>NC_064638.1:852347457-852688707 GCF_023864345.2 Schistocerca serialis cubense
AAGGGGGGAGGAGGGGGGGGGTAGCTCCTTATAATTATTTCCTGGGTATTGGAGGTTACACCAGGAAGTGAATTCTGGGGTGTAGGGTAGAGGGTGATGAAAGCTGTGTCATTGACATACTGAATGCGGTAGACTAGTGGAGGTGGTTTGCGCATGTCAGCTGTGTAGAGGAGCTAACGAAGAGGAGAGGGAACGAAGCGTTAGGACACTCCTACAGTGGGCCAGACGGAACTGGAATTGGTATTTCAATATTAATATAGGATGGACGAGAAAGAAACGAGGCAATAGGGTGAACATAGTTAATGGGGAGAGTGTATGTAGAGAATCTGAAAAGGAGATCGGAATGCCGTACACGATAGTAGGCTTTCTCCAGATCGAGGGAGACAAATATGGCGGACTTACTGAAGTTACCTCTTCTCCTCATCCTCATTTCCCTATCAGATAACGATAACAGTTACTTCCACTACTATACGCTGAGGTGAGAAAAGTCTTGGATGCCTTCTAGTATCGTGTCGGATCTCTTTTTTCCCGGCGTGATGCAGCATCTCGACGTGGCATCGATTCAACAAGTCGTTGAAAGTCCGCTGCAGAAATATTGAGCCAAGGTGCCTCTATAACCTCCCATAATTGCGAAAGTGTTGCCGGTGCAGGATTTTGTGCACGAAGTGACCTCTAGATTATGTTCCATAAATGTTCGATGGGATTCATGTCCGGTGATCAGAATGGCCAGCCCAATCGCTCGAACTATCTAGAATGTTCTTCAAAGTAACTGCGAACTACTGTGGCCCGGTGACATGCCCCACTGTCATGCATAAAAATTCCATCGTTTTTTGTGAACCTGAAGTCCATGAATAGCTGGAAACCCTATCCAAGAAGCCGAGCATAACCATTTGCAGTCAATGATCGGTTCAGTTCCATGCAAACACAGCCCAGCCCACACCACCATGAAGCAACCACCAGCCTGAACAGTGCCTTGTTGACTACCTGAGTCCATGGCTTCGTGGGGTCTGCGCCACACTCGAACCCTACCATCAGCTCTTACTAAATTGGGACTCATTTAAGCAGGCCTCGGTTTTCCATTCGTTTGGGGTCAACCGATATGGTCATAAGCACAGGAGAGACGCTGCAAGAATTGTCGTGCTGTTAGCAAAGGTACTCGCATAGGTCGGCTGTGCCATAGCCCATTAACACCATGTTCCGCCGCCTGTCCTAATGGATACGGTCGTTGTACGTTCCACTATAATTTCAGCTTTGATTTTACGCAGTGTTGGGTGTCTGTCAGCACTGACAACTCTACACAGAAGCTGCTGCTCTCGGTCGTTAAGTGAAGGCCGTCGGCAACTGAGTTACCTGTGATGAGAGGTAATGTCTTAAATTTGGTATTCTAGGCACACTCTTGACACTGTGAATGTCTGAATACTGAATTCTCTAACGATTTCAGAAATATCATGTCCCATGCGCCCAGCTACAACTACCACTCCTCGTTCTAAGTGTGTTGAACCCCATCGCCGGAAACTTCTAACATGAATCACTTGAGTAAAAATGACAGTTCCGCCACTGCACTACCCTTTTATACTTTGTGTACGCGATACTACATCATCTGTGTACGTGCATATCGCTATCCCGTGACTTTTGTCACCTCATTATATAAGAACTTAAGTTTTTCTCCTTCAGCCGTCAGCACAACGCCCTGAGGAAGGCCATTTGCAACCAATGGCCGAAACACTGTAGAATTTTACACATTGATAAAGCAGTCAAATCCCCTAAAGAACTTTACTGACGGTAACAACGGCCACAGAAACTTAAGCTTAAAACTTAGACTATTTATAGTTTACTTTCAGTCACAAACAGATGTATAAGTTGTAATAGGAAGCGATAAGCGTATTCTCAGTAACTAAGCGCTTACAACATTGATTCATGACCAATTCAAGTTTTGCCTGTTACTTACAAGACTGTCAAGAATATATGAACAATTTTACATCCTCAGCTTGAATAAATAAATAAAGAATATAGTAAAAAAATTCTTTTTAAAATTCAGTCTTGATCACACCACGTGTGCTACAAGAACATAGGTGACCGGTTTCGGTCATACCACACGACCATCATCAGACCCATGGCATCCTTCGAAGTTGGTAGATGGAGCTCTCTTCTCAGCTGCTGAGAAGAGTGTGATATGACCGAAAGCGGTCACCTACGTTCTTGTAGCATACGTGGTGTGATCAAGACTGAATTTTAAAAAGAAAAATTTTTCAAAAATTTATGATCATTGTTCCAAAACTGTTTGTTAAAATTATTCAAAGAATATAGTGTTCTTCAAGTTTCAGTAACATGACTGAATGAAATAATTTCGGCAGAATATTTTACACGAAGTGGAGTGAGGTTCAAAAGAAATGATGGACCTTTTGTGATTTCAGTTGCTTGGCTTGCAGTTCCTGCCTAGCCACTGTGCTCTGCTCTGCACTTTAATCTTTGTAGGTGAAAAACTAGTACGTCGCCTCAAATAATTTCACTACATCTTTCTGTACAGTTTTCAAAGTGAAGATTCTCTGAAGTTATTTATTCTTACTACGGATATATTTCACCGCCGTTAAAACTAGTTAGACCATAGGATTAACGAAATAAGATTCAATATCCATCTGACATAGTCACTTCAGACCTGGAACTCGTATCACGAACCAGCGATCACGTGGACGGCACAGACAAATGAGGAGAGGAGAAAACGGCCAAGAAATTCAGTCGTTTCAAATGGAATTGATTGCCCTTGTCGAGGTTAACTGGAATACTCTCTTTCAAATTCTGAAGGTGTCAGGGGTAAAATACACGGAGCGGAAGGCTATTTGCAATTTGGATGAAAACCAAATGGTAGGTACAGGAGTCGAGGGGCACGAAAGGAAAGCAGTGATTGAGAAGTAACTGAGACAGGGTTGTAAACTACCCCAACGTTATTCAGTCTGTATATTGAGCAAGCAGTAAAGGAAACAAAAGAAAATTGGAGTTGGAATCAAAATCCACGGAGAAGAAATAAAAACTTTGAATTTAGCCGACGACTTCGTAATTCTGTCAGAGACAGTAAAAACTTATAAAAGCAGTTGAACGAAATGGGCAGTGTCTTGAAAGGAGGATAAAAGGTGAACATCAAGAAAAGCAAAACGAGGAAAATGGAATGTAGTCGAATTAAATAAGGTGATACTGAGGAAATTAGATTAGGAAACGAGACTCAAAGTACTAGATGAGTTTTGCTACTTGGAGAGCAAAATAACTGATGATGGTCGAAGTAGAGAGAATATAAAATGTAGACTGGCAATGGCAAGGAAAGCGTTTCTGAAGAAGAGAAATTTGTTGACATCGAGTATAGATTTAAGTGTCAGGAAGTCTTTTCTGAAAGTATTTGTATGGAGTGTAGTACTGTATGCAAGTGAAACATGCTCGATAAATGGTTTAGACAAGAAGAGAATAGAAGCTTTCGAAATGTGGTGCTACAGAAGAATGCTGAAGATTAGATGAGTAGATCACATAACTAATGAGGAGGTTGCAGTAAGTACTGGGAGATTATGAAGTTTGCACAGGATAGAGTAGCATGGAGAGCTGCATCAAACCAGTCTCAGGACTGAAGACCACAGCAACAACAACGAGGTTTTAAATCGAAAATAGCATTATTTGTCACGAAATAAAGGGAAGAAAACGGAACGTCCTACAACCTTCAAGCTATGACCTAGTTGCTTCCACGGTTCTTCCAGTCATCTGAATATTTGGCCAAGGGGGAAGGATGGATATAAATTAGAACATGATTTTCAGTAAAGTACAAGGCAATGTCGAGTTTCCTGTCATCCGAAATGAAATCGGAGAATCTGTTTAGTACACGCAAAAGACCTCTAGCAAACTGAAATGTCTTTTCGGCGTCGTAGATGCGTCTCATTTCTTGAACAACTGCTCTGCGTTCACACATAGTTCTATACTGCACAAGCCACCTTACGGTGTGCGGCGGTGGGTATGTTGTGTACGACTGTTATTTCCCACGTTGTGGTCCCAGACGCGAGTAGTGACGGGAAGAAAGTTTGTGGGTAATCTACAGCGTGGTCTTGAAGCTCCCTAATTTTATTTTTCTTGCACTGTTAGTCAGTACTTACACTTTTACATAAAAAAAAATTTCACATAAATTTGTTCTTATGTTATAGCCTATTTGAACGTTTAATTTCTGATGAAGGCCCTCATAGAAGTGTTGAAACCTGGTCAAAAGATTTAAATTTTGTGACCAAGGGCTGTAATTGCTTTAACTTTAATTTCTAAACGGTCACTGAACTAAGCAGCCATGTTTAAAACTTTATATTAATGGTCTTTTCTCAAGATGTATGTAGGAGAATCAATGTAACGACTGACTCTTTTAGGAACGTATCTCTGAATTTTAGCAGTAAACCACATATTGAAGCAGAATGGTTCGCTTCTCTTACAGCGTCTGCCACTGGAGTTGGCTGAACATCAACGAGACGCTTTCGTGCTCACTAAATGAACCTATAACGAAACGCGCTGCTCGTCTGCGGATATTCTCTACTCCATCTATCAGTCCTATCTGGTTAGGATCCCAGACTGACGAGCTATATTCCAGTATTGCTCGAACGAGGGTTTTGTTAGCTACCGCCGGCCGCTGTGACCGAGTGGTTCTATGCGCTTCAGTCCGGAACCACGCTGCTGCTACGGTCGCAGGTTTGAATCCTGCCTCGGGCATGGATGTGTGTGGTGTCCTTATGTTAGTTAGGCATAAGTAGTTATAAATCTAGAGGACTGATGACCTCCGATGTTAAGTCCCATAGTACTTAGAGCCATTTGAACCATTTTGTTAGCTACCTCCTTGTGGAAGATTCCTCCAATGAATCTGTCTGGCATTTTCCTTACCTGCAATAAGTTTCATGTGGTCGTTCTACTTTACATCCCTCTATATGCTTGTTCCTAGAATTTTATGGATGTGACTGCCTCCATGGATGTTCTGTAATAGTGTAATCATGCAATAATCGGTCTTTCTGCTTATTTACGAGCAATGCATTACGTTTGTTTGTGTTGAGGGTCAACTGCCTATCCCCACATCAAGCGTCGATCCTCCGCAGATCTTCCTGCATTTCGATACAATTGTCTAGCTTTTCAACTTCTCTTCATACGACAGCGTTACCCGCGAAAAGTCTCATGTATATTGTGAAATGTAATGGCGCTAGAATGCTCACTTGGAGCGCGCCCGTAGTTACTTTTACGTCTTAAGATTTCTCTCCTTTTTTTTTTTTTTTTTTTGTCTAATATTCCGTACGCAAATATTTTGTTCACTGTATGGCAGTGCAGAACTGCATCGAACGTTTTCCGGAAGCCAAGGTACACGGCATCGGCGTGGTCGCCGGTATCTACTGCTTGCTGCGTCTCGTAAATTAGTAGAGCGAGCTGGGTTTCACGTGATCGATGTTACCGGAAACCATGACGATTCCTACAGATGAGAGTTTGGGTCTCCAGAAATGTGTTAATACGTGAGCATAAAAGATGTTCCAAAATTCTGCAACGGATCGACGTCAGAGATAGAGGCGTACGTTTTTGTTCGTCTGTTCGACGACCCTTATCGAAAACAGGAATTATCGTGGCTTTTTTTCAATCCATAGGAACGCTTCGTTCCTTCAGCGACGTATGGTACACTGCTCTTGGAACATGAGCAAGCGTACTCCACGTAGAATCGTATTGGTATATTGGTACCCGTCACTTCCTCTGCTGAGTGATTTCACGTGATTTTCTATCTCGTGGTCAGTTATTTCGGTATCTGTCATTCTGACGTTTGTACGACGATTTAGAGGAGCTGTAACAGATGATCTTCCTCGCTGAAACACTTTTAGAAAAAGGCGTTTACTATTTCGGCGTTCTCTTTGTCATCCTTCGTTTCGAGGTTGTTATGGTTACAGATTGTCTGGACAGACGGCTTCGATATAGCATAAAATAAAAACTTCCTAGGTGTTTCTGTCAAGTCTGTGGATAGAAATTTACTTTCGAATTCGTTGAACGCTTCACGAGTGGCCTTGCTGCCGCTAAATTTAGTTTTGTTCAACTTTTGACTGTGTTTGAGGCTCTGACTACGGTTAAATTTGCAGTGCAGCTCTTTTAGCGTTTGTAGCAGCTTTCTCACAGAGCTGTCGATACTAGGCGGGTCTTCCACCATCCCTCACTTTTCTCGGCACATCCAAAAGCAGTATCGTAGGATACTCTTGAACTTAGTCTATTGATACTCAATGTTTTCTGTTTCTCATGTTGATCACTCAAGTAATCTGAAATATTTTTCTTGTCTCTTGCTGAGTAGAAATATCTTCCTATCTTTCTTTACATTCCTATTGTCATCCTTATTCATAGATAACGTAACGGTCTTGTAATCACCGATTCCCTGTTCTATGCTGAGCCGAAAAGTCTAGACCGACTGATGAGCAGGAAATCTAACATGTTGCATCCAAGAGTCGGTTCTCTCATTAACCGCGCAAGGTAAGTTTCGTTTAAGGCACTTGGAATAATTTGACGTAATTCCCTGTCACTACTATCTGTCTTAGCCACCTGAGTCCTAGTTTATCTACCATGACAAAAAAAAAAAAAAAAAAAAATACACGGAAAGATCAAGTTTTCCATTTTCCGCCACTACTATCTCTGATGCGTCGTGTATTCGGTGATCCTGTTTGCTCTTCCTGTAACATTTTTCACAAAAATTATTTGTCATTCGGAATATGTGCTAACCTCCTAGACAAAATAAATGTTCAAATATGTGTGGAATCTTATGGGACTTAACTGTTAAGGCCATCAGTCCCTAAGCTTACACACTACTTAACCTAAATTATCCTAAGGACAAACACACACACACACACACACACACACACACACACACACACACACCCATGACCGAGGGAGGACTCGTACATCCGCTGGGACCAGCAGCACGGTCCATGACTGCAGCGCCTAAGACCGCTCGGCTAATCCCGCGCGGCTCTTAGACAAAATAAAAGACATTGCATGACACTCAGAAAGAAAAAAGTCTGCTCATTCTAACCGATATCAACGCAAAATTCCCCTTGTGGAACTCAGATAGAACTGACGACAAAGGACAACTAGTGGCTGACGTGGTAAATGAATGCAATGTCTTCATACTGAATAGGGAGGGTCAGCCACCTACCTGCCTCGGATACGCCGGTGGTGCCAGTAACATAGACCTTTCTGTAGGGAACGCAAAATCTCTTCCACTAGTCAACACATGGAGGGTATTGGATAGAGTCACACACAGCGACCACGACGCAATCGTCATAACTACTGACAGATATGTCAATACACATAACATGGACCATGAACAACAACATTTACTCATGGGAAGAGCTGACTGGCATAAAGTTCGAGATATTGTTGAGGCGTCGTCACTAAACAGTGTTCAAGGCAGTATAGATTACAAAACGCATGTACTGACAGAGGTCCTACAGACAGAACAGGAAGCTATAACACGGGCAAAAACTGGGTGGGGACGGAAACAACCGTGATCGACAGAACTGGCAAGTGTAAGGAAGGATTCACGGGACAAAAGGAAGTACTACCAACAAGCAAAGACAGCTCCTGAAAGACAGATAAGACTTGACCAGTATCGTGACACTAAACAGAAATACCGAAAAACAACTGAAGACAACAAGCCAAGATACTGGACCAATATCGTCAAAACACAGCTACAGAAAGACATGTGGGGACAACCTTTCAAAATAGAGCGAGTTAATGGCTCGGAGCACTATGGGACTTAACATCTGTGGTCATCAGTCCCCTAGAACTTAGAACTACTTAAACCTAACTAACCTAAGGACATCACACACATCCATGCCCGAGGCAGGATTCGAACATGTGACCGCAGCGGCCACGCGGTTCCAGACTGAAGCGCCTAGAATCGCACGGCCACACCGGCCGGCTAGAACGAGTTAAGACACCGACAGTTCTGTCAACACTAAAACAATCTGACAGCACAATGACCAGAGGATGGAGCAGCACAGCAGAATATCTCTCGAACAGGCTCCTCCCAGATGACGATCCCAAAGAAGAAGAGCGACACCACGCTGACCCAAGAGAGAGCATGAGGCAACCATACATCAATGACAGTGTAACCCTACCATTCTCACAATAAGAAGTCGCGACGGCAATCAGAAGACTTAAAAACCGAAAAGCACCCGGCCCAGACAACATACTTTCAGAAACATTAAAACAAAAAGTAATACAAATCACACCTATTCTTACTAACATGTTTAGCGAGGCACTACTAACAGGCAGCATTCCAAACCTCTGGAAAAGTGCTAGTGTAGTAATATTCAGCAAACTACAAGACAAAGAGCCAACAGACCCCAAAAAGTACTGACCGATCTGCCTCTTAAACAATCTCGCCAAGGTACAGGACAAGCTCCTGTGTGACCGTTTACAATCACAATTCAGCTTCAGGGAAGGTAGATCAATTGAAGACGCCGTCAGCCAAGCACTGACAGTTACAAATAGCATCAGTGAAAAATATGTGGCCGCCACACTAAACGGCATAGATGGAGCTTTTGAAAATCTGTGGTGGCCGTCCCTCTTAGCCAGGTTAAAGGAAATGAGGCTATCAGCTTCCCTCTACAATAGCCTCCTCGACTACGGCAGAGGCAGAGTGGAGGGCTGGTACACACAAGGCTGTCAAGGGAATAACGAAGGGATGTCCACAGGGCTCGATCTGTGAACCAATATTGTGGGATATCGCAATCCCAATTTAATATAATTGTTGTATTATTGTTTGGAGTGGCAGATGCATATCTGCTTAGTTGTTAAGGTATTATGTTGCTAGAGTAATATTTGTAAATAACCAAACGGCGTTCTTAGTTGTATTTTTCAGTGTCATTTCGGTGTATGGGAGCAGCTACACCGCTACTCCCAAAAAAGTATCCGTCAAGAACCGGTAAGGTACCCACATTTTACAGCTGGAAGGATGATTGTTAAAATTTTTGTAACAAAAGCAAATGTAAAAAGTTTCGCAGATTTTTCACTTTCGTGAAAAAATACTTAGCCATATTCCTGATGGTATGCTGAAACCACAGAGTTGAGAGTTACAAATGTGTAATTTGCATAGCATATAACGTAGTGATGTAATCGCTAAGGATACTTATCGAAACTAGTAAAATGAACATTAGATTTAGAATACCCATTGTGAAGACTTCTGGTAACGTATTATAAATTTAGTAGTTATATATTTTATTCACTCAAATTATTAAAGGAATCAGGTACGGCAAAGGATTTTAGATGATTTATGAATCATAAAACGCAGCAGTAATTTACTTCATTGGCGCCTAGAGGCATCAACTTCGGCTTATTAAATGACAAAGTGCGATAAACAATAAACCGACGTGACCCTTCTTTAATGATTACAACCGTGTGAAGATGGAAGTAAACTAATAGCAACCCATGAAAACAATGTTTAGTTGGTGAGCACATAGCATATTTAACAGCGCGACGTTTGGCACGATTTGTGAAACTTTAAGAGGACTTGGAACCAGAAAACAGCCGATCTAAAGAGTGGCCCTAAAAAATCTGAAAGCGTGTAGAGGTGTTGCAGAGGAAGTGGTGCTGAGAAATAATTATTAAGGAAAAATTCGATACGATGCGCCGTTTCCGAGTTATTTAGCACTGAAGTTAACCAATCAGATCGACGTATGCACCGTTTCAAGCAACTTGCACGAGGCGGTGTCGCCAAACGTGTTCTTCGTTTGGTTTCCTAAAGCGTAACCATCGTAGCAATTGCTCACCCAGCTTCAATTTGTTTCTTTCGTAAAATGCACATTTTAACTGGTAATGAGCATTTGAAAAAGTGTTGCCTCGCGAACCCACAGATATCTGTGCATTATAGCATTTTAACATGTGTAAGTGCTTGAACATGTGCACACAACAACCTGGTTGGCTAATTTCAGTGCTAAATAAGTGAGAAACGGCGCAACGTTTCAGTTTTTTTCTTAAAAATTGTTTCTCAGTGCAGCCTCGCGTGCAACACCCTGAGAAACTTTTTAGATTGTTTTTGACCACCCTGCATAATAATAAATTTTCATTACCCTGAATATTGTGGCTGACGTCTGGCGGCGCTGTCGAACTTTTCTGTCTCAAGGCGTGCTCCCTTTCGGCCGATGAGAACATAAAGACCTATATGTGCCATCTTGGTATTTCCCACAACTTCCACAACGCAATAACCAATCACAATCTTATTCGAATCGTTTCTCGGTTGTAAGCGAATCAAATAGTCGCGTCTTCGAATGGAATTTTGCAGACTGTCACCATTTCGCTGTTGACCATCCGTCCAGCATATGATTGGCAGGTATCTGTCTCTTCTGCAACACGCTTTGTATCACCGTCCGACGTTCAACCACTGGCTGCATACTCATATATATTTTACCGTTATCACAACGTTTAGCGACAAAAATATAATTAAATAATAATTAGTCGTTCCACACAATAAAGGGCAATACAATGCGTTTATCTTATTAGCACAAGAGCTCAAGACTAAAATTTTTCACTTATATCAATAGGGATATAATCGTATAAAATCGATAGCTTCGATTACCCGAACTAAAAAATACCACTGTCAGAAATTTTTTGGATCGCGTCTGATCTGATCGCATTTTCAAAAATATCAACAAATTTTACCGAAGTGTATCACTGCAACAGATTTGATTTTTAAAATATAATTCACTGATAGATCCAAGATACCGAAAACACTTTTTTTTTCAGACGCCTGTAGAACCAAATAAATCATTGCAAACAGTCTGAATATCTATTTCACCAGTAGGTTTGATTCAGTTAATGCGAAAAGAATAATTTTTCAGAAGAAAATCTGAGCACTTTCCGTTCTGAGATCGTTTTTAAAATGTTAAAAAATTTTAGCGATAGGTAAAAAAGCGTTACAAATAGAAACTACAGGGTGATTCAAAAAGAATACCACAACTTTAGGAATTTAAAACTCTGCAACGACAAAAGGCAGAGCTAAGCACTGTCAGTCGGCCAATTAAGGGAGCTATAAAGTTTCATTTAGTTGTACATTTGTTCGCTTTAGGCGCTGTTGACTAGGCGTCAGCGTCAGTTGATGCTAAGATGGCGACCGCTCAACAGAAAGCTTTTTTGTGTTATTGAGTACGGCAGACGTGAATCGACGACAGTTGTTCAGCGTGCATTTCGAACGAAGTATGGTGTTCTAGACACGAGTCTGACAGGTGACACGTACGTAACAATCCCGTTTGATCGCCTGCATCCATTCAAGTTCATTGTGCATTCCGACGGACTTGGGAAATTCCATCAGTACAATGGGGTGCGACTCCCCACACGTCCTGAGTTTCTGCAGAGTGAATCCAGGAACACTTTTCTGAATTTAAACACTTCCGCTGACCACCAAACTCACCAGACATGAACATTATTCAGCCGGGTGTGTGTTGGAGTGATATGGGACTCCTGATACGTTTGGATACGCCTCTGACAGGTGACACATACGAAAGCATCTTGTCTGAACAGCTGCATTCATGCATGTCCACTGTCCATTCCGACGGACTTATGCAATTCCAGCAGAACAATGCGGCACCCAGTACGCCCAGAATTGCTACAGAGTGCTTCCAGGAACACTCTTCGGAGTTTAAACAGTTCCGCTGGCCGGCAAACTCCCCAGACATGGACATTATTGAGCATATCTGGGATGCCTTGCAACGTCCTGTTCAGAAGAGATCTCCACGCGCTCGTACTCTTACGGATGTATAGACAGCCCTGCATGATTCATGGTGTCAGTTCCCTTCAGGACTAATTCAGACGTTAGCTGACTCCATGCCACGCCGTGTTGTGGCACTTCAGCGTGCTCAAGGTGACCCTACGCGATATTAGGCAGGTGTACCAACTTCTTTTGCTCTTCAGCGTATCATCTGCCTTTGTTATCAGACCTATTGTAACAATACCATTTTTTTCTTTTGTGTCGTAACAGAAAATGGATATCATCAAAAAATGGTTCAAATGGCCCTGAGCACTATGGGACTTAACATCTATGGTCATCAGTCCCCTAGAACTTAGAACTACTTAAATCTAACTAACCTAAGGACATCACACAACACCCAGTCATCACGAGGCAGAGAAAATCCCTGACCCCGCCGGGAATCTAACCCGGAAACCCGGGCGTGGGAAGCGAGAACACTACCGCACGACCACGAGCTGCGGACTGGATATCATCGAAGATGTGACAGTTTTGATCACTACTGCCCACTAAGTTGGGTTCAGAATCATCTAATGCAACGATTTTATACAGTTTTCGCCGTAAAATAATGAGAATTGGGTTTGATCGCTGTATTTCGTACTATAAAGGACAACTATCAGTCCTTGCACCACACGGTGATCCTCTAGGTATTCTTACATTCCGCTTCAACTTTGTAGGGTTGCGACTTCCCTACGCACATTAGCATCTGCTCCCTTTGGTAACACCCGAAACTTAATCTAACGGGTCTCAACTTCCTCCTTGCTAAGCTCTACTCGCTCGAATGTTTAGAATCCAGTCACAAAGGTGCCCAAATTTCCGTAAGGTCGAATTTTGCGGAAATATTTTGAATGCCTTCCAGAAATAGAACACACCATTCACCCGGGAGTGGCTTTTTGTTGTTTCCCGTTGTCATGAGCAAACGAAACTTCCTTTATATTACTTCACTGCTTGCTAGAAGCATACTGATTCCTACATTGTAGATTGTAGGCATGGTAAGAGTCTTGTAATTCCATTACAGACTTACACCGTCGATACAGGCCAGTGGATTTCCTAATCTGTCCCACGGCTCTTTTGAAATCGGAATTACTTCAGTCTTTTCCCAGTCGGTAGAGATCTGCGTGGATAAGAGAAATGTTGTCCGCATCTGAAAGTCCCTTTTGTGCATCCGGAAGCCTTTTTTCCGCATCTACAGATTTTAAAAGTTTGTAAATCAATTTGAACTGTTACGTACGCCGAAGCCCTGGCGGTAGCTTTGCACATAATCTGAAATTTTGTCTGCTGAAGTCGGGTTCCGTAATTTACACCCTATACACAGAGAACGCGGAGGCCGATCATGTACACATTTAAGTACAACGTAGTCTATCATATTCCTGCTGCGTCCCGTAAGTTACGACTTCCGTGGAAGTTAATGAAATTGATTTTGTGTAATTTCCTTTTGAACATTACTGTAGCATTGGGTATTCAAAAGATTTTACAACTCGTCGTTACGTATTGCATATGTTACAGTTTAGTCATATTGTTCGTTTATCAAATGTGTATTCATTCACCGAAATGTTAAATCATGCTAACGAGCTACAATTTTCATTATATTAAGCGTCTCATTGTCCACACAGTGATAGAATTCATATCATACTGAAAATTATCTGTGTCTCATGTGACTATGAAGCAAAGACCAATGGATAGAGTACCCTACAACATCCTTCAACTCTCTTTGTGACACCTTTCGCTAATTACACAAGTGACGAACCGGGAATGATTGAGACACAAGGCAACCGCTGTTACAACGGAAGCAGGAAGTACGTTTCATACTCGTATTGCGGAAAACTAAGAAGGAAGAGCCACTCGGTCTGAGGCATCTTGTCACTGTCCGCTCGGCTCCCCCCGTCGGAGGTTCGAGTCCTTTCTCGTGCATGGGTGTGTGTGTTGTCCATAGCGTAAGTAAGTTTAAGCTAGATAAAGTAGTGTTTAGAGTTAGGGACCGATGATCTAAGCAGTTTGGTCCCGTAAGATCTTACCACAAATTTCCAATTTTAAGAAGAAAGACATGTCATCATCTTTAGCCATTGTTGATGTCAACAGCGCATCTACGCTTTCCTGGATATTGCGCGATATAGTGACACTCCGTCCAGAATGTGTAATAATAACGATTTAAAAACAATAGTAATTATTAATGTTCGCATTCAATGCAGATGGACGGAAATTGTGGTACTGGCACTGTCTTTTAGCTTTTAACTGCAAAGTATGAAAGATCGGGTAGTATCGCACATGTAAGCTTTTTCGAATGGAACTTTCTTCACACCGAACAGTACTACAATACATTATTTGCTCTATATCAAGATAAAAATCAGTTGCGGCATGTATGAAAAATCATCACTTGAGAATGGTTTGACCGAACTGGTTGATTATTTTTTTGTGTGTTCGTCAGAGTCAGGACAAGGTTTGGACGAAAGAAAATTTTTGGAAACTCCACCGAAAAAGTCGGAAGTTGTAATCAGCTGTGGAAGATCATCACTTGAGTACGGCTTGACCGATTTGGTTGATTTTTTGCTGTTGTGTTCGTAATTGTGTATGGTGATGGTACTTCTAGCATGACAAAAAATAAAAAAAAGTTTGTCTTCAGTCTTTGCTGTCACAAGTTTTCATAGAAAAAAAATCAGTGCAACACTTTTATATGTAATATATAAATACATTTGTAATACATAAAGAGGAAACATTGTTACTGGAAATCTGGAAAATTTCTTGACCGATTTATTATAAATGTTTACAAGGCACTCTAATGAATGTTCGGACAGATACTGACTACGCATGATTGTGGGTGATACAGAAAAACGGGAACATTTCCACAAGCCAATAAAACTAGAAGTGATGAAGGAAAGAAACTGAATTCATAGTAAGGGTTTTGTTTTTAAATTACCGCTACCAGTCACAAACTTTGTTAACTATTGTATTACTTATTTATTTAGCGACGTGGTTCGAGGGAATACCTCATCATCATTTAACGACATGGTTCGAGGGAATACCTCATCTCCAGGTTAAATGGCATTACAATAACAACTTTACAGTAAGGTCATACTGATGTTACATAGTCTTTTCGTAAATGCTGTGGTCATCCTGTGGAAGAAAAGAAAACTTAGTAAAGGCGATGTCACTATGGAAGCTGGACTGATGTCCAGCTTCCAAAGTGACATCGCCTCTTACAAAGTTTTGTCTTCTTCCACAGGATGACCACAGCATTTACGAAAAGACTATGTAACATCAGTATGACCTTATTGTAAAACTGTTTTTGTAATGCCATTTAGCCTGGAGATGAAGTATTCCCTCGAACCATGTCGTTAAATAAATAAATAATACAGTAGTTGACAAAGTCTGTGACTGGTAGTGGTAATTTAAAAAATACCTTTACATATTTCTTGAGACAGTCACGGTCGAAAAATAGTCAAAATGGCTTCGAATTCATAGTAATTGAAACCTTACAACTTTGCCATTTACGAAACATTGATGGCATTTTTAGTTTTTTAAAATTACGTCCTGTAGATGGCGTCCTCCTGTACGAATACATTTGTGAAATCAGCTGTTGAGATTCCTCATTGACCGCTGCAACATCTCAGCTGGAAAACTGTGAATTGCATCCCGAATTCTCCGTTTTAACACATCCAAGAGTCTTGGTCGCGTCGTATAGACTTTGCTCTTGAGGTAGTCCCTCAAGAAAAAATCACAAACGGATAAATCTGGCGATCTAGGGGGGCCAGATAATGTTACCGAATCGTGAGATCACGCGGTTGCCAAACAATTCTCGCACACATGCAATTGACTACCGTGCAGCGTGTGATGTCGCTCCGTCCTGTCGAAACCAGGCTTCTTGAACGTTAGGAAAGTTGTTCAATGCAGGTGTAACGAAAGTTCGTTCCATCTCCACATAACGGTCGGCATTGACTTTTTGTATTTACCTGTTCATTTGACAAAAAATACGGTCCGATAATACCATGTGATGAAACACCACACCATACTGTCACTTCACTAGCGGGTAAAGGGCTCTCATGAACGTCATTAGGATTTGTGTTTGCCCAGTAACGATAATTCCGTTTATTCACATAATCTGTGAGATGAAAATGTGCCTCATCTGAAAACCACAGCTTGTTTAGAAATTCATCGTCATTGTTTATTTTTGTTATCATTTGTTGACAGATTCCTAATCGTAACCGGTAATCGTTGTTCTTCAATTGTTGCACCATCTGAAGTTCGTACAGATGAAATTTTAAATCAAGAGGAGGAATCTGCGAACACTCTCCCGGGACATCGGAATCACTGCTGCTTTCTTACGAATTGAACGCCGTGGGCTCTGTAAGACAGACTCGCGTACAACATCGATGTTCGATGGAGAACGCACACTTCTTGGTCGTCCTGTTGGATTCTTCTTGAGGGCACATCCAGTCTCTTCAAAGTTATTAATCCAACATTTTATCGCGTGTTTCGACGGAACGGCATCATGAAATCCTAAATTATAAAAACGTCGAAACTCCCTCTGCGCCGCTACGAAGCTATTATTGTTTTTATAAAGTATTTTTAAGGCTAACGCACGCTGTTGTTCGTACCACTGATCCACGATTACTGAAATGCCGGACCGCTTACTCGCTAACCGTCACGAACCTGTAGCGCTGCCATCTGCCCGTGGCTGCCACTACTCATTTGAAACATTCCCGTTATTCTGCGTACGCTACCTATCTAGGAGGAGATGGACAGAAAAAGTGGGAGGCGGTTATGCACAGAGATATGGGTGGGACTGAGAAAATGTACCGTCAGAGAGGAGGCAGAGACGGGCAGAGAAAGGAGGGGGCAATGAATTTAGGATTTATGCGAAATTCCCGTACATATTTAGCTATTGTGAAGAATTGCCGGGTTCGCTGGTACAATTGCAAGATCCATTGTTGTCAAATTACATGTTAGTCGATTTTTGATATGACTTTCATCATTTGGATTTTGATCGTTTAAATTTTCGGAGGGCTGTATCGGACATGAAATTTTAATGTGTAAAATGAAACTAATTTTCGCTGTGAAACGGTTTTAATTGGATGGTAAGTGATTATAGACTTGAACTTTTTCATTAGCTCACGCAGTTTGCTTAGAAACATATCAACTAGATCCGTGCTGAAGTCTGCTGCTCGCTGCAAATACATAGTTTCAGCATTTCTCAGTCATAAGTCATCATGTCTTTTCATAACTTGCCGGCCGTGGTGGTCTCGCGGTTCTAGGCGCGCAGTCCGGAACCGCGCGACTGCTACGGTCGCAGGTTCGAATCCTGCCTCGGGCATGGATGTGTGTGATGTCTTTAGGTTAGTTAGGTTTAAGTAGTTCTAAGTTCTAGGGGACTGATGACCACAGCTGTTATGTCCCATAGTGCTCAGAGCCATTTTTTTCATAACTTGATTGTAAAAGTCTTCACCCGTTTTCATTGAACCATTGATTTATTTTAAATTGCTCTGCATGTTAGTACACTCGATTTCTGCCGGTGCGGTCTAACGCAGGATTTGTGTCCAGGTCCGGTGAACTGGCCAGTCTGTGGATGGTTTTTAAGCAGGTTTTCCATCTGCCTTGGCGAATGCGGGCTGGTTCCCCTTATTCCGCCTCAGTTACACTATGTCGGCGATTGTTGCGCAAACAAGTCTTTCACGTACGCGTACACCACCATTACACTACTACGCAAACATAGGGGCTACACTCGTCTGGTGTGAGACGTTCCCTGCCGGGATTCACCGGGGGCCGAACAACACAAGAACCCCGGGTTTGGTGTAGGGCGGCGGAGCGGTGAAGTGAACTGAGGTAGTCGTCGTGGGGTTGTGGACCACTGCGGGTGCGGCGGGGACAGAGCCTCTCCGTCGTTTCTAGGTCCCCGGTCAACATAGAATACAATACACTCGATTTCACAATTCATCTTTACTCAAAGGCTTAAATTAGCTATCTAAATTTTTAATATGTTCGCAAACCATTGTTTCCTGTTCATCACTTAATATTAATGGAAAAATTGTTATTTCCTAAAATGTTTTTGTGGGTGTGCAAATGCTATAAATGTGGATATGCCTTTCTTAAAACTATCTTCTAAGAGAAGTCGTAGGGTCAATATTGTGTCATGTGCTCCTGTATTTCTGCGGAAACCAAACTGACGTGTGATATCCAAGGATTTCTACCAGCCCTTACCGTCTTACCTATTTAATGCTCCGCTGTACTCAGAATTTCATCTTTCAAATGGTTCAAATGGCTCTGAGCACTATGGGACTTAACATCTGAGGTCATCAGTCGTCTAGAACTTACAACTACTTAAACCTAACTAACCTAAGGACATCACACACACACCCATGCACGAGGCAGGATTCGAACATGTGACCGTAAGCAGTGGCGCGGTTCCGGACTGAAGTGCCTAGAACCGCTCGGCCACAACGGCCGGCTCATCTCTCAAAGCTGCCGATTCGTCTCCACTGTATTGCTTGATCCTGTTGGAGTCAAAACATGTTTCTTGTTCCTTAAACTAACTGTTTGCTATGAGTACATTATATTATGCTGTGTGCAAAATCCTACCACGTGGCTTCCTCTTTCAACGCTTTCTCCCAGCCCACATCCTCGTACTATTTTTCCTTTCCTTCCTTTTCCTACTATCGAACTCGAGTCCACCGTCACAGTTAAATCCTCGGATGTAATGGCGGATTTCAGCAACCGCGCAGGCCTCTAGCAGTCGACAACGACTCTGTCTCGCCTTTCTTTTTGCAGTGCCTTGACACTGACCCGGCAGCGACTGGAGACACGCTAATTAAGCTTGCGTGACGAGCGATGGGCGCCGTGTTGTGAGTGAGCGTCGAACCAGTTGCACGTTGGCGCGACGCCACTGTAAACACGCCGAGAGGCCGGCCCGCGGCCCACGGCCCACGGCGCCGCTACTCGTTTAGCGTCCGGTCGCGAGCCGCTCCGCACTGCCGCTGCCGCTGCCGCGGCGCCCGAGGGACAGCTTATCGCTCACCTCCAGGCCTTCACAAACGCGCACACTCATCAGCAGGAAGTACACGCTGTGGAAGAACGTGGACAGTGATTATACTTGACAGACAGGTAAAGGTCAAAGAACAGAGATTTTTGAAAGCATTTATTGTGGTTGCCTTAACTCTCTCTCTCCACACACACACACACACACACACACACACACACACACACACACACACGACACATTACGCGTTCCAGTAAGGTGTTGGCTTCCGTTTTTGCGAGCTCAATCTTCCAGACATCATTGCTTGGGCTCGAGGAGGTTGGTTGGTTGGTTGGTTTGGGGAAGGAGACCAGACAGCGTGGTCATCGGTCTCATCGGATTAGGGAAGGATTGGGAAGGAAGTCGGCCGTGCCCTTTCAGAGGAACCATCCCGGCATTTGCCTGGAGTGATTTAGGGAAATCACGGAAAACCTAAATCAGGATGGCCGGACGCGGGATTGAACCGTCGTCCTCCCGAATGCGAGTCCAGTGTCTAACCACTGCGCCACCCCGCTCGGTGCTCGAGGAGGAGATTAGTGTTTAACGTCCCGTCGACAACGAGGTCATTAGAGACGGAGCACAAGCTCGGATTAGGGGAGGGTGGGGAAGGAAATCTGCCGTGCCCTTTCAAAGGAACCATCCCGGCATTTGCCTGAAGCGATTTAGGGAAATCACGGAAAACCTAAATCAGGACGGCCGGACGCGGGTTTGAACCGCTTGAACTCTGAAATATTAGTAATGGTGTACAGGGATACTCTGCATTATCCGGCTTTAATTTTCACATGCAGTTCCTCTAGATTCCCAGCTGCAGGCCGCATTCTTTATATCTAGCCCGACAGCACCTCGCACATAATCTCTATCGTCACTTGTATGGCCGTATTTTCCGTAGCTGCTTTACAATTCCTGAGGGTATTTTCGTTCTGTCGTTGCTATAAGAAAGTTTGTGCTTTTTCGCCAGAGGCGTTTCGCTTTATTCAGGCAGAGCATCTTCAGTTCTCTGTAATTAAAGATTTTTATAATTTGGTTTGTTTTTAAGATCGAAAAACGGTTCGTTTACAATATGTTGCTTTTTACTTATGGTGATTTCGCTTTGTTCCTCTTCTACATGGGAAATCCCATTATGAAACGTCCCCTTTGAACAATTGTACACGACTGTGCTTAAACTGACACACAATATTTTGTTAGCGCAACGCAATCTGACTTTCAAAATTCCCTACAAAAGAATGGCCCTGACTAACATTAAACTATACCTTTCACAAATCACTTACCTCACAAAAATCTTCGCTGCTCAAGCTACTGCAATACAGCGAGCGCCACTACTGCCAGCTAAATAAAAGATTCAAACTATGGAAGACACTAACTACTGATAGGGATAGTTAGCAAATGAAAGATATTAGTAGAGAACAAACAATGTATTTACCTTGATATCATCATATATAAATATAGCAGTTCATGACAAATTACAAATCTCCGCCATGTCTCTCCCCACATCCACCACTGCTGGCGGCTCACCTCCATCTGCGCAACGCTACGCGCTGTTCACATCCAACTGCCTGACACTACAATGGCGAGTATTACAACAATGCAAAGCAGCCACAGACTGCACACAGCACAGCCAGTGATTTTCATATTGAGCGCTACGTAACGTTGCCAATAAGAAAACATAAACAGCCTACTTACATAGAGAAAACATAAACAGCCTACTTACATAGAGAAAACATGAACAGCCTACTTACACCATCTGTTAGCACATTCGGCCGGAATGGCCGAGCGGTTCTCTGCCCTTCAGTCTGAACCGCGCTACCGCTACGGTCGCAGGTTCGAATCTTGCCTCGGGCATGGACGTGTGTGATGTCCTTAGTTAGGTTTAAGTAGCTCTAAGTTCTAGGGGACTGATGACCTCAGAAGTTAAGCCCCATAGTGCTCAGAGCCTTTGAACCATTTTTTTGTTAGCGCGTTTTTGGAGATTTTCTTCGTGAGACACTTATACTTGTAGTCTAATTTTTAGTTACAGTCCACTGATGACGCTCTGCCTCAATAAAGCGACACGCGTCTGGTGAAAAAAAACACTCTATTTCTTAAATTTGTAACGAGAGAGCGAAAATACCCTGGGCAATTTTCTATCGTGCTTGGTTCTGACTATTCGGTTGGTCATGAGTTCATCACACACTACTGAGCAGCTACACTCCTGGAAATTGAAATAAGAACACCGTGAATTCATTGTCCCAGGAAGGGGAAACTTTATTGACACATTCCTGGGGTCAGATACATCACATGATCACACTGACACAACCACAGGCACATAGTCACAGGCAACAGAGCATGCACAATGACGGCACTAGTACAGTGTATATCCACCTTTCGCAGCAATGCAGGCTGCTATTCTCCCATGGAGACGATCGTAGAGATGCTGGATGTAGTCCTGTGGAACGGCTTGCCATGCCATTTCCACCTGGCGCCTCAGTTGGACCAGCGTTCGTGCTGGACGTGCAGACCGCGTGAGACGACGCTTCATCCAGTCCCAAACATGCTCAATGGGGGACAGATCCGGAGATCTTGCTGGCCAGGGTAGTTGACTTACACCTTCTAGAGCACGTTGGGTGGCACGGGATACATGCGAACGTGCATTGTCCTGTTGGAACAACAAGTTACCTTGCCGGTCTAGGAATGGTAGAACGATGGGTTCGATGACGGTTTGGATGTACCGTGCACTATTCAGCGTCCCCTCGACGATCACCAGTGGTGTACGGCCAGTGTAGGAGATCGCTCCCCACACCATGATGCCGGGTGTTGGCCCTGTGTGCCTCGGTCGTATGCAGTCCTGATTGTGGCACTCACCTGCACGGCGCCAAACACGTATACGACCATCATTGGCACCAAGGCAGAAGCGACTCTCATCGCTGAAGACGACACGTCTCCATTCGTCCCTCCATTCACGCCTGTCGCGACACCACTGCAGGCGGGCTGCACGATGTTGGGGCGTGAGCGGAAGACGGCCTAACGGTGTGCGGGACCGTAGCCCAGCTTCATGGAGACGGTTGCGAATGGTCCTCGCCGATACCCCAGGAGCAACAGTGTCCCTAATTTGCTGGGAAGTGGCGGTGCGGTCCCCTACGGCACTGCGTAGGATCCTACGGTCTTGGCGTGCATCCGTGCGTCGCTGCGGTCCGGTCCCAGGTCGACGGGCACGTGCACCTTCCGCCGACCACTGGCGACAACATGGATGTACTGTGGAGACCTCACGCCCCACGTGTTGAGCAATTCGGCGGTACGTCCACCCGGCCTCCCGCATGCCCACTATACGCCCTCGCTCAAAGTCCGTCAACTGCACATACGGTTCACGTCCACGCTGTCGCGGCATGCTACCAGTGTTAAAGACTGCGATGGAGCTCCGTATGCCACGGCAAACTGGCTGACACTGACGGCGGCGGTGCACAAATGCTGCGCAGCTAGCGCCATTCGACGGCCAACACCGCGGTTCCTGGTGTGTCCGCTGTGCCGTGCGTGTGATCATTGCTTGTACAGCCCTCTCGCAGTGTCCAGAGCAAGTATGGTAGGTCTGACACACCGGTGTCAATGTGTTCTTTTTTCCATTTCCAGGAGTGTATAAGGCCAGTGATGTGTAGACGACCACTCTAACGTAACGTTAGCTGTTCAAAGTGACCCCCTTAGTAAACAGTAGCGCTCAATCCATCGTATCTAGCAGTTGTGACATTTAATTATTCGTCACACCAACTCACAGCTCTTAGTGGTCGTTGGTAGCATTACTGTATAATAATGAGAGTTCGACGGGTACGAATCACGCATCAGACAAGTACACCGTGCAAGAGAAATTGAAGGTTTACTTTTTCGAAACCCTGCAAGACGTGTATATTGCTATTGTCTATTGTCAAACCACAATTTATGTAAGATGTTTATATTTTATTAACAGGATTAAGTAGGAATAATTAATTGTAATTCTGTCAGAGACAGCATAGGACTTGGAACAGCAGTTGAATGGAATGGACAGTGTCTTGAAAGGAGGATATAAGATGAACATCAACAACAGCAAAACGAGGATAATGGAATGTAGTCGAATTAAGTCGGGTGATGCTAAGGGAATTAGATTAGGAAATGAGACACTTAAAGTAGTAAAGGAGTTTTGCTATTTGGGGAGCAAAATATCTGATGATGGTCGAAGTAGAGAGGATATAAAATGTAGACTGGCAACGGCAAGGAAAGCGTTTCTGAAGAAGAGAACTTTGTTAACATCGAGTATAGATTTAAGTGTCAGGAAGTCATTTCTGAAAGTATTTGTATGGAGTGTAGCCATGTATGGAAGTGAAACATGGACGATAAATAGTTTGGACAAGAAGAGAATAGAAGCTTTCGAAATGTGGTGCTACAGAAGAATGCTGAAGATTAGGTGGGTAGATCACATAACTAATGATGAAGTATTGAATAGGATTGGGGAGAAGAGAAGTTTGTGGCACAACTTGACCAGAAGACGGGATCGGTTGGTAGGACATGTTCTGAGGCATCAAGGGATCACCAATTTAGTATTTGAGGGGAGCGTGGAGGGTAAAAATCGTAGAGGGAGACCAAGAGATGAATACACTAAGCAGATTCAGAAGGATGTAGGTTGCAGTAGGTACTGGGAGGTGAAGAAGCTTGCACAGGATAGAGTAGCATGGAGAGCTGCATCAAACCAGTCTCAGGACTGAAGACCACAACAACAATTAATATTTGTCATGTTGGAAATAATTGTGGTAGCAGGGAATGTCTGCACCAAAGTATTGTTGGCAAGAGAGACCGCAAATTGATATAATTTTAAAAAGAGCGGGAGAGACCGCGTTTGGATACATTTTAAGAAAAGAGCGGGAAAGACCGCGCATTGATACATTCTTTAATGGAAGCAGTGATTGTCTGCACCAGAAAGCATTGTTGGCAGGAGAGACCGCACTTTAGCGTTCGTAGGATGTCAGTAGTAAGCGAGAAGTTAAGCGAGTTGGTAGCAGGTCTGAAGCGAGAGGTTGAGAGGAGCGATGTGCCTGCCAGCCACTAGCTATGATTTACAAGAGATTATAAACGGATGTACAGAGACAGCAGCTAACTATTATAATAAGAGGAACTAATATTATTGAATTAATTTTTTGACGTGCGTTTAAAGGCGCTGCAGTCTGGAACCGCAAGACCGCTACGGTCGCAGGTTCGAATCCTGCCTCAGGCATGGATGTTTGTGATGTCCTTAGGTTAGTTAGGTTTAACTAGTTCTAAGTTCTAGGGGACTAATGACCTCAGCAGTTGAGTCCCATAGTGCTCAGAGCCATTTGAACCATTTAATTTTTTGAGAAACTCAAGACTACTGAAGGTATGTTTGCGCATTGCTATTTGTTAGATTATTGTAAAACGTAAGTCCCATTTGAACGTTTGTAAAATCATTTCATTCAGAATATAATTAACTTTTACCAGCAATATTGCATTTCTAATTATAATCCATCCCAAAAACCATCAACGTAAAAATTTGCAAAATTTTATTGTTGTCAAGAAAAAGTTTAACTATGAATTACGTAACTTCAGTCAAAATAATTAAAGAATAACGTCAGCTTTGCTATTAAAGAATAACGTCAGCTATGGTAATAAATACAGCCACTTATTATGAAAGCCCACCAGCAGCTAATAGAATATAGTAAAACAGAGTAAGTATATTCATGTCGCAGTTCGATGTAGCAGTGAGATGGCTATCCAGTAACAGTAAAAAAGGTAAGGAACAGCATTGGGTTATTGCAAATAACGACTGAGGGCCACACGACGATTTTAAAAAGCAGCAATTAAATTTGTATGCGAAGGTTGAGAAAGAGAATAAATTTCAAAGGGAAGATTTTATTTGTTATTATTAAGCAAGAGATAGAAATCCTAAGGAAAGGTTTCATAGTTTATTGTAAAAGGGAAGGTTATCATTAACAAGAGAGATATAGAGGAGACGGCAAGGTTTCAACCCCATAATTGCCTCCTATTGTGATGCGTAAGTTTGAAATTTGGCTCAAAGCTGCCTACAACCTTTTGCATCCTGCGATGTCTCCCTCTGCCACGGTGACACTCCAAACAGCTAACATCGGCCGTTAAATGTGTGGGAATGAAATGTGTGGGAATCAACGCCTCAGGAAAAGGGGTCGTGTCATTGGTGTCCATTGTGCCACCCGCTGACAGCTCTTCACGTCACTTCTGAGAGGCTGTGTGTCTGCAACGTTTTCCTCGGCTACCCACAACAAAACCACGGGATTTAAACCCTGGGTGTTGCGGTTCTGACCTCCATCGCAGACACGTCAAAAAATGGAGTGAAACGTGGGCAAGAGGGGCTGTGACACTCATAGTGTGGCACGTCGGCAGTGACGTCGGGTGGAACTGCGGTGAAATCTGATGCCAATGTGACATCGTCACCCCACCTTACACCTCTCATAAACTTCTGAGCTGTTGCCTTTTATCGCATGTGTCGAAACCTTGCCGCCTGAAGAGCCGTTGAGCCCCGGCGTGCCGCCTCAGGGCGCCGTGCTTTTGCACCAATACAGAGGAGAGTTATAGACACGTTAAGGCCAAATTTCAAACTTATGCGTCGCGATGGGAGACAATAATGAGGTTGCGAAAAAGTTGTCCTTTACTTTTGTAGGGCAGTTTATGTGACTTTTATATATGCCACTCCTTGGTGTACATCGTTTTTAATTTTTGGAAAAACGCCATAAATTAGAAGATAATATCATTTGATTGTATATAGAGTAAAAAAATTTTCCAACACAAAATGTTCAAGAAGTTCAACTGAAACATAGACGAAAGTCAGTTATTGCAAGACAGTACCATCTAATTCCTCTCTGTAGAGATGGTACACACATAATACCGGACACTCATAAACACTCTTCTCAAAATGATACCGAAAATAATATTGTAGTAGGGAGCTGAAAGAATAAACTGAACATAGATATCCATCTCCGGAGAATCCATGGACTCTCATCACATAGCACGGAAAACGTGATGTTATCGACTGAATCGAGCAACCTATTCAGGCTGCTTTCGTTTCTCTGAGATGTTTGAAGAGTTAAGGATTGTGGAATAGTAGAAGTCTGATGAGGATTTTGCTGACAGTGTACAAGCACCAATGAAAATGTCTGCACTACGTCAGCCGTTTTCAAGCAAACTCATTAGCCGAGGGTAGGTAGGAAGGTGCCAGACGCGGTGAAATTCTGATGACGATCACTTCTAACATTTTATATACACTTGTTTGTCTCATAATTTGAAAAATAGCGCGTACTTCGGCAACCACGTTATACGCTAACATCAGTAGATAACTTAGACTTATATTTATTTACGCATGTTTTTATGTTTCCTTTTATTTACACTAAAAAAATTTCAAGTTCGTCAAAACTGTATTGTTACCTAAGGAACTCGACCGTTTGCCGCAGGTTGCATCGTCAAAGATGGCGATAATCCTAGCCTGTGTGGCTTACTGGAAGACGTCTGTCTCCATATTTTCTGTACTCTCCAGTATCGGAAGAAAAATATGAGCACCGATTCCTTTACTTAATTTGTTCGTCCAGGTACCCTCTATGTGCTGATTTTTTATGAAAATTGTCTTTAGATTCTCAATTTTCATAGTTTCCTATCTGTCCAATCTTCTTCCTGAAAGCCCCTTGAATTCATCGATTATTAACATCTTGTATCAATTCTCAATTTTCATAGTTTCCTATTTGTCCAATCTTCTTCCTGAAAGCCCCTTGAATCCATCGATTATTAACATCTTGTATCAATCTACCACGTTTCTTTCGTTCAGCTGATATCCATTCGTAGATTCTCTTATCACCCATTCGTTGGAAGTGGTATTACCAACAGCTTTTCTTAAATTATGCTTAAGTATTTCAATATGCAGACTTTTTAATTTTGCAGAATCCTGCATCCATTTTCACCCGCTATCATATATTCCGTCTTTTTTGTTTGTCGGGCCCTATTTTGAGTATCTTCATGCAGTTTCCTGAACATATAATGTGTATCGTCTTTGTTTCCCGCTATCAGGACTTGGTCGTCCGCTAAAAGTATATAGTATTTCTTCTTCTACAGCGATTCCCATTCCACGTCATTTCCTCTTCCAATTTTGCGAAACCTCTAAGTACACTTTGAGTTAAGTCGCTGCTAATGAGCACCCTTCCTTGGACGCTTATTTACGGAGAATTCTTGGGAAATTTTGTTGCCTACTTTAACCATACTGTTGGAACCCTCATATAAGTTTCTTATTATTGGAAACACCTGTTACTGATACCAAAATTTTGTAATGTTACCCTCTACAATAGCTCGATGCTTTTTGATATCCTTCCGAAATAACCAGTATAGTACGACAGGTACAACTATAAGCCCTTCCGCGGGTAAGCCATATGTGGTGGTTGCAAAGTACCTGAGAATTTGAATACGAGTAATATTGGAGGAGTCCTTTTGAAAGCAACAGTCTTTAGGAGCCTATTAGAAGTGTATTTTACGGAGGAAGAAAACATGCGCTTAAAATAAATTACGAACAGTTTTATGTGTGTAATTGCTTGAAATTCTGTTAAGAGCATCCGTTTGCTAAAAATATAACGAATATATTGCGAACTAGAACCTATGATTTTTCAAGGGTCAGTTAGATTCGATTGTGGGTGCAGCAATGCAGCAATCAGTTGCGCTCCCTTTCATTACAAGTAAACAGCAAAACTTAATGCTATTCATTTAATAAGAACGCAGGTGTCTTTACAGCTGAAAAAATGAATTAATGTTTTGTTGCTAAACATTTTTTCAGTATTACATATCTGTCTTTTGAAACACTATGCCACAAACACTTTAAAATCGGTAGGTTATGTTTTATATTTCCTTGCCATTGAACATAATTCACCTCTTTCTCACTTAACAGCTCAGAATTCCTTTTAGGATTCATAATAAGAAACCAGTTTTACTCCTGCCAAAGACGGGTACAGTTGCCGATAGGGCAAGATGCTCTACTTTCGAGTTTTGTTCTGTAGCCTGCTGTTTCCACAGACGAAAACTGACATTCACTAGTAATTATATTAGCCTTACACGATGGGAAAATAAGTGTCAGCTGTGTAACGCCCGAAATTCAAATACCTGTTCAGATAGCAGAGCTGTACTCCTCTGTGATCTGATATTAGAGATTTGTTTGTACCGAATTACCATCTGTTTGAAGAGACTGTGTCAAGGTCTCTGCAATAATTTGTCTCTTTCACACTCATCTTCCTTCTGTTCTAAAATGTAAACGGTTCAGAATGTGCAAGTGTTTCAGTGGGCATCTCTTTGGTAGAAGTCGATGACGCTTTTAAAAGCTATCCTTAATTAGGGACGGAGACTACACTCTTTACGTAACTCCTCCGCGGGTTGCCTGAAATCTAAGATCATAGGCGTTGCTTCTCGGACGGAGCACAACGAAGCAATAACTTTGAGGCATGCTAACTCAGTATCGCTATGGAGATATACCACAAAACACATACTGGATTAGTCATTTGTTACTTATTTTAAATGGAAGCATCAGACATTCCTTCCGTCGTGGACGACGAAGAGGCTGTCATAGCGTTCCAATTGCTGCAGAGGTTGTATGAGTCATAACCCAGCTAGCTTTTAATTCAAACAGCACTGAATGCTATTATTGGAGAGAACGGAGGCTCGCAAGGCTGAACTTGCCTTTGTATCTTTTACACTGCGAAACTGAAGAAACCGTGCCTCAAACTGGCGGTCACCAATGCCTGAAATGTAAGAACATAATTCTGAATCTCGTGTGGAAATAAAAGTGAGCTGCTGTTTATTTGGAATTGCAGTTTGGCAAGTTAAAAAATTTACCACGGACACAACAAAGGCAGTGAGAGTATCTGAAACAATAGTTGGGACATCCATTTATAGGTACCCAATGCATATGGGGAATGCTCACCGCGATTCACCTGAAGCACTACTTTGCAATGCTCGAATGTATCTGTAGCTGCATTGACTGGCAAATAAGTAGTCTGTAGTAATCACGCTCAACTGTAAATCATGAGTAAACACTAGTGTGCAGGTGAGACAGGGTACCACTTACAGTATTCTCCCGTTTTGGTGCTCAGGAGCAACACGGCAAATGTTATCACAGAGGACAATTACTATCTCGTGAGCGACTCAATGAGAGGCCGGTAACTATCAGTACTTAACAAACCTTTCGCTGTAATCACGCGGGCGACGAATTGTTGCCTAGGATCCACGAGACATCAAAAGTGCTGAGAAGCCACGGCATCCTCGTCAGTAATCCATCAACTTGAAATGTACCACTCATCCGTTCCTCGGAGCTTCGGTGGCATCGCACCAAATCACAGAGCTCCTATATAATAGGGTGAATCGTCCGCCATGTTCTTCCCAAATCTGAGGATTCCGCCACGTTTACCTTGTGAGTAGTTAACCCATTCGCGGAACTTCTTTACAATATTTCTTATCAAATATTTGGTACTGAACGTATCTACATCTAGATTGACACTCCGCAGTCCACCTTATGGCGCGGGGCGGAGGGTATCTTGTACCACTACAGGATGGGGCCAATAAAAATGCCGTGGATGAGTGGATACGATGGGACGTGAATGTATGCATATAGCCAATCCCTCCTTCCCCATGTACCATGTACCTTGCCGTTGGTGGGGAGCCGTGCCTCAGCGAAACAGATGGCCGTACCGTAGGTGCAACCACAACGGAGGGGTATCTGTTGAGAGGCCAGACAAACGTGTGGTTCCTGAAGAGGGGCAGCAGCCTTTTGAGTAGTTTCAGGGGCAACAGTCTGGATGATTGACTGACCTGGCCTTGCAACATTAACCAAAACGGCCTTGCTGTGCTGGTACTGCGAACGGCTGAAAGCAAGGGGAAACTACGGCCGTAATTTTTCCCGAGGGCATGCAGCTTTACTGTATGGATAAATGATGATGGCGTCCTCTTGGGTAAAATATTCCGGAGGTAAAATAGTCCCCCATTCGGATCTCCGAGCGGGGACTACTCAAGAGGACGTCGTTATCAGGAAAAAGAAAACTGGCATTCTACGGATCGGAGCGTGGAACGTCAGATTCCTTAACCGGGCAGGTAGATTAGAAAATTTAAAAAGGGAAATGGATAGGTTAAAGTTAGATGTAGTGGGAATTAGTGAAGTTCGGTGGTAGGAGGAACAAGACTTCTGGTCAAGTCAAAACAGGGTTATAAATACAAAATCAAATAGGGGTAATGCAGGAGTAGGTTTAATAATGAATAAAAAAATACGAGTGCGAGTAAGCTACTACAAACAGCATAGTTAACGCATTATTGTAGCCAAGATAGATACGAAGCCCACGCCTACTACAGTAGCAGAAGTTTATATGCCATCTAGCTCTGGAGATGATCGAGAAATTGAAGAAATGTATGATGAGATAAAAGAAATTATTCAGGTAGTGAAGGGAGACGAAAATTTAATAGTCATGGGTGACTGGAAGTCGAGAGTAGGAAAAGGGAGAGAAGGAAACATAGTAGGTGAATATGGATTGGGGCTAAGAAATGAAAGAGGAAGTCGCCTGGTAGAGTTTTGCACAGAGCATAACTTAATCAAAGCTAACACTTGGTTCAAGAATCATGAAAGAAGGTTATATACATGGAAGAATCCTGGAGATACTAAAAGGTATCAGATAGATTATATAATGGTAAGACAGAGATTTAGGAACCAGGTTTTAAATTGTAAGACAATTCCAGGGGCAGATGTGGACTCTGACCACAATCTATTGGTTAGGAACTGTAGATTAAAACTGAAGACACTGCAAAAAGGTGGGAATTTAATGAGATGAGACCCGGATAAACTGAAAGAACCAGAGGTTGTACAAAGGTTCAGGGAGAGCATAAGGGAACAATTGACAGCAAAGGTGGAAAGAAGTACAGTAGAAGAAGAATGGGTAGCTCTGAGGGATGAAGTAGTGAAGGCAGCAGAGGATCAAGTAGGTAAAAAGACAAGGGCTAGTAGAACTCCTTGGGTAACAGAAGAAATATTGAATTTAATTGATGAAAGGAGAAAATATAAAAATGCAGTAAATGAAGCAGGCAAAAAGGAATACAGACGTCTCAAAAATGAGGTCGGCAGGAAGTGCAAAATGGCTAAGCAGGGATGGCTAGAGGACAAATGTAAGGATGTAGAGGCTTATCTCACTAGGGATAAGATAGATACTGCCTACAGGAAAATTAAAGAGACCTTTGGAGAAAAGAGAACCACTTGTATGAATATTAAGAGCTCAGATGGAAACCCAGTTCTAAGGAAAGAAGGGAAAGCAGAAAGGTGGAAGGAGTATATAGAGGGTCTATACAAGGGCGATGTACTTGAGGACAATATTATGGAAATGGAAGAGGATGTAGATGAAGATGAAATGGGAGATACGATACTGGGTGAAGAGTTTGACAGAGCACTCAAAGACCTAAGTCGAAACAAGGCCCCGGGAGTAGACAACATTCCATTAGAACTACTGAAGGCCTTGGGAGAGCCAGTCCTGACAAAACTCTACCATCTGGTGAGCAAGATGTATCAAACAGGCGAAATACCCTCGGACTTCAAGAAGAATATAATAATTCCAATCCCAAAGAAAGCAGGTGTTGACAGATGTGAAAATTACCGAACTATCAGTTTAATGAGTCACAGCTGCAAAATACTAACGCGAATTCTTTACAGACGAATGGAAAAACTGGCGGAAGCCGACCTCTGGGAAGATCAGTTTGGATTCCGTAGGAATATTGGAACACGTGAGGCAATACTGACCTTACGACTTATCTTAGAAGAAAGATTAATAAAAGGCAAACCTACGTTTCTAGCATTTGTAGACTCAGAGAAGGTTTTTGACAATGTTGACTGGAATACTCTCTTTCAAATTCTAAAGGTGGCAGGAGTAAAATACAGGGAGCGAAAGGCTATTTACAATTTGTACAGAAACCAGATGGCAGTTATAAGAGTCGAGGGGCATGAACGGGAAGCAGTGGTTGGGAAGGGAGTGAGACAGGGTTGTAGCCTCTCCCCGATGTTATTCAATCTGTATATTGAGCAAGCAGTAAAGGAAACAAAAGAAAAATTCGGAGTAGGTATTAAAATCCATGGAGAAGAAATAAAAACATTGAGGTTTGCTGATGACTTTCTAATTCTATCAGAGACAGCAAAGGACTTGGAAGAGCAGTTGAACGGAATGGACAGTGTCTTGAAAGGAGGATATAAGAAGAACATCGACAAAAGCAAAACGAGGATAATGGAATGTGGTCGAATTAAGTCGGGTGATGCTGAGGGAATTAGATTAGGAAATGAGACACTTAAAGTAGTAAAGGAGTTTTGCTATTTGGGGAGCAAAATAACTGATGATGGTCGAAGTAGAGAGGATGTAAAATGTAGACTGGCAATGGCAAGGAAAGCGTTTCTGAAGAAGAGAAATTTGTTAACATCGAGTATAGATTTAAGTGTCAGGAAGTCGTTTCCGAAAGTATTTGTATGGAGTGTAGCCATATATGGAAGGGAAACATGGACGATAAATAGTTTGGACAAGAAGAGAATAGAAGCTTTCGAAATGTGGTGCTACAGAAGAATGCTGAAGATTAAATGGATAGATCACATAACTAATGATGAAGTACTGAATAGAATTGAGGAGAAGAGGAGTATGTGGCACAACTTGACAAAAAGATGGGACCAGTTAGTAGGACATGCTCTGAGGCATCAAGTGATCACAAATTTAGCATTGGAGGGCAGTGTGGAGGGTAAAAATCGCAGAGGGAGACCAAGAGATGAATACACTAAGCAGATTGAGAAGGAGGTGGGTTGCAATAAGTACTGGGAGATGAAGAAGCTTGCACAGGATAGGGTAGCATGGAGAGCTGCATCAAACCAGTCTCAGGACTGAAGACCACAACAACAACAACCAAACCCAGCAACGCTCATACCACGTGTACGGCATCCATGTAATCCACATCGTTTCAGAGCGTAGTGCAGACTGTGTTATTGTGAGCGGAGCACTGCAAAGAGGACGACGGTACTCGCAGTGGAGCAGCGGGTGTTCGCTGTGGAAAGTTACGTGACAACAAAGTCGTGGGAACGATGTGATCGGTTGTTTGCTGAGACCTTTAAAGGTGTGAAAGTGACAGTAAAGAGCGCCATGCAACACTTAATCCGAAATGGCGTCGGACGGGGATCTGTTTTGAATAAGTCTGCTTTAGAGTTCTAGCGAAATGACCCGACGCCTGTCGCAAGACACCGGTATATCATGTCGATAATGTGGACGTATATTCGACCTGGACATGCATCCCTACCGAATGTCTACTGTTCATGCATTAAAACCAGCAGATGCTCCTCAGTGTCTCCAGTTTTGTGAGTGGCTGTTCACTGAGATAATAATGAATGGCTTGAATATGGATCTGTTCCTTATATCTGATGAAGCCTGGTTTCACCTGATTGATTATGCCTGCTCAGAGAATCACCGGTTCTGCGCAGAGAGAATCCTCATAACCTCCACGAAACAGCACTGCATGATCAGAAGATTGAGGTTTAGTGTTGCTGTGTCTGAACGCCGCATTGTTGGTCTCATCTTCTTTCATCAGACGCTGACTGTTTCGTTACATTGCCATTCTGTTTGCTATCGATTGATTTATCGTTCTCATTTTTTATATGTAGTTCACTTTTGCTATCTGAGTTTACATATTGTCATTTGGAGATAGTGAGTGGAGCAGTGGGCGCTAGAAAACGGAGTGCTAAGCGGACAAATCTGAACATTTACGACATATTCTTATGCGTGAGTTTAGTAGAGGGCTGAACGTAGCGGAGGCAGCAGAAACATTTGCGTCGTGTATTGGGATAACGCCTTTGAAAAGATCACGGCAAGAGAATGCTTTTCTCGTTTTAAGGAGAATAGTTTTGACATTAGTGACTGTCGACGTTCAGAAAGACCACTGAGGTTTAATGAAAATCGTTTAAACGCATGATTACAGTGATCCACGTCAGTGTACTTGAGAAGTGGCAAGTGTGATGTACTGTGATCATGCCACCAACGAGGGAGATTTGCATAAAATGAGAAAATTACCAAAATCTGGTGTATGCGTACCGCCTGCTCTACGCCAAAATCACAGTCACTAGAGGGTCGCCATACGTGCATCTCTGCTTGGTGTTCAACACCGACCATTCCTATCCTGTATCGTTACTAGTGACAAGGAATTGCGTCTTTATGCTAACACAATGAAAGGAAAGGAATGTTCGAGCCCAAACAAAGCAGCCACTCCCCGTACAGAGATCTGCGTGCACCTATAGAACATAATGTTATGCGCCTATTGGAGCGGCGACGGTGTTCCTGTACTACCAATTCCTTTTCCGTGGTGTAATCATCACTGCTGACATTTACTGCCAACAACTGATACGTCTTGCAGACGCAATCCTAGAACAACGACCGGGAACACTGCGTGAAATGATGCAACTTCTCAAAACGCCCGCTCGCATTCTGCTAGACAGACAAAGAGACAGTAGACAGGAATTGGGTTGGGAAGTCACTCATCTGACCTTGCGCCTAGAGATTTTCACCTTTTCCCCTCTCTATCGAACAACCTTCAAGCAACTTCCTTTCTGGATGAAAATGCTCACCGAACATGGTTCGACGAGTTCTTCGCCTCAGAATGACATGATTTCGACAGTCGCGGAATTGAAAAGTTACCGCACAGTTGGAAGACTATTGTAAATAGTGAAGGACGGGATATTTCATTGGTGACTAAAGTCTGCAGTACGGGTGTCTACCGTGTTTATTAAACTTATGGGAAAACGTTACGAACTTAGGCGGCACTACTGGGTGCATCAAGAAGAATCATCCTATTACCAAAAAAAAATAAATAAATAAATAAATAAATAAAAAAATTAAAAATTAAAAATTAAAAAAACCACAACTGTTATGTTATTTGAGATGTGTGCGTGAACAACGTACCGTTGGATAGAGTAAAATCTCGAGTTTTACATGGTTCCGGCTAGGTATCAGGATGTGAACGCACTTCAGCTCTAACAAGAATGGTGCGGGACAAGAGGTAGCGTTTTGAGTACTACGTCTTGCGCAGTGCGGATCAGTAACAACTGTTCAGCGTGACTTTGGTACTAGGTATAGTGTGGATCCACCTACAGTGTCGAGCTTTAGACGATGGAATTAACAATTCCGAGAAAAAGGTGTTTTTTGTGTGAAGGCAAATCGCCGGGCCGTCCACGTATGTCTGACACAGACGTCGAACGCATCCGATTCACATGGAGTCCTCAGAAATAGGTTCGCCGTGCAGCTCGACAGCTCAGCATAGCTCCAATGTCCGTCTACCGTGTGTTGCGTCGACGTTTACACATGAAACCACACAAAATTCAGCTACGGCAAAGTCTTAGTGAAGGTGACAAACAACAGCGTATGGAGTTCTGTAATTTCGTTCTTGACAAGATGGGTGGATGACAGTTTTCTACTACGCTTAATGTTTAGTGACGAGGAAACATTCCACTTAAATGGAAAGGTGAACCGTGATGATGCGAAAATATGGATGGAGTACGGAACAACCACATGACGTTGTTTAACAGGTGAAAGGGACTCTCTAAAATTTAATGTATTTTGTGCAGTTTCATGGGAAAAGGTGCATGGTCCATTTTTATTTGCCGAGAACATTGTTACAGGCAGCAAATATCTCTATATGCTTGAAAACTCTTTTTTTCCACGGTTGGAGACTGATTCGAACGATTTCATTTACCAATAGGATGGGGCACCGCCACACTGGCATCTGGAAGAGCGGGAGTTTTTAAATCAAAGGATTACTGAACGATGGACCGGTTGCACTGGACCAAATGATTCAGCCTTACATTACTGGCCTCCGAGTTCCACGGAGCTGACTGAATGTGATTATTTCTTGGGGGGAGGGGGCGGAGGGGGTTATAAAAGACTCTGTTTATGTGCCTCCGTTACCAACAGCAATGAATAAACTAAGACATCGCACAACAGCAGATGTGGAAGTTGTAACTCAAGATATGCTCGCTGCAGTGTGGGAACAATTTCAATACCACACTGATGATGAGGATGTTTGGTTCGTGGGGCGCTCAACTGCACGGTTATCAGCACCCGTACAAATTCCCAACCTTTGCTCAATCCAATCTCGCCACTTTCATGAATGATGATGAAATTATGAGGACAACACAAACACCCAGTCATCTCGAGGCAGGTCAAAATCCCTGACCCTGCCAGGAATCGAACCCGGGACCGCGTGCTCGGGAAGCGAGAACGCGGCCGCGAGACCATGAGCTGCGGGCTAATACCGCAATGACACATATCGTGCATCTCAAGGTGGCCACATTGAACACCTATGAAATGGTACGAAAGAAAAAACTTTTTGAGTTCCCCATTCATCAAAAACCAAAATTCATTGTGTGTATTTATTAATTTCAGAAATATAGACGTGCAAAATCGGATGATTCTTTTTGATACATCCTCTATTTCTCATGCACTAGCCATGGGATATTGCAAATGTCAGGAAAAGGACAAAAAGTAATACAGTCAGTAAAGGCCGGGGCATGGATTTTGCGTGAAGATGGATAAGGAGTCAGTTCTTTTCCATTAGGTTGCGAATGGTAGGCGTTAATGTTTTTTGAATATTTACATAAACGTAAGACACAGTTAATACCATTCATTCATTGTACATATGTAGCGTTTTATTAAAGAAATGTATACATTTCGTCACAGATAAATGCTACCCTCTTCTTATAGTCTTAAAAAAAATTGACTACTTGTCGGAGGCGAGGTAAAGAAAATCAAAAGAAAAGCTGTTTTTTTCTGTCACATGATGCTGTCATGGCAAAATATCCAGGGCAGATGTGGGATGTTGTAAAGGGAGTTTTCGGTCAAATACGATTATCGAGCCAGTGAGTGGATACATATGACTTTCTTTATTAAGCGATGAGAGAGAGAGAGAGAGAGAGAGAGGGCAGAGAAGATGGCGCGGGTGGAGGCGGTCAGCGGGGGGTGAAGCGCAGCGGCTGCGGGGGCGGCGTCAGGGTGATGCCGCAGACGCCGCGCAGGTCCGGCCCGGCGGCGGCGTCGGGGGCGGAGACGCGCAGGCGCTGCAGCAGCGCGCCGCAGTAGAGCCACAGCACGACACGCGCCAGCTCCTCGCCCACGCACATGCGCTTCCCTGCAACATGCACGCACACAGCGCTCAGCGCTCCCACTGACAGGCTACAACAGGTGCGGGTAACAACGCTGCGAACGAGCCAAGCGGCACCACTCCGTTTCTTTATCATGTATACACAGCACAACATGTCGTTCCGGAGCCTCGAAATGTACACAGCTGTATTTTCTGGCGCTTAACCTAGCCCACATTACCACATATCCAAATCCACAATGCACGCTGATAAAGACCCCAAGTTCGAGTCTCGGTCCAACACACAGTTTTAATCTTCCATAAAGTTTCAAAACTGCGCACACTCGTCTGGAGAGTGAAATAATCATTTTGGCCACTTACCGCAGCTAATGTCGTTTCGTCCAGGGTTCCAGGTCTGAAGAGACATTGAATAATAAAACTTCACGCAATGTTTTCCTATCAAAATTTCCTGTCACATTTAAACAGTGTGCTGGAACGGCGCTCTGCCCAGGAACTTTGCCTATCGCGGGAAACTCTCTTACCGACTGAGTTACGAAGGCACACCTTCCTACCCGCCGTCACAGCTTTGCTTCTTCCAGCACCCCTCTCCCTTTCCGGACAACAGTAAGCTGGTTCAGCTGAATGTACATTACAGATGTTACGCAGATGTAGATCGTTCGACAGGACGTAGCAGCGAGAAGAGTGCATCGAACGAGTCCACCGATCCTCAGAGCTTACGTGGCGTGGCGTGAAATCGCACGACAGACAAATTACGTGACGTTTTATTCTATAGATTTACTCTGAGCGTTTCTTGGCGGACCCGAATTAATTCTCTGCCCCGCTACAGTTGTGCTGATGGGACGCCTTCCAGTACTCCAATGTTAGTATGAAAAGCCCTGTAGCAGTTCAACTGCATTCAGAAAGACTTCCAACTCTAGCCAGTTGACTGGAATCTCCATCTGACTCCTTGTAACTTCTGCCGAAAACATCCACGCAGCTATAGAGGAATACAGTTAAACATATACAGGTAAAAGACATGCGGAAAAACAATTCTCTAATCTCCAGACACAATGGAATCTATATGCTTAAATTAAATCCTGCTAGTTCCGTTTCGCTAAGTGAACACTTCCTCTAACTAACGGTTCCACGCTCTTATACGGGGCGTCCCAGGAGTAATGGTTAGTATTCAGGGATACGACAGGAACGATCATTCGAACCAAATAGTCTAGTAAACACGAGCTCTGAAATGCATAACGTAAGAGTTAAGAGCACTTCTTCATCTTCGATACTGTGAAACAGATCTCTTCTACAGTAAGCCCTTTGCTTTCCGTATTTTGGGAGGAGGTACTACTGAGAAAAAACAGAAAAGAATTTCCAGTGAACATGGGCTCTGGAGTGCATAGCTTCAGAGCTATGAGCACTTGCTCAGTGGAAGAGAAGTTCTGCATATCAGCCAAGGTTGAAGCGCCACTGCTGTTTCGGTCCAGTTGTTGTTTTCATTAAATGGTTATTTGGTATCGTTAGCTGGGATATCAATAGCCATTCTAATGATTATAAAGAATCCGCCTCGATTGCAAATAGAATTCGGATGTCGACCTAGGTTTCGCCGCGGATAACCACGCCTTCTTCGAAACACACTAAAACTACAAACTTCCTGAAGAGGCAATGTCCAACATTAATACAGAACGCCCAAAAGGGTAAAAGACTCGCATAAAATGTAAAATAAACGGTACGTGTGTACCATGTCAATAGCTGTACTTAGCTCGAACGTCAGAAGCGTGCTTCATCACCTCAGCCAACGTTCGATGGGCCGCGGGCTCTCAGATGTGCGCGTTCCTTTCTGACATTCTCACAGCCTAGCTGCCGGCGCCACCTCAGTTTACCTGAGAACCCGCAGCCCACCGAAAGTTGGCTGGGGTGAGGAAGCACGCTTTTGACCTTTGAGCTAAGTACAGCTGTTTGACATGGCACACACGTACTGTTTATTTTACATTTTATTCGAATCATTTGCCCTTTTGGGCGTTCAGTATTAATGTTGAACCAAGCCTCTTTAGGCAGTTTGTGGTTTTAGTGTGTTCCGAAGAAGGCGTGGTTATCCGCGCCGAAACCTAGGTCGATATCCGGTTTCTATTTGAAATCGAGGTGTGTTCCTTATAATCATTAAATTATTCACGATTGCTGACGCGCTCCAATGTTAAAAGTTCTCAATAACCATTCTCCTTTTTATTGACGTACTACGCCTGGTGGCTGAAAAGGTGGCCTCATTTGTGTTTAATTTACATGTAACGCTCCTTTTCTTCTCCGCTCTGCTTCCAGTCTAGTGTGTTTGAGTGTAAAAAAGTGAGAGATAGTGGTAGTAGAGTGGAGTTTGTACCAACTTAATCTTGTAAGCAAGTTCAGCAGAGGGAAACTAGCAACAAAGATAAACCAAGTTAGCAGAATAGAAGGTATCAGGATGGTCACTGCCGAGGAGGACCAACTCCCTCTACTCGGTCTGACTAGAGAACCGTTGCCCTCTAGTTTCGTCACACGAGGCAGTCTTGGGCTGACTGGTGAACGGTGAGGACGTAGTAGCTCTAAGGGGCTCCCCACATTACAGTAAATAGAAGGTACTGGAATGTGTTGTTTAGTTGTACAGAACGCTAATAAGTTTCTTTCAGAGTCAGTTTGGTCAGAGTAACTTTAAATGATGTCTTAATTATCAAAATTTAGTGGATTGGATGGTAAAAGAAGGAGACTTAGTCGCGTGTTAATGTGTAGCGTGGACCATAAGTTCACACTCTTATCTCGATTGCAGGGCGTTTTCTCAATGTTTCGTTTTGTGTGATCTCATTCTGTTGCTGGAACGGAATACTTTTGGTTCATTACCTTATCAATTTCAGGCTTTTCTTTGTATGCAGTTCTTGTCCATATGCCGGCGCCATTTGTCGCGAACTTGCCTAACGGCGCTCAGAGCTCAAGCTAGTGTGCTTCTGATTGTGTTCTAAAGTTTATTGAGTGAATATGATTGTAACCATACTATTTTTGTGAGGGGAATTTTATCGAATTTTTGGTGTTTTCTTTGTGACTTGTGTTCGACCATATGTTCTCGCCATTTGTCTATTCTAACGTGGCTCAGATTACGTTGGTAAGTAACTTCGTGCCAGTAGAAGCTTATTCAGTTCAATATTTGTCAGGATATAGCCGTTTTGCGTGGAAATTTTATTTAATTTGTGCCGGTTTCTTTGTGAATTTACCCAGCCACGTGGGCACCCCAGTGCTACCTGTTAGATTAAACCTGTGTAGTTTCTGTCTCCATGTGGCATTTCGCACACTGCAAAGTTAAATAATAGAGTACGAGCACAGCCAGCGACCTTTTGTTTGACATTATTATTTGTTTTTTCTATGTTTCTTTTTGTGAATAGTGGTCAACCACATGGTCATTTTACCACTGGTACAATAGTTTAACTCTCCCTAGATTGCACTCTGTCACAATCTGCTTGCATTACAAGTGTACGGAGAGAGATATTAGTGCACCAATAGGACCTCCCCCCCCCCCCTCCCCTTTCTCCCCATCGCCCCTTGTCTTCGTATGCCAGTATCAGATTCGGGTCCACGTGAACAGATTTCATCGTGTACCTTCATGTTGCTACTGAATTTACTGGGAGAATATTATTCGGTTTAACGTAAACTGACCAAACAAATTTAATCAGTTGCATGTACTTCCACTAGTGGTTTCATAAAAAGAAGTGAACAGCCAAGGAATTAGATAGTACGTGTTTGCCAGCTATATATAGTCGAGTTGAGATCATGCTTTACATAATTTGCTCGTAACATTACACAGTTTTTGGTACGCGTCCAATATTGCGCTAACCGCATAGGCGTGGATCTGAAGTAGCATGCTTGTTGTGTTAATGAGTGCAGTGTGCGTATTTTACCCCCTGTCCCATCGATAACTCATATGTGACTATAGCCATATATCTTTAGAGAACTAATTGAAAAGTTTTTGAAGGTCTTACCACTCTGTGGGCTTCAATATAGAGGCTAATTGTCACTATAGTGTTTTTTCTGCTTTAGAATAAAATAAATGTGAATCTCAGCAAAAGTAAACTTTTTTAATTGCTGCTTCCCCTCAACTAAACCCGAGGAAAATAATTTAACCCCATGATCATCGTTGTTGCCATTATTAATAGAGGTGTTATGCTGATTATTTAATCCAAGTAAGAATTCTAAGAAAAGCAATCTTTGGCAATTTCAGAAAGTGTTAAATGATGATGATGATCATGATGTTTGGTTTGTGGGGCGCTCAACTGCGCGGTTATCAGCGCCCGTACAAATTCCCAATCTTTACTCAGTCTAAACTCGCCACTTTCATGAGTGATGATGAAAGGATGAGGACAACACAAACACCCAGTCATCTCGAGGCAGGTGAAAATTCCTGACCCCGACGGGAATCGAACCCGGGACCGTGTGCTCGGGAAGCGAGAACGCAACCAGAAAGTGTTAAGAGCTCCCGTCTTGTACGTATTGTCTCATGGTAATTCGCCAGTCTAGCGTTGTCAGTTGCGTTCCTAATTAATTTCTATAGTAATTTTGTGAATAGGTTACATTCGCCCGTAAATAAAATAGATTATCGGGCCTATTCACTGAAATAAATTCGAGTTATAAGCCATGGAACATAACGCGCAGTAATACAAGGACCACGCCTGGCAGTGGGCAAACATTCACTATCTTTGAACAGACGAACCAGGCGATAAACTTACAAGGTGTAAAAGTGCTCGTAGGTCTTAATATATGCAACCCATGTTTACTGGATATTTAACGAGAGAAGTGGCGCTGTAGTTAGCACACTGGACTCGCATTTGGGAGGACGACGGTTCAAATCCGCTTACGGCCACCCAGATTTAGGTTTTCCATTGTTTATCTTACACAGGCAAATGCCGAGATGATTCCTTTGAAAGAGTGCGCCAATTTTCTTCCCCATCCCTGAAACAACACGAGTCTGTGCTGCGTCTCTAGAGACCTCGACGTGGAGGGGACATTGAACTTCAATCTTCCTTTGTCAACGACATACCTACTGTACATCTTTTCTTGGTTTGGTCCATACTACCATCTCTCATAATATGGAAAGCAAATACAGTGAAGAGCCAAAGAAACTAGTACACCTGCCTAATATCGTGCAGGGGTCCCGCGACCTCACAGAATTGCCACAACACGACGTGCCATGGATTCGACCAATGTCTGAAGTAGTGCTGGAGGAAATTGACACCATGAATCCTGCAGGTGGTCTATAAATCCGTAAGAGTACGAGGGGCTGGAGATCTCTTCTGAACAGTACGTTGCAAGGCAACCCAGAAGAGTGTTCTTGGAGCCACTCTGTAGCAATACCGAACGTGTGGGGTGTCACATTGTCCTGCAGGAATTGCTCGAGTCCGTCGGAATATACAATGGACATGAGTGGATGCACGTGATCGGACAGGATGCTTACGTACGTGTCACCTGTCAGAGTCGTATCTAGACGTATCAGGGGTTCCATATCACTCCAACTGCACATACCCCACACCACTACACAGCCTCCACCAGCTTGAACTGTCCCATGCTGACATGGAGGGTCCATGGATTCATGAGGTTGTCTCCATACCCTTAAAAGTCCATCCGCTCGATACTTGAAACGAGACTCGTCCGACCAGGCAACATATTTCCAGTCATCAACAGTCCAATGTCGGTATTGACGGGCCCAGGTGAGGCGTAAAACTTTGTGTCGTACGGTCATCAAGGGTACACGAGTAGGCCTTCACCTGCGAAAATCCATATCGATGATGTTCACTGAATGGTTCGCACGCTGACACTTATTGACGGCCCAGAATTGAAATCTGCAGGAGTTTGAGGAACGCTTGCACTGCTGTCACGTTGAACGATTCTCTTCAGTCGTCGTTCGTCCCGTTATTGCCGGATCTTTTTCCGGATCAGCGATGTCGGAGATCTGATGTTTTACTGGATTCCTGATATTCAAGGTACACTCGTGAAATGGCCGTACGGGAAAATCCGCACCTCATCGCTACCTCGTGCGTCGACACCAAGTTCAAACTCACTGAAATCTTGATTACCTGCCACTGCAGCAGCAGTAACCGATCTAACAATTGCGCCAGACACTTGTTGTCTTATATAGACGTTGCCGCCCGCAGCGCTCTGTGATTCTAAAGTCACTATACATTTTGTACTTAAACAAATTTTATTAACCAATATGTAATGGCACTGCAACTTATTTTGCAATAGGACATAATTTCAGTGCATTTCAATGTGACCACCTTGCATGTCTAGGCACGCCCCCCAGCGCTCCACTGTAGACCAAAAAACCTTCCCAAGCATATCTGGTGTAATCTCAGCAGCTGCGGCTCGAATTCGCCGTGTTAAGTGTTCAGTGCTGCGGAACTTCACTTGGTATACCTTAGACTTGATAAACCCCCATGCAAAAAAGTCTAAGGGTGTCAAGTGAGGATAGCGGGGCGCCCACATCCGTGGAGAGGCACGGCCAATCCATCTGCCGGGAAATGCTTGATTCAGATAATCCCGAGCGACGAGGGCAAAAAGGGGTGGTGCATCATGATGTTGGAAAAACAACGGTATCCATCATCCCATGAGATATCAACTAGGGCTTCAAAAACTGTTCCAACATGTCTAGGTATGTGGTTCCAGTAACGGTTTGTTCTGCGAAGAAGGAGGCCCGTACACTGTTGACCTCGTTATCCCTAACCACACATCCACTTTTGCTGTGTCCCGTTGCCACTCCTGCAGCACACTTGGTTGTTCGTCTGCCCAGATTCTGCAGCTGTGTCTGTTCACGTGTCAACAGGTATGAAATGTAGCTTCATCACTGAACAAGACATTTTGCATCAAATTATCATTTTCCACAGCTTGTAGCAGGTCATGACACATAGCTTGTCTGGCTGCGTAGTACTCCGCTTCAAGCTTATGTACGATCTGGATATGGTACGCACGTTTGTGCAGCTTGTAACGAAGAACTCTCCATACAATGGTTTGAGGAATACCAAGCTCTCTACTAAGTCTACTGGTAGATATGGAAGGGCTATGTGTGATCGCATCCTGCACACTTTGCACGGCGTCTGGCCGGCCGATGTGGCCGAGCGGTTCTAGGCGCTTCAGTCTGGAACCGCGCGACCGCTTCGGTCGCAGGTTCGAATCCTGCCTCGGGCATGGATGTGTGTGATGTCCTTAGGTTAGTTAGGTTTAAGTAATTCTAAGTTCTAGGGGACTGATGACCTCAGATGTTAAGTCCCATAGTGCTCAGAGCCATTTTTTGCACGGTGTCTGGCGTTATGGCCGGCCTCCCTGGACGTTCTTCATCTGCAACACTACCAGTACGCTGGAATTTATTGACTAGGGTCTTGATAGCAAGCCTGGTGGGGCCTGTTTTCAGGAATCGACGGGCGAAGTCTGTCCGCACCTGTTAATGCGTCATTCCACGAAGAAGAGCAGAACCAACAGCGATTTGTTCTTCTTTGGTTAGCATTCTGTCGTAGTACTCGCAAGAAATAAATATTCCGTTACTATATCACTGAAATGTATAGTGACTTTAGAATCACCCTGTATTTGAGTACGTATGCCAATACCAGTTTCTTTGGCGCATCAGTGTAAATGTGTTTCACAGCATCGACGACGAAGAAGTGCTCATGTGCACTTCAGAGCCCATGTTTACTAGACTTTTTTTAGTTAGAATCATCGTTCCTGACTATTCCTCCTAGGACTCCCTTGTGTAAGATGTCTCTTCCTATCGAGAATTTGCAAATTCACTAAAAGGCAACAATCGTCTGGAAAAATGGAATAGGTCTAAACAGAATTCTACCCCACAAACCGGAAAGTACTTCTGGTTCTTGTAATTCTTCAGTATTTAAATAGGAACTTTGGTGAGCGCGAAGGATCTCGTCAACTCCTGACTTCGCTCCTCTAAATTCCCGTAAAATCTAGCCGTTCCAACCAGTCAAACCCAAGATCGGACGCTTCCATTGGCCGTTTTTTGATCTCGCTTATAGCTTTCTGTAAAGTGCTGTTTGCTGCAGGATTTCCATAAGCTTCTCTCCAAAAATGGAAAGTCAGAGCCAATAGACCCCCTTCCCAATCCATTTTCGAGCATTAGGAAAAGATCAAGCCATCATCTCCTGGTTAGAGGGACCTTCTTTTCCACTGACCACGGAAATAGGCTCCGGCGCATGAGCAGCACGCAGACGAAACCAGGAAATGATATGTTGTGCAATGACTACCAATGTACACCCTAAGGTTGAAAAGGAAGGAAAGCCGAGAAACGAAAAGAAGGAAGTAGTGTGAGCAGCAGCTCCTCTTACCTGTCTGGAAAGGTATGAAGTTGTCGCGGCGCACTACGTGGCCGTCGTCGTCCAGGAAGCGCGCCGGGTTGAAGCGCTCTGGCTCGGTCCACGCCTTGGGGTCCATGTGGATGGCCCACAACAACGGCAGCACCATGGTGCCCTTCGGCACGTGGAAGCCGCCCAGCGTCATGTCCTGCGGACAGACACCGCACTCAGCGCGCTCCACGGTTCTCCCTCCACATTTACGTCATTAATACGAGGGTGAGTCAAATGAAAAAATTAAGTATTTTTTGAAATATTATTTATTGTGCAGAAGTGGTACAAAGCTGTATCACTTTTCAACATAATCTCCCCCACGCCCAATGCAAGTCCTCCAGCGCTTACAAAGTGCATACATTCTTTTAGAAAAAATTCTTTTGGTAGTCCGCGCAACCACTCATGCACCGCGTGACGTACCTCTTCATCAGAACGGAAGTTCTTTCCTCCCATTGCGTCTTTGACTTGTCCAAACATATGGAAATCACTTAGTGATGAGGAATGGCGCCATCCAGACCACCGTAATGGACTTTAACTTGGCCACAACACCGACGACGAGTAAGGTAAGTTGTCTCCTTTGCAATTGCAAGTATTTTTGTAACCCTCTTATTTTTTCATTGCTGTAGTGACCACCATAAACATACTCATAATGCCCGCCACCAGAGTTGCATGATTGATTTACGATCGCACGTTCGATATGTATCGTTTGGACCCCGCGGCTTCGATTGCCAATCATTCTTGCTGCTGTGACAATCATGCATCACCGTGGTTAACCTTCATTCGTCGATGAATTTCAATAGGTTTCACACCTTCGCTACGCAAAAACCTGATAACAGAACGCTGTTCTTCCCTGGTGCAAGTCGCAAGTGGTGCGGCCAACTTATACTGATACTGCGACGGTATGTGTGCATCTGCACTATGCTGCCACCTACAGGCCATTCTGTACGCTGTTTGTAGCACGCTTACCAACTTACAGGATAACGGCGAGAAATTTCGATTTGTTATTACAAATTTAAGGTTTTCATTTGACTCACCCTCGTACTTTGTTGAGTAAGATCTGAATACGATATGGATCTCCGTTGACTTCCTGAGGCGATGTTCAGAGATAAGTCATTTCTAAACGCTAAACTACTGCGATTTCACGTTGAAGATTTCATTTTCACGCACGCGGAAATTATTCAATGCAATTAAGTACCTAATTTACAGGTTGGGACTACAGCTATGGAACGTTCTCTACTGAGCTACATTTATCGACGTTTGTGAATGTTTCAATGGAAACCGCCCGAGTTCAGAATCTATCATCTCCTTAGTAAGCAACTATTTCGTACATCTATGGAATGTCATGTGCTGGACATCATCTATCGATACTCACCACCATCTTTTTGGAAATCGTCCTGCTGCTGCACCTTTGAAACAGCGTACGCCGTTACCATAGAAACCGACAACATCTTAACTATTTTTCCAGCACGCCCCTAGAGAACAGCCTATACACAACGAACGTGATGTCTATTTGTTTCATTTTTAAAGTTCTTAGTATATTTATTTGACAATAGCTGGAGTAACAAGCTGTTTCTTCTTTATTATACAATTATTCTACGTAATTTTGACGTTCTATTTACTAATAAATGCATCTTTTTGAATATAATTCTTTCAACTTATGCCTGATTCGCTAATGCTGACATCATGCTGTCAGCAGTAGGCGGAGACTCCAGTATTTAAGAAATACCTGCGCTGCCATCTCCAGCGGTTAACTATGGTCATTCAGCGGTTCTTTTTCCGTGTACAGCCATTGTCCATCAATATGGGTAATATCTATGCTCTATAATTTTATAGCTAATTTTAAGTTCATTTTTTGTGTCTCTCTAATTTATATCCTATGTCATATTACAGTTTTGAAGGTCTGAAGATGATCATGTGGTGATCGAAACCGGTCACGTTGTAATAAACGTCTGTTTAGATTGTTTTGCCGGCCGAAGTGGCCGCGCGGTTAAAGGCGCTGCAGTCTGGAACCGCAAGACCGCTACGGTCGCAGGTTCGAATCCTGCCTCGGGCATGGATGTTTGTGATGTCCTTAGGTTAGTTAGGTTTAACTAGTTCTAAGTTCTAGGGGACTAATGACCTCAGCAGTTGAGTCCCATAGTGCTCAGAGCCATTTGAACCATTTTTTTTTTAGATTGTTTTAATAATTAATTTCGAATTCAGTATCCGATTCGGGGCTAATGGTAATGTACACGAATTGCAATCCGTAATATGCAGCTGATATAGTTTTTTGTGTGATAAAACTTGTGAGAAGGAAGGAGACCGGCCGCTATGGACCACAGAAGTTGTCGTCAATAAGAGATGACGGACTCCGTATCTGAAGGCAGAATGCACCGTACATCTTTGTGTTGAATACTGGCACAATGTTGGAGTCCTCCTACAACTCTACTGTCGCGAAGGGTACAACGGATAAGAAAACAAATACGCTGGTTACTATGTATTGAAAATACAGTGGTAACTTCATTGGCAGCAAGTTGTTCATCTCTGTGCACTACAGTTGGAAGTGTGTTTCAACATCACATCGGATTAACGCATGCCGAGCCGGCCGCTGTGACGGTTCTAGCCGCTTCAGTCGGGAACCGCACGACTGCTACGGTCGCAGGTTCGAATCCTGCCTCGGGCATAGATGTGTGTGATGTCCTTAGATTAGTTAGGTTTAAGTAGTTCGAAGTTCTGGGGGACTGCTGACCTCAAATGATAAGTCCCATAGTGCTCAGAGCCATTTGAACCAGAATCGATTCCAGCTCTACCGGGGAAGCTGAAGGACACAACAGAAATTCTTCTTACAATACAGAGAGCTGTATTCTAACAGGCCAATACCAAGACGAAAAATGGAATTGTCTTGTAATAAATTTATGGCTATGGCAACCTACACGAAAAAAAATGATTAAAAGGTAGTCCAGAGGCTAAAAGAAATTGTCATCTATTATTCATCCTGTTGTCTCTGGATGTTCCTCTAATTTTGTTGTAGGTAACTAGCTCCTGAGTTTGGTCGAGCAGTGAAAAAAGCTGAATTTTGTTAAAATTTGTATAACACCATGAATTCCGACAACGGGATGATTCCACACTTTGACCTGCAGAGTCTCTTTTCATAGTACTGGCGTTTTTATAGAAAATCAATTTTGGTAATATTGGTTCTCTGTTGTGTAGATTTAATCATTCATTTGTATCATTGTTGGCCAATGCGGAATACATTTAAATCACATATGGCAACAGTTTATATCGCAAGAATTTATACGAGGGTAATCCCAAAAGTACAGTCTCCTATTTTTTTATAAGTACAGAACTCTGTTTATGTGGCAGTTGGTCACACAGTTATGAAGAGTGCTTCACGCGCTGTGTGTAAGCATGCGCACGCCGCGCTGAGGCGCTCAGTCGTGGCTTGGCAGCCGTTGAGAATGGAGCTCTCGTTGGATGTTACCGCCAAGTGCGAATTGCGCGCAGTTATTCGGTTTTTGTACGCAAAGGGCACTGCGCCGATTGAAATCCATCGCCAATTGACGGAAGTGTATGGTGAGTCGTGCATGGATGTCCAAAATGTTCGTAAGTGGTGTAGAGAGTTTGCAGCTGGTCGGACCGAAATTCACGACGAACAAAGGAGCGGGAGGCCGTCAATTTCTGACGAGACAGTGTTGAAGGTTGAGTAAAGCATGTGCGAAGATCGGCTGATCACCCTGGATGATTTCTGCACGCTGGTTCCTCAGGTTTCCCGAGGCACCGCTCACAGAGTTTTAACGGAAGCATTGAACTACCGGAAGGTTAAAAAATGGTTCAAATGGTTCTAAGCACTATGGGACTTAACATCTGAGGTCATCAGTCCTGTAGAACTTAGAACTGCTTAAACCTAACTAACCTAAGGACATCACACACATCCATGCCCGAGGCAGGATTCGAACCTGCGACCGAAGCGGTTGCGCGGTTCCAGACTGAAGCGCCTAGAACCGTTCGGCCACACCAGGCGGCCTACCGGCAGGTGTGCGCAAGGTGGGTGCCACTCATCCTGACTCAGGACCACATTCGGCAACGAGTTGATGCTTCCCGCGCATTTCTTCACCGCCTTGCAGCCAAACAGGACAACTTCCTGGACTCAATTGTCACGGGTGACGAAACCTGAGCATACCACTTTACACCTGAGACCAAGCAACAATCACGCCAGGGGCGTCATCCTTCTTCGCTGCATGACGGCGAGCTGGTATAACATGGACATACAAAAACTGCCTCAGGGTCTATAAAAATGCATCGACAGAAATGGTGATTATGTCGAAAAATAGCTAAATGTTCAAGCTGTAAACTGATGTAAACCATTGTAGAAATAAACAGATCTATGTACTTATAAGAAAATAGGAGACCTTACTCTAGCCGGCCGGAGTGGCCGAGCGGTTAAAGGCGCTACAGTCTGGAACCGCACGACCGCGACGGTCGCAGGTTCGAATCCTGCCTCGGGCATGGATGTGTGTGGTGTCCTTAGGTTAGTTAGGTTTAAGTAGTTCTAAGTTCTAGGGGACTTATGACCACAGCAGTTGAGTCCCATAGTGCTCAGAGCCATTTTTGACCTTACTCTTGGGATTACCCTCGTAAAAACCCTAGTGTGTGATTTTTTTTACTGTAGTATTAATATCACTTAATGTAATTATAGACAATAAAACAAGTGCAAGAGCGTTTTATCTCTTTTAAATTGATTAGAAAAAGATTCTACCACCTGTGTATCAACGAACGTGTGTGGGCTTAAATGCAAGTGCAGCGAGGAATGAAAGAACAATGCTGAAAAAGCTAAAGCAATTAACGACACTGTGAAATAAAAGCAAACCTCTAAACAAAATAAAGGGAATCTGTTCGAAACTGCAAATATGTGAATTCAAAACTTGCTCTGGATATCATTTCTAGCATGTGGATCCAACTAGCATGCTGTCCTGAAAGGGCTCCTCAGGCTTGTCTCGGTCTTCCATATAGCGCCCTCTGAGGTCTTCCAGTGTGCGAGGAAAGTTCCTACGACAATGCACAGCAAGTTTCAGCTGGTCCCAGTCATCTGCAATATGTTATCACTAGTTTCCCCGTCTTAATTTTACTGCAGTTAATTAAAGAGAATTTTGCATCACAGGTGTTTCGTATTTATTTACAAAACATATTCTGTAGTCTTTCTGAAAATATGGATACATATGTTTGTATGTTAGCACAGTTTGGTTGTTAGAGATTAAAAAAACAGTATTTCTTTATAAAGTTGGTATGTAATGTTTTTTACCATGTTTCTGTCTCTGATTCACATATTCAGCAAGCCAATGAATATGAGGCAGAAACACCGTAAATCAATTACATGCCAATTTTATAAAGAAACACTGGTTTTTTAATCTTTAACAACCAACGTGTACTAACATACAAACATAAGTATCCATATTTCCAGAACGACTGGAGACTATGCTTTGTAAATAAAAGTGAAACGTATCTGGTGTATCAAGGCCGAGATACGAACCCGGATCTTCCGCTCTCGAGGCAGATGCACTGATCACTACGCCAACCCGGCACAGTGGCTTTGCACAATGTTACGGAATACCCTAGCACGCATACTTCTCAATACAAATTTCCATTCGCGCCTATGGACACTCGGAATTCCGTCTAAAGTCGAACAAGATTGCAGAGGCTCTCCAGCTGTATTGGAATAGCGCCTCAGCATCGAACGATTGAAACTATATCGCACCAGGGACGTTTCAAGTCGCAAACATGTATGATGTGTATATGCAGCCTGAAGTGATGAATGTAATGGGAATTTAGATTTAGAAGGGAGGCGTGCTAGGGTATTCCGTGCAATTGTGCAAAACCACTGTGCAGGTCTGGCGTAATGGTTAGTGCATCTGCCTAGTGAGCAAGAGAACAAGGTTTGAATCTCAGCCTTGGTACGAATTTTCATTCGTCGCTTCAGTCTGCATATATACACCAAGTACAATGACGACTAAGGGAAACGCATTGCATTATGAATGATTTCAAGACGCTTGCATATACTATCAAATGGTTCAGTGTGTTCTCGTCAAATATTACTACAAAAACTCACAGTAAGACGACAAAAGTGCCCTCATTGCAAGGTGCAATAATATTGGGGACGACTCATAACTGCCTGGTGTAAACTTTTAATGACCCTTCAAGCGTGTTGACAGGACAGTGTACATAAGCCGCGTTGTGACATTCAGAATTAGAGACGCAGCACACCATACTGAAGTGCAGTAATAAGACACTTTCAGCTCTATTTCAGAGGAGGCTGGATGTAGCGTTTTCCTGTGATGAAAAGGATAGTGAAAAGAAGCCATCCAATTAAAAGAAAAATGAGTCATGAGGGTGGTGCAAAACGTTTCAAGTAGCTTGTCTGAATAAGTCGTCATTCATATGAAACCTTTTTGCTCCTGCATGATGATTCTTTTATTTACTCTATTGTAGCACTTCGCCAATTTTTATAATGTTCACCAAGACAGATGACTGGAAATAAATTTATCGATAAACGCTGGGGTTACACATTGGAACATTTTGAAAATGAGCAACAGGAAAAGACAAGTAAATAGGAAAATGTGCACAAACACTATAAACTTTCTCTGGAAACAACACGTGGTGATCTTATGCGCTAAAAGAATCTGTCGCCATATTTTAACACCTTGTTCAGAGTGGTATGGTTTCATATTGTTGTTAATTTCGTAATCGCTGTTTAAACCACGTCAAGCAGACGGGAAAAGCAAATTACATGTACTCAATGACGGATTACCTCAGGGCTCTGTTTGTGTCCCAGTGTTATTCAACCTATACATAGCTGACTTGCCGAATTTGTCCTGCCGAAAATTTCAATATGCAGATGACCTGGCAATTTCATATCAGCGTGAAGACCTTTCTGAATGTGAAGAACTCTTAACGAACAGCCTTATTAAAATTTATGAGTATTTTGGGACATGGCGACTGAGACCAATGTTTTTAAAACCTGGGTAAGCCTGTTCCACCTCTCTAATCGCCTTTCATCAGCAAAGATCAGTCCACAGTTCGGCCCTCTTGGCACAGTCAGATACAACGAAAGCCCAAAATACCTAGTAGTCACTCTGGACAGAACTTTAACATACAAAAAACACCTTTCCAACTTGACCAAGAAGTTACAAACACGAGTGAACCTTGTGAGAAAGCTGGCAGGCAGTACATGGGGAGCAACCACATTAGTCCTCCGAGGAGCATCCCTTGCACTGGTACACTCTGCAGCAGAATACTGTGCACCAGTTCGACTCCGAAGTACCCACGTAGTGAAAGTAGACGTCCAACTGAACTCAGTCATGAGTACAATTAGTGGTACAGTCCGGTCTACTCCTACTTGCTGGCTACCAGTGCTTTCAAACATCTGTCCAACAGACCTCCTTCGAAAGGCTGCTCTTTACAGCCTCTGTCAGCAAGTTTCTGAAAACAACTCGATCCCTCTTCATGACGATTTGCTATCACTGCCCAGGAAACGCCTCAAATCTAGCACACCAGCATATGAAATGGGAATCCAAATGCTATCCACAGGATTCGACCAGAATGCACAGTGGAAACGTGAGTGACAACCCGAAACCACGAACTTGTAGACAATCCAACAGTTCCAGTTCCAGGCTTCCACCAACCAAGGGAGGTGTGGGTGCAGTTAAACATATCTGCCTGAGGAAGGTGGGTGCAAATACAACATGCACAAGTCGGGCTCTTCAAGTGACAGTGTGTGTGACTGTGGTGGCACCCAAACAATGAGCCACATTGTGAATGAATTTCCAATCAGACGCTTCCCTGGTGGCATTGAGAAGTTCCATCAAGCATCCCACGAGGCACTCCGCTGGATCGAGTCCATCAACATCCGAGTGTAGTCTGGGCCGTTTTAAAGCTTTTGTACTGTATGCAATGTCACATGCTCATTTTTATATATATTTCTTTGTTCTGCTAAATGTGTATTACTGTAATTTATGCATACGATAATAATAATAATAAGAGTGGTATGGTGTATGGAAAGCGCGGCGGCCGCTGCCTTGTCGCAGCACTGTGAGTACCTGGAGGACGCCGTGGGGGATGCCGACGGGCACGACGGTGCGGATGCGCTGCGTCTCCAGGATGGCCGCCTCGAGCCGCGGCAGCGACCCGCAGTCCTCCAGGCAGGGCCGCCGGCCCAGCGCGCGCAGCTCCTCCCACACCAGCTCCTGCGGACACGGCACGAGGGCGAGGCACAGAGATCAGAGCTTTGCTTCCTGGCTACTTGCTGGTCGCTTCAGGGGGAGTGGGGGTGGTGAAGGACGGCGACCTTGACATTGTTTCTATTCAAACGTACTTCCATGTGGGGAAACCACAGTCACGACGCAAATAAGTGGATACACCTGCTCATTTGATTTTATGTTGACTATGCTACAAATATAGCACCATTCTTATACGTCATCTATCAGAGATCATTAGAACGGCGGAAAGTTTCACGGGACTGGAAGAAGGCCCACGTCATAGCAATCTATAAAAAGGGTAGAAAATCGGATGCACATAATTACCGGCCAATTTCACTGACATCGATTTGTTGTAGAATCATGGAACATATTTTGTGTTCAGACATAATGACCTTTCTAGACTCTGAGAAGCTCATCTGCAGAAACCAACGGCTTTTTAGGAAGCAGCGGTCATGCGAGACACAGCTGGCCCTCTTTGTGCATGATATACAACAGGCTCTAGATACCGGCTCCCAGGTTGATGCCATGTTTCTCGACTTTCGAAAGGCGTTCGACTCAGTTTCGCACTGTCACCTGCTACAAAAACTGAGCGCTTACGGTCTATCCACTAACATATGCGGTTGGACAGAATGTTTTCTAACAGACAGGGAGCAGTATGTCGTCCTGAACGGGGTAACTTCAACAGAAACAAGAGTAACATCAGGTGTGCCCCAGTGCAGCGTAATAGGTCAGCTGTTTTCTACGATTTACATAAACGATCTGGTTGATGGTATTGACAGCGGCCTTAGACTGTTTGCCGAAGATGCTGTAGTCTACAGGAAAGTAGTATCACACGAAAGTTGTGAGAAAATCAGCGAGGATTTGCAGAAAATAAATGCGTGGTGTAATGTCTGGCAGTTATCTCTCAATATTAGCAAGTGTAACCTACTGCGTATAACAAGGCGAAAATCCCCATTAATGTACGAGTACAAAATAAATGACCAGTCTTTGGAAGCGGTAACATCAGTCAAATATCTGGGTGTGACTATTCGAAATGATCTCAAATGGAATGATCAGATTACACAACTAACGAGTAAGGCGAACTCTAGATTGCGGTTTATTGGTAGAATCCTGAAGCGATGCAGTCCTTCAACAAAGGAAATAGCTTACAATATGTTGGTTCGTCCGTATGGGACCCTTACCAGTTGGGTCTGATTCAAGAGACAGAGAAAGTCCATAGAAGAGCGGCAAGATTCGTGACTGGTACATTTACCCATCGCGAGAGCGTTACAAATCTCATAGAAAGTTTGAAGTGGAGCACACCTGCAAAAAATATGGTTCAAATGGCTCTGAGCACTATGGGACCTAACATCTATGGTCATCAGTCCCCTAGAACTTAGGACTACTTAAACCTAACTAACCTAAGGACATCACACAACACCCACTCATCACGAGGCAGAGAAAATCCCTAACCCCGCCGGGAATCGAACCCGGGAACCCGGGCGTGGGAAGCGAGAACGCTACCGCACGACCACGGACAGCACACTTACAGATAGACGACACGCTAAACAGAAGGGGCTGCTCACTAAATTCCGAAATCCAATCTTCACCACCTTTCAAATCACGTAATGATCATCATTCAAAGATAAGGGAAATAAGAGCTCGTACTGAGGCGTTCAGACAGTCGTTTTTCCCTCGCGCGATCAGCGTGTGGAACAGAAGGTGGAAATATAACTTTAGCGCGAATTGTGCCCTTCGCCACACGCCGCTTGGTGGCTAGCGGAGTATATACGTAGTTGGTAGTTGTAGATGTAGATGTTTTGTTTTTCCCGCACTAATCGTCCTCGAACCGGACGGATTTAATAATTTGCCAATGTCTTTGCTAACGTGTCTACGTTGCACTGAGTCCTTTCTATAACTTGCACCAAGCTAGTGGAAGGGTGCCACCGCATTCCGTTGCGGAAAGCTGGGAGGGTTGTGACCTAATACGACCTAAGTCTGCGTTACTGTACTGAAGCGAGCAGGTTAGAAGACGTCCAGCCACGCTACTGCTCCCGGGCCTGGGATATTGTCAGTCCAGCGTGATACGAGGCCCGGGCCACCGCAGTGGTGAGCTGGAATCACGCACACAGTGAGAATAATAATACGTTTCTTTAACAGAACTCATACATCAGCCGAAGGCGTCGCTACAATGGCGTGTGATGTCTTCATGCAGCCGAGCTCACACCAGCATTAACACGGTGGCGTGCTAGACGTCCACAGATGTCACCTGTCGGAGTTGCTCGCATCAGCAGCCTTAGCAACGAGGCAGCGCTAGTTTCTCACAGACAGCTTAAGACCCGGAAGCATAGACCACCAACACTTGGTGACAACAGGTCAGGAATGAAGGCTCCTCAGTCTCGGTCGGTGGACCGAGGACCCCTGGGAGTTATCTGCTGGCTGACCTCAGGCGATTCCAAGACACAACCCAGGCGTCTTTGGTTCACTGACCGAGTCCGAGGGTGTCTCATTCATAACCTGCTTTCTCCTGGTGTTGGTGATCGGCGCTTCCACGGCTTCAGTTGTTTGCGAGCCGCTGTTGCTGCTCCGGTTATAAGGCTGCTGACGCAAGCAACTTCAACAGCTGACATTCGTACACATCCAGCACGCCACTGTTGTTACGCCGATGCGGCCTCGGCTGCGTGAAGACGTCACACACCACTGTAATGGCGCCTTCGGTTGCTCTATGAACCTTGTAAAGAAACGTATAGTTGTTGTCACTGTCTGTGTGATTCCTCGAGCACCGAAGAGATGATTAATCATACCAGCTGTCTTGTCTTCCATCCTGCATCAACAATGTGGCTTGTAACGACGTCAACAAGATTCGGAACCATCCTGACCCAGTTACAACTTCTTTCCTGCATCATTTCTGTCAGTCTGTTGACACGCAGAAATCCAGTGGTGGTGATTATAAACGTACAAATTAGGGAAAGAGAGTAATAGTGCCTTTTCTGCATACAGAGGTACACCACAAATGCAATTATCTAAACGTTGCAGATCACAAAGTTGGGAATGTCGTGTTTTGCCACCGTACTTTCGGTAGCAGATGTTACGTTGTTGAGCACAGGGAACGAAGGTTACATTTTAAGGTATCATCGACGGGAAGCGTATTAGAGACCGACCTTATGACAGGTCATCTCGTAGGGGTTATTAAACATAATTTCATTTTACTGTCGTTCTGGGCGTGAGAAGTCAACTTAATATTCGTAGCTTCGACAGGAACAGCTAGCAAAAGCCGAGCGATAGATATGAAGGAGTTTTCCGTCGACAAAGATCAGACGCGTCAGGAGCTAGTTACAAGGCACAGAAGCAGTGTAAAGCAGCACGAGTAAATGCCACGTGGCGGGGCCTGGTGACAACTGACACCAAGGAGTATGGGTATTCGAAACTCCGCCCCGGTAGCTGAGTGGTCAGCGTGACAGACTGTCAATCCTAAGGGCCCGGGTTCGATTCCCGGCTGGGTCGGAGATTTTCTCCTCTCAGGGACTGGGTGTTGTGTTGTCCTAATCATCATCATTTCATCCCCATCGACGCGCAGGTCGCCGAAGTGGCGTCAAATCGAAAGACCTGCACCAGGCGAACGGTCTACCCGACGGGAGGCCCTAGCCACACGACATTTCCAACGTACCGAATTCGTCTATGTCAAGTATCCGTCAGAAAGTACAGTATGGAAAGACCTCTATTGCGATTACAGAAACGTGCACTATTCTTTTTAATGGTGTTACGTGTATTACTTTCAAATGGATATACTCCAGTACCATTGTTGATATGGTTAACGGGAATCAATTCAAAGTTAGTGATGATCTCTGAGGAGCGTGCTCATTGACTTTCTAACAAATGAGAAATTGTTTACTGAACTGAACATTGCTTTAGCTTCGATGATCAACGCTATGAATGTATGTATGTTTGCCCCAAAACTACAAACAACAAATGAAAAAAAGAAAAGAGGAAGTTCGCAGTCACCGGTTAAAGGTGTATCAAACAGCTGTCGCTATTTGTATATTATACGGAATGGTATGCTTCATTTTACATGAACTAGCTAAGAAGGAGCATTATAAAACACGGGTAGTACATTTGTTGAGTGCAGACGGAAAGCAAATGCGAAAACTAATTTCTTCAGCCACGTACGAATAACATTTGAACCATTCTAAAAATAATTCAACTGGTATTGTGTCATTTTTTTTTACTCTTTTATGAGACCCGAGTGAAGTGCTTCACACTAGACACGAAACAGCAGTCAACGCAACGGCTGTCTCCCAAAAGCGAAGGAATAAGCAGATTTCATCCGCCGGAAATATTATGACTTGTTTCCTCGGACGCAAAACAAGTCATCTTGTGGGCTGTAAAACAGTAACTGGTAAATTATGGGCAAATATTCCATATCAAATGGATAAAAAGGGTATGCGAGAAGAGGTGTGCATCGCAAAATTTAAAACTAATCGTCTGTAGTCAGTAAAATGCATTTGTGCACAAATGTACTTTGGAAACAGGTAAACTGGCTAATTTGCCATACCAATCGTTGACGCATCAATTCTATTCCAAAGAATACCTAGTATTTCATGTACATTTGCTGTCACAGAAATTTCTGAGTTGAAAACTTCGTAATCATGTATTTTGCACACCTTCCAGAATCACTTCTGAAACTGAATTTATTTGAGGAACGCTGTACGTAGTCCCTGCTGTAACAGGAAACTACTTCGAAAAATACGAACAAAGTTTTTCCCTGCCAGACAGAAAACGTTTAGCTTTGGCGATTGTGGTGATGCACGACGAAACAGGAGGGGTGGTCATAAATTTTCAATGAAATTGGTAATCAGTTTTTTTTGCAGGTCATCTTTTCAGTCCTGGTACACAGTGGGATTCATGCGCTACAGTTTCGTGACACACTTGTAGAGTAGCCAAATAAAAAGACCTTTCTTAATCTAAACCTAACGTCCCACTTATCTAGTACCCTGGCTGTCCCCATCCATCAAACAAAAACGTCCTCAGACTCCTTCTCTGTTGCTGCTGTCCGCCTCCGCAACAATCTCCCTGCACTCTGTACACACTTCAGTGCTCTGTTGCTTTTAGGAAGAAGCTGAAGCTCTTCATTATGTCACCACCGAAAAATTCCCCTAGGAATTAACGCACACAGACAGTTTTATCTGTGATTAACTTCTCACGGTCAGAGTTGACACCATGTAAAATTTTTTAAAGGACATCATATTCGTCGTTGACTGTAGAAGTTATTTGTTTCACAATAGTAATCTCGGCCTTTGGGCCATTTTCAAGTGGTATTGCAAACCATTTTCCTTCTTAACATGTCAGAGTTTAAAATCCTCCGACATGTATACTTGTCGTCGTCACAGGTATTTCTACAGTGAAGAGGCCTACTTCTGACAATGACATGTACATGACGGAGGATTTTAAAGTGTGGCATATGCCGAAGCAAAATCTTTTGCAGTACCAATTGAAAATGGCCCAAAGGCCGAAATTGTAATTGTGAAATAAATAACTTCTACAGTGAACGGAAAATATGATGTCCTTTAAAAAAGTTTTCCCACTGTCAAAACAAAAAAGCAAATGCTCTCATCTCTTCCCAGCTTGGCTCCTTTCTCATTTTATTATCAGTCGTGTCACAGTCTTTACCACTACTATCATTAATTGTGGTTTTATCTCCTCTCCCCCCCCCCCCCCTCGACCCCTCTCTTCCTCTTACACTCTTTTTCTCTTGTCCGCTACTGCTAGCGCTGCTAATTTAAATCTACCTTCCTTTAGTTCATATTTATTATTCTATTTCCCATAAACGAATGTAAACATTGCATTTTTCCTGGACTATAGTAATTTATAAATGTTGTGTCCATACACATTATAAAAATGTATGTATGTATCTATGTGTGTTCCACATCTCCTCTTAAACCACAAGACCGATTTCAACCAAAATTGGTACACGTGTGGTTTACTGTATCGAAAGAATCTCTATGAGGCTAAGAACCAAGTATCAGAGGTGGGGATGAAAAAGAAGCGTAGTCCACGACGCGCGAGTACTCACACTTAATTCATTCATTATTTGAGAATGAGAGGACATGGTGGCTTGCAAATAACTTTACACATAATTACAAACCTTTATAAAACTCTTTCTCGGTGACATCCTACACTGAATGGTGAAAGGAAGAAAGTTTATCGCTTACTACATTTTTGATGCTTAGGCAGTAAAGCTGCCGCTTCGGGCACGACCTTATAATTCACACGAAAAGTTCCGAGTAAAAAGCACCTTGTAAATCTGTGGATCAATTTCAACCAAACTTGGTATCTGTAGTACTTACTGTCTGGAAAGAATATTGTGGAGAAAGAGCCAACAGCCTCCTACTGTGGTAGGAATGACAAAGTGGAGAGAGAAAGGGGTTGAAGAAGGTGGACAGAGAGAGGGGGAAAGAGGTTACGGACAGAGGGGAAAGAAGCGTATGGAGAGAGAGAGAGAGAGAGGGGGGGGGGGGGGAAGGATATGGACAAAGAAAGGAAAGAGGAATAATGTTCTAAGAGATGGGAAGGAGGACAGAGCGACGGAGAAAATGTACAGAGAGAGGAGGAGGAGGAGGAGGAGGCAGTGGGGGAGGTGGAATACGAGAGGGGTGCGCAAGAGATAGGCTGACTAGCATTAGTGGGGAGGGGGGTGGGAAGGAGTAGGTAGTGAGAGGGGGAGGAACGGATGGACAGAGAAAGGAATTAGGAGGATTCTAGAATAAAAACAGTCATGGTTGCGAAATTATTTAATGTTAATTACACGTTTAATTCCTTTGGGGCATCATCAGATGGTGTAAAATAACTGGATATGTACCCCATATAAAATGGAAAATGGACACAACAGTAGCTGGATGTGAAATCCAGCCGTCATAAAAACATATCCAGCTACTTCTGGGTTCCATTTTCCATTTTATATGGCTTGATGGGTTTTATATCATGCTACTTTTAAGCAATCTGATGCTGCCCCAAGGGGAAAACGCGTCATTGGTACTAAATATTTTCGCAACAAAGACTGTTTTTACTCTGGAATAATGCGAAACTTGTTGGAGCACTTTGCCACAATGGAATGGAGTACTTTCTTGAAATAGGAGTAGGATTACAGAGAGCAGGAGGAGGAGGATACGGACAGAGTGAGGGGAAGAGAAGGTGGGCAGAGAAAGGAGGGAGGACGAGATGAATTAATACACTACTGGCCATTAAAATTGCTACATTACGAAGATGACGTGCTTCAGATGCGAAATTTAACCAACAGGAAGAAGATGCTGTGATATGCAAATGATTAACTTTTCAGGGCATTCACACAAGGTTGGCGACACCTACAACGTGCTGACATGAGGAAAGTTTCCAACCGATTTCTCATACACAAACAGCAGTTGACCGGCGTTGCCTGGTGAAACGTTGGTGTGACGCCTCGTGTAAGGAGGAGAAATGCGTACCATCACGTTTCCGACTTTAATAAAGGTCGGATTGTAGGCTATCGCGATTGCGGTTTATCGTATCGCGACATTGCTGCTCTCGTTGGTCGAGATCCAATGACTGTTAGCAGAATATGGAATCGGTGGTTTCACGAGGGTATTACGGAAGCCGTGCTCGATCCCAACGGCCTCGTATCACCAGCAGTCGAGATGACAGGAATGTTATCCGCATGGCTGTAACGGATCGTGCAGCCACGTCTCGATCCCTGAGTCAACAGATCGGGACGTTTGTAAGACAACAACCATCTTCACGAACAGTTCGAAGACGTTTGCAGCAGCATGGACTATCAGCTCGGAGACCATGGCTGCGGTTACCCCTGACGCTGCATCACAGACAGGAGCACCTGCGATGGTGTACTCAACGACGAACCTGGGTGAACAAATGACAAAAGTCATTTTCTCGGATGAATCCAGGTTCTGTTTACAGCATCATGATGTTCGCATCCGTGTTTGCCGACATCGCGGTGAACGCACATTGGAAGCGTGTATTCGTCATCGCCATACTAGCGTATCACCCGGCGTCATGGTATGGGGTGCCATTGTTTACATGTCTCAGTCACCTCTAGTTCGCATTGACGGCACTTTGAACAGTGGACGTTACATTTAAGATGTGTTACTACCCGTGGCTTCACCTTTCATTCGATTCCTGCGAAACCCTACATTTCAGCATGATAATGCACGACCGCATGTTGCAGGTCCTATACGGGCCTTTCTGGATACAGAAAATGTTCGACTGCTGCACTGGCCAGCACATTCTCCAGATCTCTCACCAATCGAAAACGTCTGGTCAACGGAGGTCGAGCAACTGGCTCGTCACAATACACCAGTCACTACTCTTGATGAACTGTGGTATCGTGTTGAAGCTGCATGGGCAGCTGTACCTGTACACGCGATCCAAGCTCTGTTTGACTCAATGCCCAGGCGTATCATGGCCGTTATTACGGCCATAGGTGGTTGTTCTGGGTACTGTTTTCTCAGGATGTATGAACCCAAATTGCGTGACAATGTAATCACGTGTTTGTTCTAGTATAACATATTTGTCGAATGAATATCCGTTTATCATCTGCATTTCTTCTTGGTGTAACTATTTTAATGGCCAGTAGTGTACCAGATTGGAATAAATAAGCACTCGGGTAACACTGACTACTAAGCTAGTTCTGTATTAAATCTAACGAATAAAATGGTATTCTCAATACAGTATTCATCTTTTGGATCTGCAGCTCCTGTCTTTCTTTCCGTGTTTACAGTTAAATTGTAGGGTACAGGTTCTGCCTTTTTGAAGACACACTGTTTTTACTTTTAGCCCAAATATGTTTCAGAATCTCTGTGGCTTCATCAGTGGGATTTTGTTTATTGAAAACTATTAAAAGTGGACATATTTTTGGTTGTAACTGATCTAACGACGTGAGGCGTCAAGAATGTTTTTGTCCGCTTTGCTTCTTACCGTGATTTTACATTATATCGTTTTGCAAGACCACCTGTACGATCTCCTGCATTGATATCTCGTCATCTGAAAAGCAAACGATGCAAATGTGAATTCATCGGCGAGTTAAGACATCCCTTGATTTTTACAAAACGTTTTGTAAAATCACGGTAACAAGAAAAACTTTGTTGGATCATTTACATCCTAAAATATATTCAATTTTTACAGGTTTGAATAAACAAAAATGCACTGATGATATTACAGAGGTGCTGAAACATGTTTGGAAAAAAATCAGTGTGTATGCAAAAAGGCGGAACCTATACCCTGTTCAATGTAACATTTAGGGTGGGGCAAATGAAAATGGCGTGGAGAACAGAGATACAGGGTACAAAGAAACACAGCAGAAGAAAGAAAATTCATACTAATATGTTTGTAGCAGATGTTGAATGTGACCACCAACCATCTCTTGGCACTTCTAGTCACTGGTCAGCAAGGCGGATAAAAGCTGGATTGCTCGAACTACTGCAGTTTCATCCGAAATGTTCTGCAGGCGTTCTTTAAGACCATGTGGGTTATTGCGATACACCTTAGACTTGAGGGCTCCCCACACAAAGTAATCGCACACTGACAGAGCAGGTGACCTGGGTGGCCAGCTAGGGCCGCGACCAGACTGACCTCTGCTAACAACCCCTGTCAGGCGTGAAGGCTGTGTAAATGTGATTCTTGAAGTTTTCCCGGCGTATTGAATGTTCGATGAGATTTCGGGATTGCAGCCGGATCATGTTGACTTCTTGCCACGATATTTCGGCTGGCAAGAAGGTGAGAGTCCGTCACTGGAGACTGCTCGTTCCCGGTGTCAACTTTATAGCAAAAAATTGGCACGAAAACGCATGCGCATTGGCCTCCATCACAGGAGCGTCCTCTATCGAAATCCGCGCCCTCTGGAGCTATTGTTCTATCTGTGGCGCGCAGGTGCATGCGCATGCGTAAAGGTGAAAACTACATGTGCGTCCTCTTTCGGAATGCGCGCCTGCGTCGCTAAAAACAGACGTCAGATGTCGCCACACATTATGAATAAAATGTCTTCTCTCAGAGGAAATTAGAGAGAGATCACCTGGTCCCAAACCTTTTTCAGTTGAAAACCGCCATCACGATTTATAAAATTTAGCGCTAGGCGTATCTCCACAGATTCTTTAATTACGGAATCCCAGAAAGTTTTCGTTGGGGCCAAGATTTTCGTGGCAGAAAAATCAGTAGCGTGTCCTGTAGTAATACAGTGCTCAGCTACGGCCGACTTACTGGGCTGCGAAAGGCGAGTGTGGCGTTCGTGTTCAACGCACCTTTCGTGTACTGTGCGGGTCGTCTGACCGATGTAAGCTTTGCCACATTGGCAAGGAATTTTATAGATCCCGGCCTTCCGCAGACCCAGATCGTCCTTCACTGAACCGAGAAGGGCAGTAATCTTCGCCGGTGGCCGGAAGATTACTTTAACTTGATGTTTCCTTAGGATTCTGCCTATTTTAGATGAAAGGCTGCCGACGTATGGAAGGAACGCCCTGGATTTGAATAGCTCCTTATTCTTGATTTTGTGGGTGGTTACGTTTCTTCCTTCTTAGCGCTGTTCTAATCTGATGTGGAGAGTAACCATTACCTCTAAACACCGACTCTAAATGTTCCAGCTCCTTTGTAAGGCTGTCTCCATCAGAAACAACATGAGCCTGGTGCGCCAACGTTCTAAGGACGCCGGTAGTTTGTGCAGGATGATGACAACTCGACGCTCGCAGGTAAAGGTCTGTATGTGTTGGCTTACGGTAGACAGAAAGTCCTAATGACCCATCCGCTCTCTTAGTAACCAAGTCGTCTAAAAACGGCAAGCAACCATCCTTCCCTATTTCCATCGTAAACTGGATGTTCTCGTGGACTGCATTCAGATGTTGTAAGAACCGTGACAGTTCTTCTTCACCATGGGGCCATACCACAAAAGTGTCTACATATCGCCAGAAAACTTTCGGTTTAAGTTCTGCCGGTTTTCAACTGGACAAGTCTTGGGACCCGGTGACCTCTCTACTTTCCTCATAGAGAAGAAATTTATTCATAATGACATGTCTGGCGACATCTGACGCCTGTTTTTAGCGACGCAGGCGCGCATTCCGACAGAGGTCGGACATGTAGTTTTCACCTTTAAGCATGCGCATGCACCTGCGCGCCACAGATAGAACAATAGCTACAGAGGGCGCGGATTTCGATAGAGGACGCTCCTGTGACGGAGGACAATGCGCATGCGTTTTCGCGCCAGTTTTTTGCTATAAAGTTTACTCCGGGAACTAGCAGTCTCCAGTGACGGACTCTCACCTTCTTGCCAGCCGAAATATCGTGGCAAGAAGTCAACATGATCCGGCTGCAATCCCGAAATGTCATCGAACAGTGTAAATGTGCTCCAAGTTCAGCTGTATGGGCAGTTGCTCCATCCTGTTGGAAGTAACTGTCGGTATTTTCCTACTCCGGTAATGCTGCCACAGATGATTTAAAAATCGTATCCACTCGTCCGGTCCACTTTTATTTGCCACACGTTGTAGAATATACAGGATGCCTGGTTAGATGCGAAAGGGTACTTGGTAACCCTAATCTTGCCAGGTTGAATAAATCAAAATAAATTTCTACCTAGTTTTTTGGGCGCTCTAGCGGCGTACTACGCTACAGTGTTGTCGGGATTATGAAGGAAGGGCTGCAACCAAACAAAAAATTAAGTGCGCGATTTTAATTTTTCGAGGTGACGATAAACTTTGACTACCCGTAGTACGCTGCAGGAGAGAGAAGTGCGGATGCGTGGGTGCTGACCTGCTCGTCTGGGTGCGCGGCCATCATGAGCAGGAACCAGCGCAGAGTGGTGAGCGTGGTGTCGAGGCCGGCGCCGAACATGTCGGCCATGAGGAAGTTGCGCTGCTCGTCCGAGTAGAAGTGGTGGCCGGGCTGGGCGTCGAGGCGGCGGCGCGCGCCCTCTGCCAGGAAGGCGCCCAGCAGGTCCCCCTCGTCCTGCCCGTGGGCCGCCGCCAGCCGCGAGTACAGCTCGTGCGTCTGCCGCTGGCCCTCCACCAGGAAGCGCATGTTGCGCCGCTGCTGCGGCAGGAACCTGCAGCGCGAAGGATTACCGTCAGCCGACTCAGTGTCAAAAAAATACAGTTACGAGTACCTCAAATTTAACTGTTTGGACTGCCATTAGCAGAAAACAAAACATTCTTCACCCCGTTCTCGAAGCTCCCTACTTAGCAATCATATACAACCGCTCGCTCACCGATAGATCTGTACCCGCAGATTGGAAAATAGCGCAGGTCGCACCAGTGTTTAAGAAGGGTAGTAGGAGTAATCCACCGAACTACAGACCTATGTTATTGACGTCGGTTTGCAGTAGGGTTTTGGAGCATATACTGTATTCAAACATTATGAATCACCTCGAAGGGAACGATCTATCGATACGTAATCAGCATGGTTTCAGAAAACATCGTTCTTGTGCAACGCAGCTAGCTCTTTATTCGCACGAAGTAATGGCCGCTATCGACAGGGGATCTCAAGTTGATTCCGTATTTCTAGATTTCCGCAAAGCTTTTGACACCGTTCCTCACAGCCGACTTCTAATCAAGCTGCGGGTCTATGGGGTATCGTCTCAGTTGTGTGGCTGGATTCGTGATTTCCTGTCAGGAAGGTCGCAGTTCGTAGTAATAGACGGCAAATCATCGAGTAAAACTGAAGTGATATCAGGTGTTCCCCAGGGAAGCGTCCTGGGACCTCTGCTATTCCTGATCTATATAAATGACCTGGGTGACAATCTGAGCAGGTCTCTTAGGTTGTTCGCAGATAATGCTGTAATTTACCGTCTAGTAAGGTCATCCGAAGACCAGTATCAGTTGCAAAGCGATTTAGAAAAGATTGCTGTATGGTGTGTCACGTGGCAGTTGACGCTAAATAACGAAAAGTGTGACATGATCCACACGAGTTCCAAAAGAAATCCGTTGGAATTCGATTACTCGATAAATAGTACAATTCTCAAGGCTGTCAATTCAACTAAGTACCTGGGTGTTAAAATTACGAACAACTTCAGTTGGAAAGACCACATAGATAACATTGTGGGGAAGGCGAGCCAAAGGTTGCGTTGCACACCGCTCTCCCGGTCTTTATGATGGTATTCTTGGCCGGGTCGAATATAGAAGGCGAGAAAAAAAGTTACTTGACGTCCTAATTAACAAGAAAACGTTTAACGGAGGACCCGAATGAATACTCGGTACTGCTGCACTTCTTTTTTCCTTTAGTGTTATTTCATCCCCCTCGGCACATACGGGCAGGTGTTGGGCTCTTAGCGCCACAATATTCTTATTACGATGAAAATTCGGAATAACACAGGCACTGCAATAGCGTACTTATCCGCCGATATCAAGCAGGCGACTTTCAAGTAAAATGTCTCATCTGTACGGGAATAAGCCTAATCTATCTAAGAGTACAGGTTGTAGATGCATTGTTGACGACATATGGCAGTTTGAGCCAGGCCAAATGGTAAGGCGACCGCTCGCGGTAAGCGGGAAATCCGAGTTTGCGTCCCGGTCCGGCACAAATTTTCATTGTAGTCATTCCACTCTGATGGTTGCCCATATTCACAATAGCGAATACATTTAACTTACTTCATACGGCTGTAATCCCCGCAGTGCCTGTTCCTTTGGACGTTCATGCATGTCCAAAGGAACTTTGCATCATAATTCAGGATAACATAGGAACTGCAATATCTTAAAAGACCTGCGTTGGGTGAGAAGTTGAGAATATTTTTCATAGGGTTCAGGGGAGTGGGCAAAACTATAGGTATCTTTTAGGTACGAAAACTACGGAGGTCATAGGTTGGAGATGAAGTGGATAGTGGGAAATACAGGTGGTGGGAGAGACAGAGGGTCAGGAGTACTATAGTGTGTGACTACGGTAGTCGTTACAAGAGGAAAGGAATGGGGATGGGTGGAGAGGAAGGAGGGAAGAGGAGCATAGATGTGGAGTGGGAGTACTATCGGGGCAGGCCTCAGTGTGTAGGATAGTAGGATAGGGAACTTGTGTAGGTGTAGGGATGGAGGGTTTGGCTTGTGAAAGCGCAGCGAAGTACCAGGGTTGACGATCAGAAGAGAGACTAGAAGGTTATTGGAATCTAGTTTGCAGATAGTATAGGCAATGCACTACATGGTGTTCGAGAATTTGGAGGGAGTTACAGAACTTTGGTGCGACAGACTTCTATGCAACATCTGCATAGCACAGGATAGGTCACATAAGGGTTTTTTAGGTCAGAAAAATGTAGGTGTGTAATCCCAAAGTTCAGCCTGTAATTAGGATTAGTAGTTTTAGAGTAATAGCTTTCTGTCGAATGGTTAGTATGTGACGTTTCCACGTTAGCTGCATGTTGAGGGTTAGTCCAAGATATTTTAATGTGTCAGTTACCTGGTTAGGATGCTTGTAAACGGTAAGGTAGAGGTCATGAAAATGGAAGGTGCGGATAGTTCGTTAGATAATTGTGGGCTGGGGTTTGGAGGGGTTGACCTAGAGGAACTGATTGAGATGGATTTGGAAGGATCATTGGGATTTCTGGAGTGTAGGGTAGAGGCCGAGGGAAGTAGTGTCATTAGCATACTGAAGGAGGTTGACTGGTGGAGGTGGTGGGCGTATCAGCAGTGTAGAGGAGATAAAGAAGAGCAGAGAGGATGGGGCCTTTGGTCACGTCTGCAGTGGGATGGAAGGTACAGAAATTGGTGTTGTTAACGTGACAAAAGGATGGGCGAGCAGATCGGAAGGATGAAATAAGACATAGTTAATTGAAAGTGCATATGTCTGGAGATTGAAAAATAGATGCCATACACTATCGTAGTCTTTGTCTAGGTCGAGTGAGGTAAAAATAGCGGATATACAAGAGTTGAGGTGGTGGGATAGGAGATGGATGAGCTGCAGGAGCTGCACTTGTAAAAGCGCCTTATAAAACTACCTCTGCCTCACTTTGATCTACGAGAGCGTATAATGATTTTGGTTATTTCGCCTTACGCCAAGATCTGCTGTAACGTTGTGCAATATGGGATAACTTGGCGATACATACTGTATCGTGACCACGCGCTGTATGCGTGGTCGATCGCAAGAAACAACGGGGAAGTGCGTTTCTGCTCTCGTATAGAGAGCGTGCGAACTCTAGCGGATAGCCTTGTGACAGTCTTCAGGGAGTAAATGATTACGCAGCAAGCAGCGTGATAATCTAAAGATGACTGAATTTAGAGCTTCAGGATCTAGGAAGGGTAACTGTAATTGTTCTGTCGTTTGTTGTAACTTCACATGTAGCAACTCTGTTGCTGAAAAGAAGTTCTCCTTTCCGAATCCAAAGCAACACGCAACTATACTGAAAGCTAGGAGCATGGCATTGAAGAGGAATACAGCTGATAGTAAAATATTGTCGCGGTTGTAGTCGTCGTTTCATTAACGGTGTGTCCGCAAGAGAATCAGACAGCTCAGAGCATGTACCAAAATTACCGTGGCTGGAAGGTCCAACAGAAAATATTACTGCGAGATACAAAAGAACAAAAGAGACACACAGCAGAAAAGAAGATTCTGCGAGAAACTACAACTATGTACTTCTCTGTGAATCTGGAAGATGCCAAGCAAGTACCCATACAGCGAACAGTAATTTAAATCCTTGTAGTAACATACACATTCTATTTTCTAGATTGAAAGGTAGCTGCGAAGCGGAAATTCAAACAATGTTTTAAAGCTTTAAAATATTGCTGAACTACAGACAGCAATAATAAATCCATTGCTCTCTCAGAGTTGACATCTGTCCATCTACAACATCAGAACATGTATGGATGAAGGCAATAAAGTCGAAATAAGTTTATATACCAAAATAAAATGTCATCAGCATACTATTTTACAATTCTCTACGTAACGTTCATGTCTCTCTCTATGTAGAATACCGGACTCATTTCCGTTTTACACTCTGAAAGCCACTATAACTTACGCTTATAGTCTCTGACGATGTACCCACGACTTCTCTGGACTCTGAGTGGCCAGTTCTGAGAACAGAGATTCCAGAACAGCCTGACACGAATGCTTGGCTTCTGTGTGCTGGTGGGGCGTGCGGTGAAAGTTGTGCGTAGTACGGTATCGTAGTCTCAATTATATAGTTTGATCAGCAATCACTCTGATGATGATGACGTATGGGGAAAGACATACATATTTTGAGAGTGTGTTATATTCTTTTTCAATTGTGTGCTTAATTCACAGTGCTTGTAATCAAGTGTGGTACACATTGCACTGCGGCAGTTAACGAAAGAAAATATTATGGCGTCCCTTAGAGCTACGCAATTATTCGTTGCCAATAGCGTATCGATCCTCATTGCTGTCAAGTTGTTATCAACGGACAGACAATCGGGCGATATCTTCTGCGAAGGAGACACAGCTATACAAGAGGTGTACGTGATCATACTTCAGACTTTCTGGGATGACGAAGGAGGGTAAATCACCAGATGCGACATAGTCGCGTATATGAACAGTGATCCAATACTGTCCAATGATTTTTATTCCAGTCTTTGATCACAGTATCAATTGTTTTGATGATGACCGGTTTCAGTCAGTAATGACCATCCTCAGATCTTGTCTACACCATGTCCTCAAGTGATAAGGCCGTAATTGCATCGTTAAAACATATAAATATACTCAGCACAGCATCGTCACATAGATCTAGAATAAGGTGAAGAATAGGCCACATCTTCCACACAGTCATTTTTGCAACTGATGTCATTACGGCCTTATCACTTTAGGACATGGTGTAGAAAAGATCTGAGGATGGTTATTACTGACTGAAACCGGTTATCGTCAAAAGAATTGATATTGTGATCAAAGACCGGAATAAAAAACGTTTGTAGGGTAAATCAATGTGAGGTAAGGGAGTCTAGTCCGGAAACCACCGAGTCGAAAAGCAGAAGCGAACTTCTACTCAAGTTCTGCCTCGCCGCTAAAACTTAGGACTCCAACTTTCGAACGTTGATCATGAAATGGAGAATTCCTGCTTAATTCTCCCCACCACCCACAGGAAGTCTCGCTCCTTGTGGACTAGTAACGGGGCGCGTACCTTGGCATCAAAGAGGCGAAAGTCCCAATTCTCTGGTACAATAGCAAAGAATTTCATTTACCTGCAGAAGTTTCACTAGGTGCTACATTTACAACAGTTGTTCAGTATGGTGTCCCCTAGGGTCAACGCAGGCATGTCTTGTTAAAACGAAGTTCTGACGAGTCCCTTCTAATATCCCTGGCGGCGTTTGGACAGTGCCGTAGGCAACGAGTATTCTTGCCAGTAGATCCTCCGCACTCTCGACAGGCACTTGATTCACAAGACTTTTCATATGTCCCCACAAGAAGAAATCAAGTGGGGTGAACATGTTGGCCACGAAACAGAATCTCTCCGCCTTTCCACATTTCAGGGAACTTCATATCCACATGTTTACGAACCCTCAGCCCAAAGTGAGGTGGGGCACTATCACACTGGAACCACATCCGCTAACGTATAACAAGTGGGATTTGTCCCAGGAACATCGGTAATACGTCTCTGATAATCGGTAGATGGATTCCACTGTAAGAGGTATTAGAAAGGTTTCCATTTATAACTTTCGACTCGGTCGTTACGGACAGGGTCCCTTACTTCAAATTGATACATTTACCCTTCTCCACGTCACTGACAGTTCGCAACATCCTCACAGAATCACCCTGCGGAAGACGCTGGGTGAACGAGCAGAAGTTTCCTGGTGTATCCTGATGCGTCGACGTCCAGCTGCAATGCCCACGTCAAATGTCCGACTGTTTCGAACGATCCACATTAACAGTTTTTGGCAGTAACTTCGAGTGAATTGCGTGTCACTATAATAATACCTTGCATCAATCCAACTGCTTTCAGAAATATAAGTGCTAACAATCAATACGCGCCTTCACCTAGTTTCTCACAATTTTCGCAAAAATCCCCACAAACGTAAATAAAGGTAAACAAAATATAATAATGTAGATTCACCCTTAAATCACAGATGTATTTATTTGCTTCAATGAGACATCAGCAAGTCCGCATGTTTCATCGAACTAGAGCTAACTATTGGCTACTCGACCTGATATAAGGCCTCTGGCTAGAGATCAAGCGCGCACACACAACGCTCTAGTAAAAAAAAAAAAACCGGAAAACGATTAATCATAATTTTTCAGTGGTCGCAGCAACGCACTTGGTAATTCTTGTACGGTTTAGGTATTAGCAGAATAATTTATCGTCTACTGCGGATAACTAACCATCGAATTCGGTAATAATAAACACTTCCGAAAGTCGCCCTCGCCCCATGCTGGCATCCCATACCCACGACGGCAGTCAGGCGACGTACAGATTTCGCGCCCCTAGCAAGTTCCGTTTCAACGTTACACGCAGAATGCAGGTAACCTCATTGTGTCTCTGTTATCACTACTCTGAAAAATACTGCCTCCTCGCAAAAGATCTGGGAAGTTTTTTTTTCCCGTTTCACACTTGCAGGATGAGAAACTGACGTCATGGAAAAGTCTCTAGTATGTTCTGACCACAATACTTTATGCGAGTTACGCGGCCGAACACGTCAGGTATGTGGTCACCCTCGCTCTGCCAATGGTCTCGTCAAAGAGGCCAGAGGAGTTGATACGCTCTTTCCCTTGGGGTGAGAAACTGCCCCTAAAACGAGGAAGAATCAGCAGTGGCCAACGACGTGAGGGTGCAGAAGGCAATGGCAAACAGTACTTCACAGATAGATAAGTTACACTTTTTAGCAGCCACTAGCGGGCTCAAGTGTAAATTCCAGAGCGAACTGCGGTCAAACCGTGACAGTATTTGACTTGACAGGCATATTCCGATGTGTTAGTGCATTTCAGAATTCGTGGCCAGTTCAAAAATTACACATTAGTGGAGCATTCATTGTAAAAACGCATTGGTGATCGACGAATTGAGAAGATGATACGTGACCTGGCAAAGGATAAATCTGACATTTGGGTAGAGATAATGTTATAACCAGGTTAAGGGCCGGCCGCGGTGGTCTAGCGGTTCTAGGCGCTCAGTCAGGAACCGCGCGACTGCTACGGTCGCAGGTTCGAATCCTGCCTCGGGCATGGATGTGTGTGATGTCCTTAGGTTAGTTAGGTTTAAGTAGTTCTAAGTTCTAGGGGGACTTATGACCACGGATGTTGAGTCCCATAGTGCTCAGAGCCATTTGAACCATTTTGAACCAGGTTAAGGCAGCAAATGTTATTATTATTTATGATATTTAATTATTTTATAAAGACAATGAAGTTATTGATGAATCCTTTGAGGTCAGAAAGTACCAGACGGTAGTGCACGTTTTGTCAACATTATGAATTTCAAATATGGCGTATAAGTGGCGATGCACACCACTATTGGGAAACACAATACATCAGACTCAGCAGCGTCAGAAAACATTAGCTATTGCGCGAGTGAGCAGAATAACTAAGTACTTAATTAAACAATCAAGCCTATCGTTGTTTGAAACATGAAACGCAAATTCGGCAGAGTAGTTGGTCTCTACAGGTAAGTACGCAGATAAATGTATAACTAAGTCCAGGCGACGCTGTACGGAGTGTTACGAGGTCTCTCTCTGGAACTACGGGAACTGATGGGTGCGCTCCTCGCAGTGTGGGTGACTTGTTGCTCCCTGCCTCTAGAGAAGGAAGCACAACGAAGTGTCGACCGATTACTGGAAAATCCGAAACTACGGCTTAGTCTCCGACAGCGGTAGTGGTGCTCGGCTACCTCTTATAACGAGACATTACCCACTCGGCCTCATTTTGTAAGGGGAAAAAAGCACCCCAGAGCTCGATCCCGCCCGAAAATCTGGACCATAATTCTGATAGCACGCGTTTATGTTCTTTCGACTGTACAGCTTTTAAATTTCAAGGGCACGGATAGTTTTCACTCGCTCAGTCCGACGGTTGAAGCCTAATGCCCAGAGCACGAAGTGCTGTATAGAGGAGCGAACAACACGTTTTTGAAATACTGCTGTGACATTGGTAACATGCTTTGTTCATTATGTGAAAGTGCACGGTTTCTAACTTGTAACTTATGCTAGAGATCTCTTTGCTTTGAACACTTCTGTGTTTTGGATGAAGTGTACAGGAATGCAACGAATGAATGTGTTATCAAGACATGGCTCTCATTCAAAGTGGTCGAAAATTCTGTTTTTCTTTTATTGTATTTTTTGAAAGGTATATGTGTCTAGGACGTTGGGACGAAAAGTTTTTTAATCCGTGTTTTACAACGCTTTCTAACGCCCATTGTTCGAAGCAGTCACGGCCGCAGTGTGGCGCTCGCAGCCGGAGACGCACGCCCGGCTCAGGTAGAAAACTTGTCGTGGCTTGACACACATTCACAAAATGATATATGTTTCAGTATGCATGCAAACATATTCGCCGAACGCAGTTTATCCAGCTCAGCCAGATCGGCTTTCCTCGTCAAGAAGAAAGAGGGAATTGCTCTCCAGGACCAATTCGAGTTGGAGGAAGGGTCGATATACAGTTCTGTAATTCCAGACTAAACGTAACAAAAACACTTTTTTGGTCAAATTTTGATTGAAACTGCTGTAAACATAATTTTCGGTCCGCCATATTGGATTAGCTATTTTGAATTTTGAAAATCTAACTTCAGATATGTGTACAGCGACATCAAAATAATGTAATAACATGTTGTTTTTATGCAAACTGAACTAATAATACGTATAAAAGTGTTCCCTATACTTTTTCTCGAGAACCGATTTTTTAAAACTGAGTGCAGCATGAAATAAAAGCGGTTCAACGTGTTAACGTCTACCTTTGATACCCGAAAAGTAAACACTTTTCTTGGAGGATTATCCCTATAATATATGGAATTTGCTAATATTACTATTTTTGTAAAGCCATAAAGAGTGAAAGAAACCTCCAAAAATCTATCTTATAGTTCCAGTTAGCACCATAAGGTTAAATTTAAGGTTATTCCATTGTGGTTAGGTATAACCTCCGCTAAATTTAATGTAGTATCGACTGATGCCATCCATTTTCGATTTCAGGTATCTCCTGAGGGTCAACAATGCACGCAGACTCTTTACTTCAAACTCGCAGGCCTTTGATCAAACCATAATTACCAGCGCCGTTTTGTTTCTTTTTTATTTAGACTACAAATCCGCTCTGTCTTTAACAACTACCGCCGGCCGAAGTGGCCGTGCGGTTAAAAGCGCTGCAGTCTGGAACCGCAAGACCGCTACGGTCGCAGGTTCGAATCCTGCCTCGGGCATGGATGTTTGTGATGTCCTTAGGTTAGTTAGGTTTAACTAGTTCTAAGTTCTAGGGGACTAATGACCTCAGCAGTTGAGTCCCATAGTGCTCAGAGCCATTTGAACCATTTTTTTATCAACTTCCCTGTTGTTATTATCTTCTGGATTTTAAGACTGACAATGTGAAAGTGAATTACATACATACATACATACATACATAATTACCTTTGCTTGGTTTTACTCATTTTGATTTTCAGGCGTATATATACAGGGTGGTCCACTGATCGTGACTGGGGCAAATATCTCACGAAATAAGCGTCAAACGAAACAACGACCAAGAACGAAACCCGTCTAGCTTGAAGGCGGAAAGCAGATGGCGCAATGGTTGGCCCGTTAGATGGCGCTGCCGTAGGTCAAACGGATATCAACTGCCTATTTTTAAAATAGGAATCCCCATTTTTTATTACATATTCATGTAGTACATAAAGAAATATGAATGTTTTAGTTGGGCCACATTTTACGCTTTGTGATAGATGGCACTGTAATAGTCACAAACATATGACTCACAATTTTAGACGAACAGTTGGTAACAGGTAGGTTTTTTTAAAATTAAAATACAGAACGTAGATACGTTTGAACATTTTATTTCGGTTGTTCCGATGTGATACATGTACCTTTGTGAACTTATCATTTCTGAGAACGCATGCTGTTACAGCGTGATTACCTGTAAATACCACATTAATGCAATAAATGCTCAAAATAGTGTCCGTCAACGTCAGTGCATTTGGCAATACGTGTAACGACATTCCTCTCAACAGCGAGTAGTTCGCCTTCCGTAATGTTTGGACATGCATTGACAATGTGCTGACGCATGTTTTCAGGCGTTGTCGATGGATCACGATAGCAAATATCCTTCAACTTTCCCCACAGAAAGAAATCGGGGGACGTCAGATTCGGTGAACGTGCGGGCCATGGTATGGTGCTTCGACGACCAATACCCCTGTCACGAAATATGCAATTCAATACCGCTTCAAACGCATTCGAGCTATGTGCCAGACATCCATCATGTTGGAAGTACATCGCCATTCTGTCATGCAGTGAAACATCTTGTAGTAACATCGGTAGAACATTACGTAGGTAATCAGAATACATTGCACCACTTAGATTGCCATCGATAAAATGGGGACCAATTATCCTTCCTCCCATAATGCCGCACAATACATTAACCCGCCAAGTTCGCTGATGTTCCACTTGTGGCAGCCATCGTGGATTTTCCGTTGCCCAATAGTGCATATTATGCTGGTTTACTTTACCGCTGTTGGTGAAGGACGCTTCGTCGATAAATAGAACGCGTGCAAAAAATCTGTCATCGTCCCGTAATTTCTGTTGTGTCCAGTTGCAGAACTGTACACGACGTTCAAAGTCGTCCCCATGCAATTCCTGGTGCATAGAAATACGGTACGGGTGCAATCGATGTTTATGTAACTTTCTCAACACCGATGTTTTTTAGATTCCCGATTCTCGCGCAATTTGTCTGCTACTGATGTGCGGATTAGCCGCGACAGCAGCTAAAACACCTACTTGGGCATCATTTGTTGCGGGTCGTGGTTGACGTTTCACATGTGGCTGAACACTTCCTGTTTCCTTAAATAACGTAACTATCCGGTGAACGGTCCGGACACTTGGATGATGTCCAGGATACCGAGCAGCACACGCCCGTTGGGCATTTTGATCACAATAGCCCTACATCAACACGATATCGACCTTTTCCGCAATTGGTAAACGGTCCATTTTAACACGGGTAATGTATCACGAATTAAATACCGTCCGCACTGACGGAATGTTACGTGATACCATGTATTTATACGTTTGTGATTATTACAGCGCCATCTTTCACAAAGCGAAAAAAGTGGTCCAACCAAAACATTCACATTTCTTTACGTACTACACGAATATGTAATAAAAAATGGGGTTTCCTATTTTGAAAAACGCAGTTGATCTCCGTTTGACCTATGGCAGCACCATCTAGCGAGCCAACCATAGCGTCATCTGGTTTCCCCCTTCAAGCTAGAAGATTTTCGTTCTTTGTAGTTTTTTTTGTTTTATGCTTATTTCGTGAGATATTTCGCCCGGTCACTATTAATGGACCACCCTGTATATACAGGGCGAGTCACCTAACATTACCGCTGGATATATTTCGTAAACCACATCAAATACTGACGAATCGATTCCACAGACCGAACGTGAGGAGAGGGGCTAGTGTAATTGGTTAATACAAACCATACAAAAATGCACCGAAGTATGTTTTTTAATACAAACCTACGTTTTTTTGAATGGAACCACGTTAGTTTTGTTAGCATATCTGAACATATGAACAAATACGTAATCAGTGCCGTTTGTTGCATTGTAAAATGTTAATTACATCCGTAGATATTGTAACCTAAAGTTGACGCTTGAGTACCACTCCTCCGCTGTTCGATCGTGTGTATCGGAGTGCACCGAATTACGTAGGGATACAAAGGGATCGGTGATGGACATTAGGTACAGAAGAGACTGAAACAGCACATTACGTCCACATGCTAACACCTTTTTATTGGTCTTTTTCACTGACGCACATGTACTTTAACATGTGGGGTGAGGTACACGTACACACGTGGTTTTCGTTTTCAATTACGGGGTGGAATAGAGTGTGTCTCGACATGTCAGGCCAATAGATATTTAATGTGGTGGCAATCATTTGCTGCACACAATTGCACTCTCTGGCGTAATGAACGTCGTACACGCCCAGTACATCTGGTGTAATGTCGCCTCAGGCTGCCACAATACGTTGTTTCATATCCTCTGGGGTTGTAGGCACATCACGGTACACATTCTCCTTTAACGTACCCGACAGAAAGAAGTCCAGAGGTGTAAGATCAGGAGAACGGGCTGGCCAATTTATGCTTCCTCCACGTCCTCTGAAACGCCCGTCGAACATCCTGTCAAGGGTCATCCTAGTATTAATTGCGGAATGTGCAGGTGCACCATCATGCTGATACCACATACGCCGACGCGTTTCCAGTGGGACATTTTCGAGCAACGTTGGCAGATCGTTCTGTAGAAACTCGATGTATGTTGCAGCTGTTTGGGCCCCTACAATGAAGTGAGGACCAGTGAGGTGGTCGCCAATGATTCCGCACCATACATTTACAGTCCACGGTCGCTGTCGCTCTACCTGTCTGAGCCAGCGAGGATTGTCCACGGACCACTAATGCATGTTCCGTAGATTCACTGCCCCGTGGTTTGTGAAACCCACTTCATCGGTAAACAAGTAGAACTGCAACGCATTCTCTGTTAATGCCCATTCACAGAATTGCACTCGATGATTAAAGTCATCACCATGCAATTGCTGATGTAGCGACACATGAAACGGGTGAAAGCGGTGACGATGCAGTATGCGCATGACACTACTTTGACTCAGTCCACCGGCTCTCGCAATGTCCCTTGTACTCATGTGTGGGTTCATGGCAACAGCAGCTAACACACCAACTGCACCCGCTTCTCCTTTGACGGGCCTGTTACGGACCCGTTAGCGTGCTACGACCATACCTGTTGCATACAGTTGGCGGTAGATGTTTTGCAATGTGCGGCACGTTGTCCGGGTACCGTTCTGCATACACCCTGCAGGCTTCAGCTGCATTTCGTCGACACTCGCCATAGATGAGTATCATCTCCGCCTTTTCAGAGTTCGAATACACCATGGTCACAGTTCCTACAACACTACACTATCACAGACGTCTGGTAACACGGTGTACTACAGTTGGTCTGCGTGCGGAGACGAATGCAGAATAACAATAGCAGCAAGCGCTACATGCGGACACTGCGACAGCTAGACCAAACCACAACAGTGCACTACAGCCACGTTCGTAAACACGGTCGTCATCGTAAACAGATGCTGCTCGCCGACCGTGGCCCGTGTTTGTTACAACACGCAACTGAACGCCGGAGGTTTCAAGCGTCAACTTTAGGTTACAATATCTCCGGATGTAATTAACATTTTACAATGCAACAAACGGCACTGATTATGTATTTGTTTATATGCTCAGATTTGCTAACAAAACTAACGTGGTTCCATTTAAAAAAACGTAGGTTTGTGTTAAAAAACATACTTCCGTGCATTTTTGTATGGTTTGTAATAAACAGTTACACTAGTCCCTCTCCTCACGTTCGGTCTGTGGAATCGGTTCGTCAGTATTTGATGTGGTTTACGAAATATATCCAGCGGTAACGTTAGGTGACTCACCCTGTTTATGCAGAATATCAGTATGACAATACTGTTCAATAATAATGGACGTATATTATTGTGAACCTGTGTACCGTTCTCATATTACTTGCGTAATTTTCGGGTAGAATAACACATGTTCTTGAGGAATATTTCTTAACACGTTGGTAGATGTGTCTACTTCCCCACTCCTCTTCCCCCGCCTTCAAGTTCCCGCGATAGGAGGGCTCTGGTTGTCAGTCCGCTGTACAGTACTTCTCACTGGGGCAATGGGAGACTGCAACAGCGCGAACACGGCGGACTGGGATAGGAACAGATAGTGGGCGTGAAGTTTAAAAGTTGTAACTCAGAAGGTTACAGCTGCGCGCTATCAGAAGTAAGGTCCAATTTTTCGTTCGGAATAGACTGCAGAGGCTGGTATATCTTGCAACTGTACGTTTTTCTCCTTAAAGTATGAGGTCGAGTTGGTGATGTTCCCTTGTTGAGGGCAGCGCCTTGTGAGGTGCCCAACAGGAGGTCACAGCACGCGGCAGCTCGCTGTCAGCCGCAATGATTCGATGCGCTCGCAGCATATCAGAGAAAGAAAAAGGCAGTGCTTACCGCCTGAGAGCCCGCTGATCAACCCCTCGAGTCCGAAATCTGCAGTGTCTCTGTTCTGGTAAACTAAACGGAATAAATAATAGTAACTGATACCTATTCTGATTTCAGTTTGGAGAAAAAAAACCTCTTATTTCCTCTTAGTCATAGTATCATACGATAACCAAGAGTTTGACGCTCTTAGTACATCTCTCAGAGATACAGTTGTTTTCTCAAGAGATCTTGATTATGTAATAAGAGGTCGTCGTGAGACGAAGAAATTCCACTGATCAAGTGAAAAGTGGAGATCGAGAGCCCTCTCGGGCGCCTGTAAAACATGACGCTCATGCTGGCTGGTATTTTGGGAATGCGTTCCGTATTGTTAGAAGCTTTTGAATAGCTACTGAGATGCTGATTTAACTGTAAACTGCACTCCAGTGAGAGCCAGTTTCTTAAAGATACGTAATTTCTTATTGGTGGAGACTGTGAGCAATTCCTGTTTCTTAGATTGAAGGCTTAGATACCTTGCAGGAATAAATTATTACTTCGAATCGGCGCTGCCGCCGTGCAGCACATTGACCTCGTAATGGCGTCGAAGAAAGTTGACCGATCGTGATGTGAGATAATCATCTCGGTGGCTGTTCGCAAACTCCGGTACGGAAGCACATCGAGAGCATGTGTTTGTGAAAGGGTTGACAATTGCTGTATTATGGAGGGCAGTTTGTTGTTGCTTGTGAAAGCAGTTTCTCACCAGACTTGGAAATCTGTGTTACATAAGCCTTCTTCAAGTATAGGCTTCTGTAATGAAGCAGCGTGTGCAAACCTCGCGATCAACATAGACTTACCACAAAATACTCGTTTTCAGTGGAAGATAAATTAATGGGAAAATGCGAAGTTTCCTTGTATATAACTGAACTGTAAATTCAAAATCGATTTGAAATGGCTGAAGAGCAAATAATTAGAGGCCACTGTAGAGTGAAACTAGTGAGTAAACAAGAAACCCGTACTCAGTGCGATATCTTTCAGCAACTCTTGTTTGTCATTAGTTCTATACTGCAGTTACCTCAGTACGTTATCTACTGTTTGGAGCTAATGACAAACACGAGTTTCTGAAAGTACTCACGCTGAATTCTTGCATATGATGAAAGGATTTTAAGTCTGGAAAGAGTTAATAAGGAGTTCTGTTTTTATATTTTCACAATTTAAATCATTCGGCTTACTCTTATCTCTTCCTTATCTAAAGAATTTTAGGAGATTTCATGAAGACTAATATCACACAGATCCTAGTAACCATCTTAGCGTCTACTACAGCCTGTTCCCATTTTATTGTTTATTTTTCTATTCATGTTAGTATGCTGTTATCGAAAGACCATATTCTCTTTTCCAAGTCCGTATCAAAGCAGTTTCTATTTTGTTACTTTTTTGTTTTCTTCGCATTTCGTAACCAGGCAACAAATTCATTTCGCAACTTCTTACTACATACATCTTCCATTATTGTAATTTCAAGCTCCTAAAATTAGTTTCAGTGTTTTTCGTCATCATCAACATGATTACCTACCGAACATCAAATACAGATTCCTTCTGAAATCAATTTTTCATTCGTGAGTGGACTTGCAGTACATATTTTCATGTGGTTTCTCCGTTCCTTATAAATGTTTCTGAGAGCATTAAAAACGGCAAACGGTTCCGCTAAAACACAGCAGGTTAATACATCGAAGTTCATACGCTGTATGTTACCAGATCTGAAAGTCAATATCGGTGATAAAATCTCTGTCATGCTGAATATAACCGTTTATTTCATCGCTACCATTAACAGTCCCCCCCCCCCCCCCCTCACCGATGAACCATGGAACCTAGCCGTTGGTGGGGAGGCTTGCGTGCCTCAGCGATACAGATAGCCGTACCGTAAGTGCAACCACAACGGAGGGGTATCTTCTGAGAGACCAGACAAACGTGTGGTTCCTGAAGAGGGGCAACAGCCTTTTCAGTAGTTGCAGGGGCAACAGTCTGGATGATTGATTGATCTGGCCCTGTAACAATAACCAAAACGGCCTTGATGTGTTGGTACTGCGAACGGCTGAAAGCAAGGGGAAACTACAGCCGTAATTTTTACCGAGGGCATGCAGCTTTACTGTATGATTAAATGATGATGGCGTCCTCTTGGGTAAAATATTCCGGAGGTAAATTAGTCCCCCATTCGGATCTCCGGGCGGGGACTACTCAAAAGGACGTCGTTGTCAGGTGAAAGAAAACTGGCCTTCTACGGATCAGAGCGTGGAATGTCAGATCCCTTAATCGAGAAGGTAGGTTAGAAAATTTAAAAAGGGGAATGGATAGATTAAAGTTAGATATAGTGGGAATTAGTAAAGTTCGGTGGCAGGAGGAACAAGACTTCTGGTCAAGTCAAAACAGGGTTATAAATACAAAATCAAATAGGGGTAATGCAGGAGTAGGTTTAATAATGAATAAAAAAATAGGAGTGCGAGTAAGCTACTACAAACAGCATAGTGAACGCATTATTGTGCCCAAGATAGACGCGAAGCCCATGCCTACTACAGTAGTACAAGTTTATATGCCAACTAGTTCTGCAGATGATGAAGAAATTGATAAAATGTATAATGAGATAAAAGAAATTATTCAGGTAGTGAAGGGGGACGAAAATTTAATAGTCATGGGTGACTGGAATTCGAGAGTAGGAAAAGGGAGAGAAGGAAACATAGTAGGTGAATATGGATTGGGGCTAAGAAATGAAAGAGGAAGCCGTCTGGTAGAATTTTGCACAGAGCATAACTTATTCATAGCTAACACTTGGTTCAAGAATCATAAAAGAAGGTTGTATACATGGAAGAATCACGGAGATACTAAAAGGTATCAGGTAGATTATATAATGGTAAGAGATTTAGGAACAAGGTTTTAAATTGCAAGACATCTCCTGGGGCAGATGTGGACTCTGACCACAATCTATTGGTTATGAACTGTAGATTAAAACCGAAGAAACTGCAAAAAGGTGGGAATTTAAGGAGATGGGACCTGGATAAACTAAAAGAACCGGAGGTTGTACAGAGTTTCACGGAGAGCATAAGGGAACAATTGACAGCAAAGGGGGAAAGAAGTACAGTAGAAGAAGAGTGGGTAGCTCTGAGGGATGAAGTAGTGAAGGCAGCAGAGGATCAAGTAGGTAAAAAGACGAGGGCTAGTAGAACTCCTTGCGTAACAGACGAAATATTGAATTTAATTGATGGAAGGAGAAAATATAAAAATGCAGTAAATGTAGCAGCCAAAAAAGAATACAAGCGTCTCAAAAATGAGATCGACAGGAAGTGCAAAATGGCTAAGCAGGGATGGCTAGAGGACAAATGTAAGGGTGTAGAGGCTTATCTCACTAGGGGTAAGATAGATACTGCCTACAGGAAAATTAAAGAGACCTTTGGAGAAAACAGAAGTACTTGTATGAATATCAAGAGCTCAGATGGAAACCCAGTTCTAAGCAAAGAAGGGAAAGCAGAAAGGTGGAACGAGTATATAGAGGGTCTGTACAAGGGCGATGTACTTGAGGACAATATTATGGAAATGGAAGAGAATGTAGATGAAGATGAAATGGGAGATTCCATATTACGTGAAGAGTTTGACAGAGCACTGAAAGACCTAAGTCCAAACAAGGCCCCGGGAGTAGACAACATTCCATTAGAACTACTGATAGCCTTGGGAGAGCCAGTCCGGACAAAACTTTACCATCTGGTGAGCAAGATGTATGAGACAGGCGAAATACCCTCAGACCTCAAGAAGAATATAATAATTCCAATCCCAAAGAAAGCAGGTGTTGACAGAGGTGAAAATTACCGAACTATCAGTTTAATAAGTCACAGGTGCAAAATACTAACACGAATTCTTTACAGACGAATGGAAAAACTGGTAGAAGCCGACCTCTGGGAAGATCAGTTTGGATTCAGTAGAAATGTTGGAACACGTGAGGCAATACTGACCCTATGACTTATCTTAAAAGAAAGATTAAGGAAAGGCAAACCTACGATTCTTGCATTTGTAGACTTAGAGAAAGCTTTTGACAATGCTGACTGGAATACTCTCTTTCAAATTCTAAAGGTGGCAAGGGTAAAATACAGGGAGCGAAAGGCTATTTACAATTTGAACAGAAACCAGATGGCAGTTATAAGAGTGGAGGGGAATGAAAGGGAAGCAGTGTTTGGGAAGGGGGTGATACAGGGTTGTAGCCTCTCCCCAATGTTATTTAATCTGTATATTGAGCAAGCAGTAAAGGAAACACAAGAAAAATTCGGAGTAGGTATTAAAATCCATGGAGAAGAAATAAAAACTTTGAGGTTCGCCGATGACATTGTAATTCTATCAGAGACAGCAAAGAAGTTGGAAGAGCTGTTGAACGGAATGGATAGTGTCTTGAAAGGAGGATATAAGATCAACATCAACAAAAGCAAAACGAGGATAATGGAATGTAGTCGAATTAAGTCGGGTGATGCTGAGGGAATTAGATTAGGAAATGAGACACTTAAAGTAGTAAATGAGTTTTGCTATTTGGGGAGCAAAATAACTGATGATGGTCGAAGTAGAGAAGATATTAAAAGTAGACTGGCAATGGCAAGGAAAGCGTTTCTGAAGAAGAGAAATTTGTTAACATCGAGTATAGATTTCAGTGTCAGGAAGTCGTTTCTGAAAGTATTTGTATGGAGTGTAGCCATGTATGGAAGTGAAACATGGACGATAAATAGTTTGGACAAGAAGAGAATGGGAGATTTCGAAATGTGGTGCTACAGAAGAATGCTGAAGATTAGATGAGTAGAGGAGTTTGTGGCACAACGTGACAAGAAGGAGGGACCGGTTGGTAGGACATGGTCTGAGGCATCAGGGGATAACAAATTTATCATTGGAGGGCAGCGTGAAGGGTAAAAATCGTAGAGGGAGACCAAGAGATGAATACTCTAAGCAGATTCAGAAGGATGTAGGTTGCAGTAGGTACTGGAAGATGAAGAAACTTGCACAGGATAGAGTAGCATGGAGAGCTGCATCAAACCAGTCTCAGTACTGAAGAGCACAACAGCAACAACAACATCCATTGACAGTTCGCTACTAACAGTTTCATTCAACACACTATGGTTTTCGTGCTGATGTTTCCCCTCAAACTACAATTTGCACTCCACAGGATAAAGTTGGAAAAATCAGTGAAGTCCGACGTTTAGATTGCCGTACTTTGCGCAGATTATTTAGTCACTGTGAACGGCGCACTATCAACCATTGCACTGCACAGTCTGGCTACGTCCCAAAGAACAATGTGGACTATCGGCTTATGTGTTGCGTAAATTTCACGAAGCGGAATGTTTATTCGTTAGTTTATTGATTGTGTAATGCAGACTCGCTTCAATTTAGCAGGTAGCGTTACGTAATGATACATACTGATCTTATCCATTATAATGCAAATGACCGTGACTGTGGTAACGCAAACTGAAGTATATATGCTACCTTTGTCACACAACAGCTTAATTAAAAGTATGCTGTATGCCATTACGGATCCTGTGGATCATCATCAGTTGCTTTCTTTCAGTGTCTACATGTGTGTTTGTATATCTTTTCTGGAATCTTGTAAATAAAACCAAAGTTTTATGTAGCACGCATAAAGAAGATATGACACTTACACGTCATTTCGTTTACAGAGATGCTATGATAACACTGCGCAGTACATTTTAATGTATAAATTTACATAGCATTCACATAAATTTAAACAGACACCAAATTTGCTGAATGACAAGACTGCGTTATATATGCACAACTTTCTAAGCACCTTTTCGGAAGTGCTTCTGCTAAACAGTTAACGGTTTTGATAAAGAGAAGCTCTGAAACTAATAGAAATTGTGTAGACTAATACATAAAAGTCTACTATCACCTGTAAGTTTATACAGTTAAATATATCGAGATGTTGTGTCGCAAGAGGGCCGAAGTGGCCGAGCGGTTCTAGGCGCTTCAGTCTGGAACCGCGTGACCGCTACGGTCGCAGGTTCGAATCCTGCCTCGGCATGGATGTGTGTGATGTCCTTAGGTTAGTTAGGTTTAAGTAGTTCTAAGTTCTAGGGGACTGATGACCTCAGACGTTAAGTCCCATAGTGCTCAGAGCCATTTGAACCATTGTTGTTTAGGAACGTGTCTGTGAACAAACTGTTATCCTTGGTTTGTTGAAATCTAATGTTTATATCGAGTAATGGCTTTAAGTGTGTTGATTTTACTGTTTTGACATCCGTTTATGCGTTTCAACTACTACATTGGTGCTAATGCTTCTACCAATACAACAACTTTTTTATCATAATTTTCTAAGGAGATTTCGTGGCATATTCTGTCCAACTGGCGTGTTAGGTCGTCAACATCCCGAGCTGCCCATATTGCTTCAAACATTACCAGTGGGGGCAAGATCTGGCGATCTTGCTGGCCAATCACTGACTGGTTTGGTAGCCACGAAAACAGGCAGTAGAAACTCTGGCCGTTTGCGTATGGCTGTTATCATGCTAGAATGTAAGTCCAGGATTCCCTGCCATGAAGGGGAATAAAACCGGATGTAGAATATCGCGGCAATTCGTTTAGCGATGTGCTGTAAGGGTGTCGAGCGGTTATAGGCGCTTCAGTCTGGAACCGCGCGACCGCTACGGTCGCAGGTCCGAATCCTGCCTCCGGCACGGATGTCCGTGATGCCCTTAGGTTAGTTAGGTTTAAGTAGTTGTAAGTTCTAGGGGACTGATGACCTCAGATGTTAAGTCCCATAGTGCTCAGAGCCATTTGAACCACTTTGTAAGGGTGTCGCGAATGACAATAAAAGAGGTCCTGATATGGAGTGAAATGGCACTCGAGACCGTCATCCCCGGTTGTCGGGGTGGGCAACAGTCAGGTTGGTATCCCACCATTGCCTTGGGGTGTCCCCAGACACGTCTTCACTGGTCATCGGGACACCATTCGAAGACAGACTATTCACTGTAGACAGTTCTATTCCAGTCAGTGAGATTCCATTCCAGAGACATGTATCGATTTTGATAAATCCAGGTTCAACAACGCTTATAAACAGTTACATGAATACTCCGTAAGAAATGCACCTGAAGATGGATCCAGAGGATCCGACGTGTCAGACTGCATGATTTAAATAAAGTTATTTTGTAACTGAAGGGGTTATTCACAGATGTGGAGGCTAGTCATAAAATTACAATTATAACCTCATAAAAAGTCTAGTTACGTAATTGATTTTTTTTTGTTTGTGCATCGATGCATATTAAATCCCTGTCCCACAGTACAGCAGCACGCCTCTGGAGGAGCCAGAACAAAACGCCACAGCCCGCTCATGAAGTGGAATGGAGCGTCGTGCGGTAATTCGTCTACTGCAATTGAAGGGGGACAACAGTGCAAAAATCTATGCTAAATTGGTAGAAGTGTACAGGAAGCATTCATCTCTATATGACACAATGGTTAGATAGAGTAGTGATCAAACATGTCTTGATGACGAAGAACGAAATGGCAAATATCTCTCTGTGAGGAAATAGGAGTGGAGGCCCTGGTGCCCCACTATCAGTGTGTCACAATAAAGGGGATAGCGTCTAACACTGAGGTATAGGGGTGGATCCTTATTCTATGACAGAGCACAACTGTGTAAAGTGTAAAGGTATTGGTTTTAATGCTACAATTTTATCACAGAAATACACGCATTTACACAGTAACAATGTTAAGACAGTTGTCAAGATAACACATCTCGTCCTCAGAAAGTGAAATAATCCTAAACACAACAATATTAAATTTTAACTAGAAGTTTCTTTACAAATTTATTCTTACAGCTACGTCATGATGTTGGCCAGTACTCTGATAAATCATTCGGTTCCGGTTCTGAGTTCGGTACTATTTAGGATGACAATCAAGTCTACAGAGGATGGTTAGTTTTGTGACAAGCTGAGCAAAAGATTACCCAAGGTCGCTCGAGTTTACAGTGGTCGCAAGCTGGTGAACCAACAAATTACGCATCTGCTCTTATATTTACCTTAGCTGCGATGAGCTTACGTCTGCATGGCTGCTCTCGTCCTCTGAAACCCCTATAAAAGCTAATAAAAAGTCTTTGCTGATTTTTTCAGTAGAAGCTCTCCTATGTTTCCCATTAGGCGAGAAAACATGTACTCATCCCTAATTTTGGAATATGGCGATATGCAAGCGCACGGCTGGAGCAGCGTGCATATTACAATGCCCTCTCAGTTCTCACAAGAACAATTAACTAAGTGGCTGGTCCGTTTCTCCGCAGTTGGAGCTCAACGATGCTGTAGCTAATATCAAGCTGAATGTCAGCTGCAGTGAACACAGTCTTCACACAGATTTCTCCTCTGCGTCGTACAGAGCGTGATGCACCCCATTCTGCACTTTATGCCAGTTCAGAGGAGAGTCCCCGAAATTTTCGGTCTTGTCCTTGCCGTAGCAAAACTGTCTCCCCACCAGTGTTGTTTTGTGCTCCACATCACAGCTTTTTCTGAACAATAGGAGCGTTCCTCTTGATTTGTGGAAACTCTCTCTGCCACTCGCAAGGGTCCTACCATTAAACTGCATCGAAATCTCGGCACATTACTTCTTCCTAGTTCTTATCCGCCAATCGGAGATTTTGTGCCCACCCAGACGCCTAAATGCTACATGTGTACATCCTGACCATACCATGCACTGTTTATGTGATAAACTGCGTCACAGATTTATTCGTACCCATTTGGAAATTCCGAAACGCAGTTTTCTAAAGCTTCTTTCCGTCCTGTTCTGGTGGCTCGCTACTTGCTCCATAGTATGAGTCACCTGCTGCGCGTTCGTTGACTCCCGTCATTGGACGCCCCCTAAGAGTTTTCCGTCGTACTGTCCGTGGTGCGTCCTTCACGCCTGCTTCCAAACAAAACGTTTCCTCCTGTTTCCCACAGCTGCTAGTTTCACCTTTTGCTCATTAACATGCAGTATATAGGATGTTTAGGACGGGTGGTACGAACAGAGCATCGAGTGACATTATGCTGAGTGCACTATGCGAAAGTTACCTCGAGCAATTAAACAGAGAAACGACTCGTGGAGATAACATCTTGGACCTACTGATAACAAACAGACCCGAACTTTTCGACTCTGTGAGCGCAGAACAGGGAATCAGTTATCATAAGGCCGTTGCAGCATCCCTGAATATGGAAGTAAACAGGAATACAAAAAAAGGGAGGAAGGTTTATCTGTTTAGCAACAGTAATAAGAGGCAGATTTCAGACTACCTAACAGAGCACAACCAAAATTTCTGTTCCGACACTGTTGAGTGTTTAAGGAAAAAGTTCAAGGCAATCGTAAAATGCGTTTTAGACAGGTATATGCCGAGTAAAACTGTGAGGGACGGGAAAAACCCACCGTGGTTCAACAACATAGTTAGAAAACTACTGCGAAAGCAAAGAGAGCTTCACTGCACATTTAAACGCAGCCAAAACCTCTCAGAGCACAGGTAGTTCCAGTTTTCAAGAAGGGTCGTCGAGAAGATGCGCAAAACTATAGGCCTATATCTCTGGCATCGATCTGTTGTAGAATTTTAGAACATGTTTTTTCCTCGCGTATCATGTCATTTCTGGAAAACCAGAATCTACTCTATAGGAATCAACATGGATTCCGGAAACAGGGATAGTGTGAGACCCAACTCGCTTTATTTGTTCATAAGACCCAGTAAATATTAGGTACAGGCTCCCATTTTCCTTGACTTCCGGAAAGCGTTTGATACAGTTCCGCACTGTCGCCTGATAAACAAAGTAAGAGCCTACGAAATATCAGACCAGCTGTGTGGCTGGATTGAAGAGTTTTTAGCAAACAGAACACAGCGTGTAGTTCTCAATGGAGAGACGTCTACAGACGTTAAAGTAACTCTCGCGTGCCACACGGGAGTGTTATGGGACAAATGCTTTTCCCAATATACACTCCTGGAAATTGAAATAAGAACACCGTGAATTCATTGTCCCAGGAAGGGGAAACTTTATTGACACATTCCTGGGGTCAGATACATCACATGATCACACTGACAGAACCACAGGCACATAGACACAGGCAACAGAGCATGCACAATGTCGGCACTAGTACAGTGTATATCCACCTTTCGCAGCAATGCAGGCTGCTATTCTCCCATGGAGACGATCGTAGAGATGCTGGATGTAGTCCTGTGGAACGGCTTGCCATGCCATTTCCACCTGGCGCGTCAGTTGGACCAGCGTTCGTGCTGGACGTGCAGACCGCGTGAGACGACGCTTCATCCAGTCCCAAACATGCTCAATGGGGGACAGATCCGGAGATCTTGCTGGCCAGGGTAGTTGACTTACACCTTCTAGAGCACGTTGGCTGGCACGGGATACATGCGGACGTGCATTGTCCTGTTGGAACAGCAAGTTCCCTTGCCGGTCTAGGAATGGTAGAACGATGGGTTCGATGACGGTTTGGATGTACCGTGCACTATTCAGTGTCCCCTCGACGATCACCAGTGGTGTACGGCCAGTGTAGGAGATCGCTCCCCACACCATGATGCCGGGTGTTGGCCCTGTGTGCCTCGGTCGTATGCAGTCCTGATTGTGGCGCTCACCTGCACGGCGCCAAACACGCATACGACCATCATTGGCACCAAGGCAGAAGCGACTCTCATCGCTGAAGACGACACGTCTCCATTCGTCCCTCCATTCACGCCTGTCGCGACACCACTGGAGGCGGGCTGCACGATGATGGGGCGTGAGTGGAAGACGGCCTAACGGTGTGCGGGACCGTAGCCCAGCTTCATGGAGACGGTTGCGAATGGTCCTCGCCGATACCCCAGGAGCAACAGTGTCCCTAATTTGCTGGGAAGTGGCGGTGCGGTCCCCTACGGCACTGCGTAGGATCCTACGGTCTTGGCGTGCATCCGTGCGTCGCTGCGGTCCGGTCCCAGGTCGACGGGCACGTGCACCTTCCGCCGACCACTGGCGACAACATCGATGTACTGTGGAGACCTCACGTCCCACGTGTTGAGCAATTCGGCGGTACGTCCACCCGGCCTCCCGCATGCCCACTATACGCCCTCGCTCAAAGTCCGTCAACTGCACATACGGTTCACGTCCACGCTGTCGCGGCATGCTACCAGTGTTAAAGACTGCGATGGAGCTCCGTATGCCACGGCAAACTGGCTTACACTGACGGCGGCGGTGCACAAATGCTGCGCAGCTAGCGCCATTCGACGGCCAACACCGCGGTTCCTGGTGTGTCCGCTGTGCCGTGCGTGTGATCATTGCTTGTACAGCCCTCTCGCAGTGTCCGGAGCAAGTATGGTGGGTCTGACACACCGGTGTCAATGTGTTCTTTTTTCCATTTCCAGGAGTGTATATAAATGACCTAGTAGATAGTGTCGGAAGTTTCATGCGGCTTTTCGCGGATGATGCTGTAGTATACAGAGAAGTTGCAGCATAAGAAAATTGCAGCGAAATGCAGGAAGATCTGCAGTGGATAGGCACTTGCTGCAGGGAGTGGCAACTGACCCTTAACATAGATAAATGTAATGTATTGCGAATACATAGAAAGAAGGATCCTTTATTGTATGATTATATGATAGCGGAACAAACACTGGTAGCAGTTACTTCTGTAAAATTTCTGGGAGTATGGGTACGGAACGATTTGAAGTGGAATGATCATATAAAATTAATTGTTGGTAAGGCGGGTGCCAGGTTGAAATTCATTGGGAGAGTCCTTAGAAAATGTAGTCCATCAACAAAGGAGGTGGCTTACTAAACACTCGTTCGACCTATACATGAGTATTGCTCATCAGTGTGTGATCCATACCAGGTCGGGTTGACAGAGGAGATCCAAAGAAGTGCGGCGCGTTTCGTCACAGGGTTATTTGTTAAGCGTGATAGCGTTACGGAGATGTTTAGCAAACTCAGGCGGCAGACTCTGCAAGAGAGGCGCTCTGCATCACGGTGTAGCTTGCTGTCCAGGTTTCGAGAGGGTGCGTTTCTGGATGAGGTATCGAATATATTGCTTCCCCCTACTTATACCTCCTGAGGGGATCACGAATGCAAAATTAGAGAGATTCGACCGGGCACGGAGGCTTTCCGGCAGTCGCTCTTCCCGCGAACCATACGCGACTGCAACAGGAAATGGAGGTAATTACAGTGGCACGTAAAGTGCCTTCCGCCACACACCGTTGGGTGGCTTGCGGAGTATAAATGTAGATGTAAATCAGTGCGGTAATACTGTCGATTGAGTCTCATCTCTTTCCTTTTCATATTTATAGGCAAATCTGCTCCTTTCAAATGGTTCAAATGGCTCTGAGCACTAAGGGGCTTAACTTCTGAGGTCATCAGTCCCCTTGAACTTAGAACTACTTAAACCTAACTAACCTAAGGACATGACGCACATCCATGTCCGACCCAGAATGCGAACCTGCGACCGTAGCGGTCGCGCGGTTCCAGACTGTAGCGCCTAGAACCGCTCGGCCACTGCTCCTTTCCCCCCGAAGTAAATTAGGTGTCATATTCAGCTTCCCGGTACGATGTATAAAACTCTCTTGTAAGGTGCGAAATTAACCTTTATTTTAATCTGGCACCTTAGAAACGAAAAAAGAGGAAATCAGTCATGGATCAGTTTCAACGTCTTGCACGACATTTTGAAAGTGACAAAGGTCGCCGCTCCCAGGGTTCAATTCAGGGTGTCAGGCCAATTCAGGTGACTTCCTTAGCCTCCTTTTTACAGTGGATCAGTGCTGAGTGTATCATCACAACCCCAAAGCAAAGTAAGCACTTGAAATTTTGATTCGCCACCGCTGAGAAAAGATAAGACTCAGCTGTCATTGGATTCTGACAGCTTTTTTTGGAACTGCTGTGGTGTGATGCTACGCATGATTTTAATTTTTTACTTAAAATCTTCTAAAAAGCCTCCGGAAAACTGCATTAGCTGTTGATAATCCTTTATTCCAAGGTTTTACACGACCGGTGTCGAGATATTCTAATCACGACTTCACATGAAAAAAAAAAAATCTGTAAAAATATACGATAAGGATTCGCACAAATCAATAATAGCAAGAATGTTGAGAAGACCTACTTGTATCAGAAAAAGAGGCAGTGAAATACCCACACAGCTAATTTAATATGATGCCATTGAAATAGCACAGTCTCTCAACATTCGTATGGCACTTGTCTTCAGTATTGCCAGTTAAAATGGATGTTGATTAATTCACGAAAACCAAGAATTAGTGGTTGTATGCCGTATAACGGAACACTGCCGGTCACATTTATGGACCTAAAAATGGGTCATAGCATAAGAAACCTGAAAAACTGTAGTGAAATTAACTTTAGCTAAACAAAGGAATGATGGCTCACCAGTGCTGCAAAACATGTGTAAACAGAAAAAGCCACATGTAGTGACTGTGGCTGTGCCTGCAGCAGGAAGTTCGTACCAATGCAGAGACGGCCAAGTGTTGGGGAAAACTAACGTTGGGCAACGCGCCGCTAGAGAGCAAGTGAGAAGTAGCAGAATATGTCGACAGAGATCGCCGGAGTGGCGAGGAAATAGCATCGGTACTTTTTTAAAGCCAGAGTTTGGAGCCGTTACATGAACAGAAATGTATACGTAGAAGAAAAAGGGCACAAGTAAAATAGGATGCAAAACCCGTATAAACAACCATCATTATATGGTGAGACATTTCTTTACTTTAGCTTAAGTTAATTTGCTTGTTGGTTTTCAGGTTTCTTACGCTATTAACCTTCTTTAGGTCTTTAAACGCGACTTGCAGTGTTCATTCATACTGCTTAAAAACCACTCATCCTTGTTTTTCATTTTCTGGATTGCTCAACATCTATTTTAACAGGAAATTCCGTGGATTTTATCCAAATCTGAACGCTGGCAGACCGTGCTATTTCAATGGCCTAATGTTAATTAGACATGTGAGTATCTTACATCTTCTTTTGTGATTTAGGTACCCCATATTTTTGGTTTAATTTGCTCCTTATCCAAATTGTCTCTAGAAGCCCGCTCTATAAAATCATATGCTAACGGATTAAGCTCGTATGTGACAATTCATGGCAGGGGAATACTGCCGAAATCTCCTAAGGGGTGTATCTGTCCAAAACAGTGTTTGTCCTCCAGAATAACTCTCCTACTCGTTCTACAGAGGACACAGCCAAACCCCCTACTCCATTTTTGGGATGCACTATTCTGCCTCACCATACGTGTACTGGCACACAGCCTTCTTCTTCCTCTTTCCTCGGACGGTAAACCAATTCATGACGAGGCATTTACACAATGACGACTGGGTGGTTTCAAGATAGGACATTTATTGAACAGCTAACCAAGCTCTCCGCCAAGTCATTCATCGCTGTGAAAAATGTGGTGGTGGTGTTTAGTGTTTAACGTCCCGTCGACAACGAGGTCATTAGAGACGGAGCGCAAGCTCGGGTTAGGGAAGGATTGGGAAGGAAATCGGCCGTGCCCTTTCAAAGGAACCATCCCGGCATTTGCCTGAAACGATGTAGGGAAATCACGGAAAACCTAAATCAGGATGGCCGGAGACGGGATTGAACCGTCGTCCTCCCGAATTGTGAAAAATGTGTGCCATTGAAAGTTAACATGTATAAAATGTCCATCACCTAGTTTCGTAATCACAAGTCGACTTTTTCGTGGTGATAATTAAAACTTTATGACTATTCCGCGTCCGTTCACAGCGAAAGGTATTAACTGGAGTCGCTGAGTAGCTTGGACGTAGAGCTCCCGTCGGCAGGCTACCTGAGGAAGGGCAGGAAGTTGAGCGGCCCGGCGACGCCGATGAGCCTGGTGCCCTCCTCCTGCAGGTGCTGCAGCCAGCGCCACACCGGATCGTCCTCCGCGTAGGTGCGGCCGAACACGAGCGCATTCATCACGTTGCCCACCGAGTGCTGCAGCGCCGACAGCGGGTCCACCGTCTCACCCTCCAGCTTCTGCACAAAAACACCAGCGGGCGTTAGACATACAAGATATGCTTAGGCAATTCCTGACAGGGTAAGAAACAACTAAGGTCTGATAGAATGATAATCTCTAAATTTACAATTTCCGTGACTCAAGGCACTGTATTCATGCAGGTACACCTCTAAAAAAGACCCACTATCACAAAAAAGGTCTGATGAACAGTACTGCTGCCACCATGTGGAACAGTACCACCTTATAGCAGGAGAAGGCGTGTTTCACCTGCTCAGATGTACTGCACAGGGTGATGCTTGATTTTAGTCACCCCTCCATCCCCCAACCCCTTTAGTATGGAAACATAGCAGTGTTTGTTTTCCGTTATTACCTTAAACCTATAGCAGGTGACCTTATATCTATAATCACAATTTTTAATTGCATTGTATACATAATCTATGTACAATAACGTGAGGGTACTACACAGCTGTGTTTTTTGAGCTGTGGCCCTGGAAACGATGGAGGGACTTCACCCCGCCGTAGCCCTCAGTGGGGCAACAGGCCACAGCAGTCCACCCACCCCACCGCCGCCCACATTGTACCCAGGGTTATTGTGCGGTTCGGCAGCCCAGTGGACGCTCTATTTCTTTCGGTTGAGGATCCATGGCGCGAACAGCCTGAACAAGCTGGTTCCACAGATTCTCGATTGGGTTTAAATCCTGTGAGTGTGGTGGCCAGGGAAGTGCGGTAAAATAATCATAATGTTCCCAGAATCACGCACGTACACTACAACCTGTGTGAAATGTTGCACTGTCTTGGTGTTAGATGCCATCGTGCCGAGGAAAAACAAACCATACGCAGGGGTGTCTGGCTCTGAGCACTATGCGACTTAACTTCTGAGGTCATCAGTCGCCTAGAACTTAGAACTAATTAAACTTAACTAACCTAAGGACATCACACACATCCATGCCCGAGGCAGGATTCGAACCTGCGACCGTAGCGGTCGCCCGGTTCCAGACTGTAGCGCTTAGAACCGCACGGCCACTCCGGCCGGCAGGCAGGGGTGAACATGGTCCCCAAGGATAGATACATGTACTTGTGTTGATTCGTTGTGCCTTCCAGAATGACGAGATTCTGTCTTTCGACATACAATAATAGTCCCTCCTGGTTGACAGGTGTTTCCTTTCAGACTGTTCATGTCGTACACGCCAACGGTCATCTGTCTGATGGAGCATAAAAAGTGATTCATCTGAAAAGACCACCTGTCGCCACTCAGTGGACGTCCAGTTGCCGTATTGGCGTGCAAATTTCTGCTTTCGTCACCGATATACAGCAGTCAGCACGGGTGCATGAACCAGTAGTCTGCTGCGTATGCCCATACGCAGCACCGATCGCTGAACAGTCGTTCAGGGGACACTGTTGATAATCCCTTGGTTCATCTGGGCGGGCACTTGAGCAATAGTTGCACGTCTATTTGCCTGCGCGCATCTATGCAGTCATCGTTGCCACTGTTATCTATGTCCCATGGTGCACCACAGTTGCCTGGCGCTGGTCTGGGATAGTGCCATTTTGCGATGCATAGTATACGTTAACCACGGTGGCATGCGAACAGTTTACAAACTTAGCCGTTTCGGAAATGCTTCCACTCTTGGCCCGAAAGCCAATAAACATGCCCTTCTGGGCCTCAGATATATCGCTGCGTTTCCGCATTACAATGACTACAATATTTCTCTCCTCCGCCCCCCCCCCCCTCCCTCAACACGCGTTATACGCCACCCACTGTTAGTGCTGCCGCCAGCCGTTTGTGACTGGTTATTGCACGTTGACGGCGAAAGCAGGTTGTGGTCACATTCATACGACAGGACCGTGCATATGACACTGAAGAGCCAAAGAAACTAATATCGTGTAGGGCCACCGCGAGCACGCAGAAGTGTCGCAACACGACGTGGCATGGATTCGACCAATTTCTGAAGAAATGCCGGAGGGAAGACACGATGAATCCTGCAGGACTATGAATAAATCTGCAAGAGTACGATGCGGTGGAGATCTCTTCCGAACAACACGTTGCAAGGCATCCCAGATGTGCTGACAAAGGTTCACATCTGGGGAGTTTGGTGGCCATCGGAAGTGTTTAAACTTAGAAGAGTGTTCCTGGAGCCACTCTGTAGCAATTCTGGACTTGTGGAGTGTCGCATTGTCCTGCTGGAATTGCCGAAGTCTGTCAGAACGCACAACGGACGTGAATGGACGGAGCTGATTAGACACGACGCTTACGTACGTGTCACCTGTCAGAGTCGTATCTAGACGTATCAGGGGTCTCATATAACTCCAACAGCACACGCCCCAAGCCATTACAGAGCCTCCAGCAGCTTTAACAATCACCTGCTGACATGCAGGATCAATGGATTCATGAGGTTGTCCTCATACCTACACACGTCCATCCGGTCGATACAATTTGTAACGCGACCAGTCCGCCCAGGCATCTTGTTTCCAGTTATTGACAGTCGAACGTCGGTGTTGATGGGCCCAGGCGAGGCGTAATGCTTTATGTCGTGCAGCTCAAAATGGTTCAAATGGCTCTGAGTACTGTGGGTTTTAAACTTCTGAGGTCATCAGTCCCCTAGAACTTAGAACTACTTAAACCTAACTAAGCTAAGGACATCACACACATCCATGCCCGAGGCAGGATTCGAACCTGCGACCGTAGCGGTCGCCCGGTTCCAGACTGTAGTGCCTAGAACCGCTCAGCCACCCATGCCGGCTATGTCGTGCAGTCATCAAGGGCACACAAGTGGGCCTTCGGTTCCGAAAGCCCAAATCGATGATCTTTCGTTGAATGGTTCACACGCTCACACTTGTTGATGCCCAGCAATGAAATCTGCAGCAATTTGAGGAGGGGTTGCACTTCTATCAGTTTGGACGATTCTCTTCAGTCGTCGTTGCTTCCGTTCTTGCAGGATCTTTTTCAGACCGCAGCGATGTCGGCGATTTGATGTTCTCGGAACACTCGTGAAAAGGTCGTACGGGAAAATCCCCACTTCATCGCCACCTCGGAGATGATGTGTCCCATGGATCGTGCGCCGACTATAACACTCAAACTCTCTTAAATCTTGATAACCAGCCACTTTAGAAGCAGTGACCGATCCACCAACTGTGCCAGACACTTTTTGTCTTATATTGGCTATACCGACACAATGTGGGGGCGAGCTGCTAGATTTGTTACCGGTAGGTTCGAGCAACACGTAATTGGTACGGAGATGCCTGGGAACACAAATGGGAATCCCTGGTAGGAAGGCGACGTTCTTTTCGAGAAAAACTGTTGCCAAAATTTAGAGAAGCGGCATTTTAAGCTGACTGCCGAACGATTCTACTGCCGCCAACATATATCGCGCGTAAGGACCACGAAGATGAGATACGGGAAATTATGGCTCATACGGAGGCGTACAAACAGTTGTTTTTCCCTCGCTTTATTGGCGAGTGGAACAGGAGGGGGAAATGAAAAGTAGTAGTTCGGGAACCCTCCACCACGAACCATACAGTGGCTTGCGGAATATCTATGTAGATGTAGATGAAGATGTTCTTGGAGGTATAATTATTTGTGTGCAAATGAAATAAATACCGATGTAATGTCATTCAGCACACTGTTGTAGCCCGCCACGGTGGTCTCGCGGTTCTAGGCGCGCAGTCCGGAACCGCGCGACTGCTACGGTCGCAGGTTCGAATCCTGCCTCGGGCATGGATGTGTGTGATGTCCTTAGGTTCGTTAGGTTTAAGTAGTTCTAAGTTCTAGGGGACTGATGACCACAGCTGTTAAGTCCCATAGTGCTCAGAGCCATTTGAACCATACTGTTGTCAGTCATCAACAAAAATGCTCTTGTGTGGCTAACAGAGCATAGGTTCATGTAAAATTTCCCCAGTCAACCTATTGCAAAATAGGAGAGATTACGAACAGGCATGGGATCATTTTTAAATTGATTTCAGGAGAAGAAAAAACAGCAACTTTAGGTGATGCAGAATTTTGAAGGAAAGACACCATGTGTAAACTGGTAGAAAAATACAGTCCTGAAAACTTGTACAATGCAGATGAGACGGGATTGTTTTATCAACTGATGCTAGAGAATATGATGGCATTTAGAGGAGAAAGGTGTAAAGGAGGGAAACAGTCTAAGGTACGCCTAACTGTTCTTCTCAGAAGCAACGAGTCAGGGACACATAAATTGACACCACTGGTGATCGGACGATCAGCAAACCCCCGGTGCTTCAGAAATGCAAGAAGCTTACCAGGTAAGGGGGTACATACATTTTATTTTACCTTCCTTCAACTTATAAGGCAATTCAATACGGTATAGCTTCAGCTCTAGTGTTTTGCAACAGTCATGTTGTAAAACTAATTTCTATTATTGCAGTCAATCACAAGGCAAATCGAAAAGCATGGAGGACGTCTACTCTTTTTAGTGAGTGGCTGCTTTCGCTTGATAAAGAGATGTCGCCGGCCGAAGTGGCCGTGCGGTTAAAGGCGCTGCAGTCTGGAACCGCAGGACCGCTACGGTCGCAGGTTCGAATCCTGCCTCGGGCATGGATGTTTGTGATGTCCTTAGGTTAGTTAGGTTTAACTAGTTCTAAGTTCTAGGGGACTAATGACCTCAGCAGTTGAGTCCCATAGTGCTCAGAGCCATTTTTTTTTAGAGAGATGTCAGATGGTTCAAATGGCTCTGAGCGCTATGGGACTTAACATCTGATGTCATCAGTCCCCTAGAACTTAGAACTACTTAAACCTAACTAAGCTAAGGACATCACATACATCCATGCCCGAGGCAGGATTCGAACCTGCGACCGTAGCGGTCGCGCGGTTCCAAACTGAAGCGCCTAGAACCGCTCGGCTACCTCGGCAGGCTAAAGAGATGTCAATGAATAATAAGAGAATTGCATTGCTGGTGAATAATTGTAGCGCGCACATCAGCATGCCAGCGCTGAAGGACTTTGAACTATGCCACTTCCCTCCGAACTGTACTTCAATTGTTCGGCCACTAGATATGGGGATAATTAAGAACTTTGTTTTAAAGTACCGTTCACATTTAGTTCAACACGTGATCGCAAACATTGAAAGAAAGGTGAGCAACCTCTACAGTTTCAATGTGAAGCAGGCTTGTGACATCTACATCTACATCTACATCCATATTCCGCAAGCCACCTGGTGCTGTGTGGCGAAGGGTACCGAGCTACTGAGCGTCTCTCCTGCAGAGTCTTCCACTGGAGTTTATCTATCATCTCCGTAACGCTTTCGCGATTACTAAATGATCCTGTAACGAAGCGCGCTGCTCTCCATTGGATCTTCTCTATCTCTTCTATCAACCCTATCTGGTACGGATCCCACGCTGCTGAGCAGTATTCAAGCAGTGGGTGAACAAGCGTACTGTAACCTACTTCCTTTGTTTTCGGATTGCATTTCCTTAGGATTCTTCCAATGAATCACAGTCTGACATCTGCTTTACCGACGATCAACTTTATATGATCATTCTATTTTAAATCACTCCTAATGCGTACTCCCAGATAATTTATGGAATTAACTGCTTCCAGTTGCTGACCTGCTATATTGTAGCTAAATGATAATGGATCTTTCATTCTATGTATTCGCAGCACATTACACTTGTCTACATGAGATTCAATTGCGATTTCCTGCAGCATGCGTCAATTCGTTGCAGATCCTCCTGCATTTCAGGACAATTTTCCATTGTTACAAAATCTCGATATACCACAGCATCATCCGCAAAACGCCTCAGTGAACTTCCGATGTCATCCACAAGGTCATTTATGTATATTGTGAATAGCAACGGTCCTACGACACTCCCCTGCGGCACACCTGAAATCACTCTTACTTCGGAAGACTTGTCTCCATTGAGAATGACATGCTGCGTTCTGTTATCTAGGAACTCTTCAATCCAATCACACAATTGGTCTGATAGTGCATATTCTCTTACTTTGTTCATTAAACGACTGTGGGGAACTGTATCGAACGCCTTGCGGAAGTCAAGAAACACGGTATCTACCTGTGAACCCGTGTCTATGGCCCTCTGAGTCTCGTGGACGAATAGCGCGAGCTCGGTTTCACATGATCGTCTTTTTCGAAACCCATGCTGATTCCTATAGAGTAGATTTCTAGTCTCGAGAAAAGTCATTATACTCGAACATAATACGTGTTCCAAAATTCTACAACTGATAGACGTTAGAGATATAGGTCTATAGTTCTGCACATCTGTTCGACGTCCGTTCTTGAAAACGGGGATGACCTGTGCCCTTTTCCAATCCTTTGGAACGCTACGCTCTTCTAGAGACCTACGGTACACCGCTGCAAGAAGGGGGGCAAGTTCCTTCGCGTACTCTGTGTAAAATCGAACTGGTATCCCATCAGGTCCAACGGCCTTTCCTCTTTTGAACGATTTTAATTGTTTCTCTATCCCTCTGTCGTCTATTTCGATATCTACCATTTTGCCATCTGTGCGACAATCTAGAGAAGGAACTACAGTGCAGTCTTCCTCTGTGAAACAGCTTTGGAAAAAGACATTTAGTATTTCGGCCTTTAGTCTGTCATCCTCTGTTTCAGTACTATTTTGGTCACAGAGTGTCTGGACATTTTGTTTTGATCCACCTACCGCTTTCACATTAGACCAACATTTCTTAGGATTTTCTGCCAAGTCAGTACATAGAACTTTACTTTGGAATTCATTGAACACCTCTCGCATATCCCTCCTCACACTAATTTCGCTTCGCGAAATTTTTGTTTGTCTGCAAGGCTTTGGCTATGTTTATGTTTGCTGTGAAGTTCACTTTGCTTCCGCAGCAGTTTTCTAACTCGGTTGTTGTACCACGGTGGCTCTTTTCCATCTCTTATGATCTTGCTTGGCACATACTCATCTAACGCATATTGTACGATGGTTTTGAACTTTGTCCACTGCTCCTCAACACTATCTGTACTTGAGACAAAACTTTTGTGTTGAGACGTCAGGTACTCTGTAATCTGCTTTTTGTCACTTTTGCTAAACAGAAAAATCTTCCTACCTTTTTTAATATTTCTATTTACGGCTGAAGTCATCGATGCCCTAACCGCTTTATGATCGCTGATTCCCTGTTCTGCGTTAACTGTTTCAAATAGTTCGGGTCTGTTTGTCACCAGAAGGTCTAATATCTTATCGCCACGAGTCGGTTCTCTGTTTAACTGCTCAAGGTAGTTTTCAGATAAAGCACTTTAAAAAATTTCACTGGATTCTTTGTCCCTGCCACCCGTTATGAACGTTTGAGTCTCCCAGTCTATATCTGGCAAATTACAATCTCCACCCAGAACTATAACATGGTGGGGAAATCTACTCGAAATATTATCCAAATTATCCTTCAGGTGCTCAGCCACAACAGCTGCTGAGCCAGGGGGCCTATAGAGACATCCAATTACCATGTCTGAGCCTGCTTTAACCGTGACCTTCACCCAAATCATTTCACATTTCGGATGTCCGTCAATTTCCTTCGATACTATTCCACTTCTTATCGCTATAAACACGCCTCCCCCTTCACTGTCCAGCCTGTCTCTGCGGTATACATCCCAATCTGAGTTTAGGATTTCATTACTGTTTAAGTCTGGTTTTAGCCAACTTTCTGTCCCTAGTACTATATGGGCGTTGTGACCGTTTATTAATGAGAGCAGTTCTGGGACCTTTCTATAGACGCTCCTGCAGTTTACTATTAGCACATTAATATTGTTATTCCCTGTTGCATTTTGCCTACTCCTACCTTGCCGCGCCTCAGGAGGCGTCTTGTCGGGCCTAGGGAGGGAATTCTCTAACCTAAAAAACCCCCATGTGCACTCCACACGTACTCCGCTACCCTTGTAGCCGCTTCCGGCGTGTAGTGCACGCCTAACCTATTCAGGGGGACCCTACATTTATCCACCCGATAGCGGAGGTCGAGAAATTTGCACTCCAGATGTCCGCAGAATCGTCTGAGCCTCTCGTTTAAGCCTTCCACTCGGCTCGAAACCAGAGGACCGCGATCTGTTCTGGGAACGATACTACAAATAGTTAGCTCAGATTCCACCCCGCGAGCGAGGCTTTCCGCTTTCACCAACTCCGCCAACCGCCTGTATGAACTGAGGATGACCTCTGAACCCAGACGGTAGGAGTCATTGGTGCCGACATGAACAACAACTTGCAGTCGGGTGCACCCAGTGCTCTCTATCGCCGCCGGCAGGGCCTCCTCCACATCTCGGATGAGACCCCCCGGCAAGTAGACGGAGTGAACACTGGCCTTCTTCCCCGACCTTCCCGCTATTTCCCTAAGGGGCTCCATCTCCCGCCTAACGTTGTAGCTCCCAATCACTAATAAACCCCTCCCCCCGTGTGCCTGCTCGGACCTTGCTGAAGGAGCGGCCACATGTCCACTCACAGGCAGAGCGGGCGATGCCACACGGCGAGCTTCCACATTGACCCTCCGCCTCGTGCGCCGCGAACACCGCTGAACCCGCCACTCCCCTTGGGGAGAGGGTGGCCCAACGGCGCCCGGTACCGGCGAAGATGTCTCGACAGCAGGGACAGTGGGTGAAGCATGTAACACCTGGGGTGTACCATGCGATGCACCAGACTCCGCACTGCCGCTACACTCGGAGGCAGCAGCCTGAAGACGGCTGACCGCGGCCATCAACACGTTCAGCTGTTCGCGAACAGTGGCCAGCTCCTGCGTCCGTACACAGCAGTCACACATCCTAGCCATCCTAAGAAATCAATTTACTGTAGAGAGTTAATCAACTTTTAACTAGACTGCTAATTCACTAAAGGCGGCTGATAGTTGACTAAACTGTGGTTACTACACACTTCTTGTAGAAAACAATGAAAATAGCACTACCTGTCTCTGGACTGTATTCAAAACAAACACTAGCACTACTGGCACTGTGGTTGACTAAAGGGACTCTCTCTGACTGTATTCAAAACAAACACGAAATCTATGGAACACTACTACTAGTACTCGACAATTAAAGTTTCCTAAAAGCAGAAACACACCGAAGAAGGAATGACAAGTAAGAAAAATACAGTTAATACTTAAATTAACGTAGCTCGCTGCACAGCAGACGTGACACAGACGGCAGTTCCTGGAACAGTGTACAGTCGAATGTGATTGTGCACTGCTGGAAAAAAGCAAGAATTTCCGAAAGTAAAGATGTTAATGAGAATGGTGTGGTGGATAAAATAACTCAGGATGATATTCAAAGTGATCTGAAGATTTATTCAGCAGTTACTGGTAAAACCATAGATGCTTCAGTAGTCGAATACTTATCAGTGAATGATGAGGCGTTGGTGTTTGTGGCAAATACAGACGAATTTATCATCGAACAGTTAAACGGTAATTCGACTGTTGAAGATTCTGACGACGACAGTGATATGATAAGTGCGAATCCCCTCATCTGATGGAGCTAATAGATCAGTTGGACATCATTCAGCACGTAGCATCTTCAAGTTCCAGTGTTTCAGCGCAGCAATTGATTGCGTTAGAGGATATAAAGACAATATTCCCAAGAGAATCCTTAAGAAGAAAGAAGCAAAGGAAAATAAGTGAATTTTTCTGTACACAAAAGTAAGATAATCTGCACATATTCTGAAGTGAACTAAGTGTGTTTCATTATTCGTCTTTTAACGTTATTTTTCGTCAGAATAGTGCGACAGTAACGTACTTCTCAGCCACGAAAACACGGCTCCTTGCTCCGAGTCACGATAACGAAATCGTCTCGTTCAAGCACAATGGCCGGGTTTTCTCTGTGTATATACCGATGGCTCCAAAATTCCGTAAGAAGAGTGTACAGGATGCGCTTTTTTCTGGCCTCAGATCCATATCCGCAAAACCTTCAAACTGCCTACGAGCACTTCCATTTTTACGGCGGAGACAGTGGCAGTTTTGGAAGCACTTAAGTTTGTCTCTGGCACTTCCTTCCCCAAGATATTGATAGTATCTGACTCGCAAAGCGTTCTTAAAAACATTCAGTACAGTCGATGGAACAAAACAACCGACAGTTATATCTTGGATGTGATATCTGAATATATTCGCAGCACACGCACGGGCCGGACGATCCATTTGTTGTGGGTACCTTCCCACTCTGGTATCCTCTATAATGATGAAGTTGATGCATTAGCCAGACAAGCGGCAACTTTAGGCACCGTCCTCGATCTGCACCTTCCTTATACAGACTACTTACGTGAAGTCAAGGATCACGCAAGACAAAAACGGCAGGAAATGTGGAACGTTTCTCAACAGACAAAAGGCGGTTATTACGCAGTGCTACAATCTCGGATTCCTTCACAGCCGTGGTTCATGAGAACACATCTGGCCGGATCAACGATTTCTACCATCATAAGACTCCGCTTCAATCATGCCTCTTTCCCACAACATCTACATCGGATCAACGTTTACTGTTCACCAGCATGTGAGTGTGATCCTGAGTCGGAAGCTGATGTCAACCACATCGTATTTATGTGCCCCAAATTTGACCGTGAACGGTTGGTCTTTCTGAAGACATTGCTGAGTATGGGCTACCATCTTCCTCAATCAGCTTCTTCTCTTTTGTGCACTAAAGACGTTCGTCTATATAAATTGATAGTTAACTTCATCAAGAGTACTGGTTACAATCTGTAGGTTTTAATGGTGTACGTAAATTATAAATATGTCTTGCTGATGAAGATATTTCAGAATTGGTGTGAATTGTAAGCCAAGACACTTTTAATTATTTTACAATTCAATTCAATTTTTAAAACACTACGTACAAAACTGTAACAGTTAAGCTTTTTATTCTTGTAAATATGAATTTCTGTATTTGTTTATTGAATTATGTGTACATTGTCACTATGTGTTGCCGATGGCTAAATTGAGTACGCACTCAAAGGTCAAATTAAAAAAAATAAAAAACCTCCTTATAACAATAACCCTGGTACAACAATTTAATTTTAATGGTCCCATGAAATTCGTTATATCGAGGTTTGACTGTATTGACAATGCACTCATGAGCCCGGGAGAAATTTATTAACAGTGACAAACGGCTGTGGAAGCCTACGCTTACATAAACTGCTTTCACTCCAGTTTCAGAAAAAAATTTAAATTTTGTCGGCTAATGTAATTGTTCGGCAACTGGCGATGCACGACAACTGGTCTAAAACTATGACGACTCGTTGCTAATGCCTAACTGGTGGCACCGTCTCTGGTTATTGCTGTGTGCTACGTGTGACGATGTACACAGCAGTCATCACATTACAGATACACGTCTTTGAATATGTACATGAAACGGTAAAGTATTATAACTGGTAACACAGTGGAATACAAAATCATATTGCAGTTATACGCGATACGCTAATGGAAAGACCGTGTGTCAGAGGAAGTAAATGAAACGTTTAAGTTGCCTGCTACAGTGCTATTTCTGAACTACTATGCCGCGCAGGGTAGCCCTGCGGTCTGAGGCGTCTTGTCATGGTTTCATTTTAATGAAATTTTGCAAACTGAGATTTTAAGTGGTTAGTATATAAATGACCAAATGCAACTGTTCACGCATAGTTCAACCTTCTACTACTAATGGACGGTCAAAAAGTTTCCGATTGAAGATTGTACAGTCAACAACCGGTACGTCAATCACGTGAAAGCGCCGTGAGCATTGAGCAATCATTATCGACCGACACAGCAGGTTCAAATTAGCCGTTTGGTGAAACGCCATGTCCTGCAGCGTGTACAAGTCTGTAACTGCCTGATGTACATCCTGCGTCCGACACGCTTTTTTTAAGGCACCGAAAGCGTGATAATAGCATGGGGAGCAATCGGGACTATAAACGGGTGCTTGAGTGTGTGCCACCTGAATTGGCGTAAATTCTGCGTCGCGACATTGCCGATATGGGGACGTTTGTTATCGTGAAGCAACAGCAATCCATGGTGCGCCATTCCTCAACGGTGATTTTCGACAGAAATTCTGCCCATACATATTGTTCACTATCCGATGGATGTCTGACGGTGTTTGTCCTTGGGCAGCCAAGAAGAGACTACAGTACGTTGCTCTTGTTTGGAAGCGTTTGCTAATAACGCCGCCATAGTTAACGTTTCCACATTTAGCGCACTCATGTCGGAGAGAAACGAACGTCACATTTCGGTGCTTATATACCCACATCGGAGTTTCGCTGAAACGATACTTCTGGGTACCTCCTGATACAATATACAAACATACACATTTAGAAAGTTTCTTGTGGTGACAGTCACAAATATTTAGTTCTCCAAGGTATCACGCACAGAAGCATACACAATTTTCACATTATAATATACTGTTACATTATGCTGTAGGTGCTCTAGAGTTATTGCGTGTGTAACTTAAGAAATGAATGGCACACCGGAAAAATGCAACACATCAGAAATAGGTGTAGAAACCGTCAACACATAATACGGTGGTCATGAGGAAGGACAATTACTGCGTCGAACGTGACTACCATGTACCCAGTGAGAATATTAGTCAATTTCTGAGCTGCTGAAAGTGAGCCAATAATCATGATATGGACTCTGGAGCACTGCAATGGCAATTGCTCTGTATGTGGTCGGCTACTCTCTACATTGTCGACGTTACAGCTTGCATTCGGTAAATCGCTTTGGTGAGATATTGCACCCCGATTATTTAGAATCGTTTGCTGACGCCTTACACAATTTTAATCTCTAAACAGTGCTTTATAATGGATACAGAATGAATGCATACGCTATTTACTATTAAAGGCCACGTATTGTTTGTAATCATTCAGGAGTGTTAACTAAGGCTCATCTTTCCACGTAGACTCATCGATTCATCATGTCGAGTAATCGATCTTTCCGATCGAAATCTGGTTACTCCTTTGAAAGTCAGAATACATGTTTGAATACAGAGATGAATGCTCGTTACTATTCAGAAGGAACAGACATTAACACTCTCATCTGTGAGTTAAAAAGGCGTACCAAGTTGCACTCTGAATTTCATTAATCCCTGAGTTGGAGAAAAGCGGCTGACTGAAGGTCTGCCAGTTAGCGAACTGCACGTAATCACTTGGAAGAGCTCTAGAATCTGGGACAAGGTAGTCTGAGATGTCAGAAACACAGGAAAAGATCCTCACGTCAGGTGTTAGATGTTCCGACAGTACTTTGTCAATGTCTGCATGTCTAGCAAGCTCAAGCGAAACCCCAGGGGCAGCTTTCCTTGTTAAACCGTAGTAACCTACTTGTGAGAGTAAGAGTAAAATTCTCCGTCCGTGCTGGAGCCTTTGTTCAGAACGCACTCACTTTACATTCTAAGCTGCCCGCGGAGTGATACACAATTTGGAGCTGGACATGGCAACCTCTGGGAAGGACAGATTAGTCACACAAGTGTATCATTATGGCTATTGCCCCCTCCCCATGTCCCAATCTTCCAATTCCACGTGAACGAACTTGCAACAACGAAAGTACCCAGGATCTCCGAAAAGCATGAACGCATGCGTAGATTCACACACTTATCTACTTATTTGTTCGTTTTCTGCAAATCACTATGTGTTGTATGTATGTGTGTATGTGTGTGTGTGTGTGTGTGTGTGTGTGTCGCACAGAGTGATTTTTAAGACACAAAGGAAATAAAGACATTAGCTGCCAGTGGGCACTGATTTATATCAACGGAGCAAGTTGAAATTCGAACCCAGTTCCCCCACTAACTAGGAAGATGCGCAGACCAGCAAGCCATCCGGATACCGTGGTCACCATAATCGCACGGACTATCCTAGCACGCCTCCCCTCAGACCCAAATTCTCAACTTACACCACATACTACTGACGTAGTTGTCCTGCTCATGAGACTCATTACTCGCGGCATCTCGCCGATTCCCGAAGAGTTCGAGCTCGTTGTGCAGCTCCACTGAAAGAGTCATTGGGCGTCACCTCGGTTCAGAGAGTTCCGGAACATGTACTGAAAATTGGAACAGAGTTCAACATAAACATCATTTCCCCCCTTTTTATTGCTCATGAAAACCACACGTTGCATGTTGTACCACCATACAGCGAGACATTCAGAGGTGGTGGTCCAGATTGCTGTTCACACCGGTACCTCTAATACCCAGTAGTACGTCCTCTAGCATTGATGCATGCCTGTATTCGTCGTGGCATGGTACCCACAAGTTCATCAAGGTACTGTTGGTCCAGATTGTCCTCAACGGCGATTCGACGTAGATCCCTCAGAGTGGTTGGTGGGTCACGTAGTCCATAAACAGCCCTTTTCAATCCATCCCAGACATGTTCGATAGGATTTATGTCTGGAGTACATGCTGGCCACTCTAGTCGAGCGATGTCGTTATCATGAAGGAAGTCATTCACAAGATGTGCACGATGGGGGCCCTAATTGTCGTCGATGAAGACGAATGCCTCGCCAATATGCTGACAGTATGGTTGTACTATCGGTCGGATGATGGCATTCATGTATCGTACAGCCGTCACGGCGTCTTCCATGACCACCAGCGGCGTACGTCGGCCCAACACGATGCCACCCCGAAACATCAGGGAACCTCCACATTGCTGCACTCGCTGGACACTGCGTCTAAGGCGTTCAGCCTGACCGGGTTGCCTCCAAACACGTCTCCGACGATTGTCTGGTTGGAGGCATGTGCGACACTCATCGGTGAATAGAACGTGATGCCGGTCCTGAGCGGTCCATTCAGCATGTTGTTGGACCCATCCGTACCGCGCTGCATGGTGTCGTGGTTGCATAAATGGACCTCGCCATGGACGTCGGGAGTGAATTTGCGCATCATGCAGCGTATTGCCCACAGTTTGAGTCCGAACACGACGTCCTGTGGCTGCACGAAAAACATTATTCAACATGGTGGCGTTGTTGTCAGGGTCCCTCCGAGCCATAATCAGTAGGCAGCTGTCATCCACTGCTCTTGGGTGGTCTGAGCGAGGAATGTCATCGACAATTCCTGTATCTCTGTATCTTCTCCATGTCCGAATAGCATTGCTTTGGTTCACATCGAGACGCCTGGACTCTCCCCTTTTTGAGAGCCGTTCCTGGCACAAAGTAACCATGCGGAGCGATCGAACTGCGGTATTGACTGTCTAGGCACGTTTGAACTACAAACAACACGAGACGTGTACCTCCTTCATGGTGGAATGACTAGAACTTTTGGCTTTCGGACCCCCTCCGTCTAATGGCGCTGCTCATGCATGGTTGTTTACATCTTTGAACGGGTTTAGTGACATCTCTGAACAGTGAAAGGTACTGTGTCTGTGATACAATAGCCACAGTCAACGGCTGTCTTCAGGATTTCTGGAAACCGGTGTGATGCAAAACTTTTTTTGATGTGTATATAGTGACTTTTATTGCATTATATGTAACAGGTTCTTCATATTCCATTCGTTGCTGGAGCGCGGAATGAATGATTCTCTGTGTCTCATTTTTCAAACTATCGTTACTCTAATATTACCTTCACGGTTTGTACGGAACCAACCCAGAAATGACGAATACTTACAATTTCTGCAATGAAATGAGTTTCTTCAAATTTTGCGCACAGTTCTTCGCGAGAACTACATCTTCCTTCTTGAGCGTCAGCTAGCTAAAATTTTTCAGAATTTTCAGCGTTTTCTTATCGTGTGAGAAACGACTTTAATCCTAACGATCTGTTTCTAATTTACCTGAATGTTGTAGAACATTGTGAGCTGTCTTCTCGAAGCAGTGTAAACATATCGTGAAGCTTCCATTAAATGTGTCCAGACCTCTTTCATCGTGATATCATGGCTTCGCGAAAACTCTCACAAGCGATCACGCCGATGTCCAAGCGCTGCTGGGATGAAGTGCATGTGTGACGAATTAGGCGACGTGTATCACAGTTGATTAACAAGGGACTTTTATCGGCGTACTTGCATCAATCCTTAGCCCTGTTAAATTTGTAAAATCGTCTTGACTAGTGTTGGTACAGAAAGCTGGCTAAAGCCTGAAATAAGTTCTGCAGAAATTTTTACGAAGTCTCAGACGGTGTTCAGGAAAGGTAGATTAGGCAGAATTGGTGATGGAGTGTTTGTGTCTGTCAGTAGTGGTTCATCTTGTAGCGAAGTCGAAGTAGATACTCCGTGCGAATTGGTATGGGTGGAGGTTATACTTAACAGCCGAAAAAAGTTAATAATTGGCTCCTTCTATCGACCCCCCAGACTCCGATGATATAGTTGCTGAACAGTTCAGAGAAAATTTGAGTCTCGTAACAAATAAATACCCCACTCATACGGTTATAGTTGGTGGGGACTTCAACCTTCCCTCGATATGTTGGCAAAAATACTTGTTCAAAACCGGTGGTAGGCAGAAAACAGCTTCCGTGATTGTCCTAAATGCTTTCTCCGAAAATTATTTTGAGCAGTTAGTCCACGAACCCACGCGAATTGTAAATGGTCGCGAAAACACACTTGACCTCTTAGCCACAAACAATCCATAGCTAATAGAGAGCATCATGACTGATACAGGGATTAGTGATCACAAGGTCGTTGTAGCTAGGTTCAATATCGTTTCTTCCAAATCCACCAGAAACAAACGCAAAATAATTTTATTTAAAAAAGCGGATAAAGTGTCACTACAAGCCTTCCTAACAGACAAACTCTATTCCTTCCAAACTGACTACGCAAATGTAGGCGAGATGTGGCTCAAATTCAAAGATATAGTAGCAACAGCAATTGGGAGATTCATACCTCATAAACTGGTAAGAGATGGAACTGATCCCCCGTGGTACACAAAACAGGTCCGAACGCTGTTGCAGAGGCAACGGAAAAAGAATGTGAAGTTCAGAAGAACGCGAAATCCCGAAGATTGGCTAAAATTTACAGACGCGCGAAATTTGGCACGGACTTCAATGCGAGATGCCTTTAATAGGTTCCACAACGAAACATTGTCTCGGAATTTGGTAGAAAATCTGAAGAAATTCTGGTCGTATGTAAAGTACACAAGCGGCAAGACGCAGTCAATACCTTCGCTGCGCAGTGCCGATGGCACTGTTACCAACGACTGTGCCTCTAAAGCGGAGTTATTGAACGCAGTTTTCCGAAATTCCTTCACCAGGGAAGGCGAATGGAATATTCCAGAATTTGAAACACGAACAGCTGCTAGCATGAGTTTCTTAGAAGTAGATACCTTAGGGGTTGCGAAGCAACTCAAATCGCTTGATACGGGCAAGTCTTCAGCTCCAGATTGTATACCGATTAGGTTCCTTTCAGATTACACTGATACATTAGCTCCCTACTTAGCAATCATATACAACCGCTCGCTCACTGATGGATCTGTACCTACAGATTGGAAAATTGCGCAGGTCGCATCAGTGTTTAAGACCTATATCATTGACGTTGGTTTGCAGTAGGGTTTTGGAGCATATACTGTATTCAAACATAATGAATCAACTCGAAGGGAACGATCTATTGATACGTAATCAGCATGGTTTCAGAAAACATCGTTCTTATGCAACGCAGCTAGTTCTTTATTCGCACGAAGTAATGGCCGCTATCGACAGGGGATCTCAAGTTGATTCCGTATTTCTAGATTTCCTGAAAGCTTTTGACACCGTTCCTCACAAGCGACTTCTATTCAAGCTGCGGGCCTATGGGGTATCGTCTCAGTTGTGCGACTGGATTCGTGATTTCCTTTCAGGAAGGCCGCAGTTCGTAGTAGTAGACGGCAAATCATCGAGTAAAACTGGATTTAGGTGTTCGTTTTTCCCGCGCGCTGTTCGGGAGTGGAATGTTAGAGAGATAGTATGATTGTGGTTCGATGAATCCTCTGCCAAGCACTTAAATGTGAATTGCAGAGTAATCATGTAGATGTAGATGTAGGTAGTCTCGCTTTGATCCACAAGACAAGTTTAAAATTGTGGTCACTTTATGGCAGTAGTATTGGAATTGTAGTAACCAAACTTCATTTAGGAATGTTTCAAAGACAATAGCACTGGGCAGGAAGACCTAAAAAACTAACAGACAGTTCCAATTGTATATTTCGCAGAAGTCTCCACAGAACTGAAATAGTATAACAGTTGTTAGCATCGTATGTCAAAAGTCAGTACAAAACCAAACCGCTTGAAGTTTCTGAAAAACATATGGAGATTGGTTACTTTAACTGTAACTAACCAAGTACGCCCCTTCCATCGAAACTTCCTCCTGTTTACTGGTAACTCCGCAATCTGATACAAGCCTCGAGCTACCATCCACGGGCGCACTCAGTAAAACCGCGACACTGCCATACAAAGAAGACGAAAAACCGATCAGAACTCTCAAGTACGCCCATCAGAACGTATTTTTAACCACCACCTTCGCCTGCGGCAGCCTTCTAGTTTCCTACAACAAGTAGGAGGGTTGCCGCCGATTTCGAGAATCCTTGAGATCTGAGCAACTTCCGTAAATAGAATTGCTTCGAGAACGTTTTTCTCCACACATGACATATCATTTGGCATCCCCCCCCCCCCCCTTCTTGCTCCGCGCTGCATCCTTCAGTCATAAGATGCCTTACTTTGGGCTCTTGATAAGACCGTTAAAAATAAATTCAAATCTAGTGATTGAGAATGTGTATTTTTTATTTGCAAAATAAGTACTAAATAGACAGTGCGCTGTGACAGAAATAAATTTATGAATCTTATTCCATTGCTAAATATTAACCGAAGACAGCTCATTTCAGTTTAACATAACTCCTGAGACTTTTAAAAGAGTTTAGTGAAAAAAACTTATTATTTCTACAGGGTGGATCACAGTTAATAGCGAAAACTGCAGAACGAGGTCTCATGAAAAAGTTGGTACCTCACGATGGCAGAAGTAAAGACATTCGCTGCCAAACGCAGCAATGGCGTACACACACCCCCAAAGTGTTTCCTTACGCCGCCACAGCCGGAATGTTATTTACGCCCGAGTGCAGCGCCTCTCGCTCCAGTCTGCATTTAATCAGCGCCAACTTGTAATCATTGCTTACGACGAAAGCATCGTCAAAGCACAGATCCGGTTGCGTGCTAATAGAACAGTTATTCTGAACTTATATCCAGTTAAAGACAATTGTACTTTGATATGAAACCTCCATTCTGAATGGAACAAAGTGCATGTTTTGACAGCGACAGCATTAAGTACGTGTCACCCCTGTGGACACTGTTTGCATGATGAAATTTTAATAAACGACTAGTCGTTACAGAGCTTTTGAAAAGGCCGCGCGCTGAATCGCGGTTGTGGGGGAGTGGGGCAAGAAGAGGGGGGCTCTTAGTGCTCGGTAACTATACGAGTTACAGTGAAAAGTCAAACATAGTATACCAGTTTCTTTTGCGCTTCAGTGTAGCAATATGAGGAAAAAAGTTCTTGGTTTAGCCCAAACCAGCGATCATCTGTAAAGCCATTCGAGCATCTGTCTTACTGTAGCTATGTTACAGTATGCAAGGTTTGAACGACGAAACGGGGCTGGCCCCCTAGAAAATTGGAAGAACCTAGTAATTTATAATTCAAAAGATTTTATTTGGGCTGAAATTAACATTCAGCTAACGGCACGACTTGTATGTGCACCGTTCGGATTTTATGTGCAAGAACAGTCACCATAAATAACTCCGGACTGGAGCGAGTGTGACGGTTCGAATTTGGTCCATCGGTGTGTCTGACCTTGGTCTAACATGTTATAACCGTCTGAAAAAAAATCCGAAAAGTCTTGCCTTGTTTGGATGTTACGTAAAAAAACTCGTTTATCCGTCGTTAGATACCATGGATTAAAGACGAGCTTCGAATTTTGTAAGGAAGTAGACAAATACACGCATTTATGGTAGTCCTGATTTTTGTGATAGCTTTATCTGTTACACGATGTAAGCAAAATGTTTGAAAAAAGAAATCCTATGCCGGATCACTCGTCACCCGACTCAACAAAAATCTACATCCGGCTGCCAAGCTATAGCGTTCTAATGTCAGAATTATGGTAGAGTAAAAGCTGGGGAGTAGAATGAAAAACGCTCCTGTCGCAGCACAAAACGAGATGAATATGACCTGGTCAGAGTTAGGGATGTAAGAGATGGGAACTACCTTTCCGTCTTTGTTGCCAGCTTCAAAGTCATTTAAATCGAAACATCTTGATGTATGTGCGCTTTTTTACTTCTTAGTATTAGTACTCATGTTCTGTAACATAAAGCATCGCGTCAAGTAAAATGGCTTGATACTTGATGTCATGTTGTGTAACATGAGACATTCCATCATATCATCAAATATGGCATGTCATGTCGCGCAATATGACTCAAAGTGTCTTTAAATTTTAGGATACACGTGCCACATTCTGGAATATAAGGGGCACTCAAAAAGAAACGAGCCGGAAGCATAATTACACAAACCAGTACCTCTATGTTAGAAGTATTGACCCTTGCTGTTCAGACACTTGTCCCACTGTTAGAAGGCGGTGAATGGCTGTCTCATCAAATTTCCGGGGCTGCGATGTTAAGCAGTTCCGCACGTACAGCTGGACGTCGTTGTCCGAGGTGAACCGTTTGCCCCTCAGAGCTTTTTTAAGGGGACCAAAAATAGCGTGATCAGAAAGGGAGAGGTCCGGACAGTATGGAGGGTAGCCGAGAACCTCCCATTGGAATTTCTGCAGGAGTGCCACGACTGTGTTGGCCGTATGAGGCTTTGCATTGTCGTGGAGCAGAATAACCCCACAGGTGAGATCGTCCGGTCGTTTTGAGTTGATCGCTCGGCGAAGGATGGACCAGGTTTGCGAGTAACGCTGGGCATTCACTGTTCCTGCAGGAAGTGAATCAGAAGGGGGCCATCTTGGTCAAAGGAAAACGTCGGCATAAACGATCCTGCACTCGTGTGGACGACGACATCCAGCTGTACCCGCGGAACTGGTGAACATCGCAGCTCCGGGGATTCAATGAGACAGCCATTCACCGCCTTGTGTCACAGTGGTACAAGTGTCTCAACAGCCAGGGTCAATACTTCTAACATACAGGTACTGATTTCTGTAATTATGCCTCCGGTTCGTTTCTTTTTCAATGCCCTTTATGCTTCCTATTAGGAAAATACCTTATAGGTATATAGGAATGCACCTTATAGGTGCATCTCCATTCTCAGGTACTCCTTATTGTAGATGCATCCTACTCTCTAGCAGAAAATAAAATTGTGTCTGTCTGTTCTTACATCCTTCACTGTAGGTGTCACATGGGGTGCATCTAAGAAAGCTCACTGTGATGGGGAAGTAGTGTTATCTCGTAGAAAAGGGCGAATATGTCAATACGTTTTGATTTAAAAGTCTTTGAAGCCACCAGATGTAAGTAGAAACGCTAGTTCTCTTCTTTTACGTCTCTGACTCTGCCCAGGACATATTCGCCTTTCTTTGTGTTGCGATAGGAACATTTTCCATTCATGTAATTTGTGTGTGTGTTGTAATATCTGCTCGAACTCCGCCCGAAGTACTTAGGTTGCTACAGAACACCGCAGGAAGTATAGGACAACAGAAGCAGAAACGCTCCAGTAAACATGGGTCCGTGAACAAACCGTTTGTAATATAGTAGCGAATACATAGAATTGCGAATTGCGCACAAATTACACCCATGGCCTGCCTTATCTTGCACAATGTTGGCAAATACGGCACAGCATAATGGGGCGCAGTCACATTTTGCTGCTGACAAACTACTATGTCTAACGTACCAATATGGTCCGAGATGGATGCGTTAAACACAGCCCAAGCCACTATACCTGAACCCTTTGATTCTTCTGTCTGGGGTCATTTCATAAGCGTACAGAATTCCTTTTGCACGGCTAAAGAACTGGAGCAGCGAATCATACAGTCGTCACTGTTTACGAGATGATCCAGGGGCGTATGGAAGAATCCGTAATTCACTGCAGAGACGGAGCGGTATTGTATCCAGGTGTGAGGACAACAGGTACAAGTGTACATTAAACTGTACCGTGTACCGTGCTGAAGTAGTACTGTATGTCTTGTCGAGGAGGGTTTCGGGGGAAACATTAGGCAAATTCAGTGGGAACTAAAAATAAAACCTATTTAAGATTCATGTCATATCTCATAGTGAAGTCAGTGGCGCTAGTAACCACACTTTCGAAGGTATCTACCAAACGACTCATTGCGGTCCTATGTTTACTCGATCATTTTTTACTTCTACGAGTATTATCACATATTTTCACTCGTTTCACTTTTCGCTAGTAATTATTTTTCATCCTGTACAACAATTTTACACTTGTCCGCCTCTAAAAATGCTGCGTTCCAAGAGGCCATTTATGTCGCTTGCGCGTTAAACTGGCCCTGCCCGTTTCATCAAATCAGACTGAGAACAGCTGCTATTCTCCGTAACGAGATATCTAGCAGTTGACGTCCACATTTATACTAGCACTTGTTTTTTCTGAGTCATCGGTCTTCTGACTGGTTTGGTGCGGCCAGCCCCGACTTCCACTCCTCTACCTACATCTCCATCCCAGATTAGCACTTACACCGTAAGTTCTCAATTATTTATTGGTAGTCCTCTCATCCTATTCCTCCTTCTTATCAATGTTTTCCAAATGTTCCGTTCTTCGCCGATTCTGGGGAGAACCTCCTCATTCCTTACCTTAGCAGCTCGCCAAATTCTCAATATCTTCCTGTAGTACCACATCCCACATGCTTCGATTCTCTTCTGTTTCGGTTTTCTCACAGTCCATGTTTCAGTACCATACAGTGCTATGCTCCAATCATACATTCTCAGAAATATCTTCCTCCAATTAAAGCTTATTTTTGACACTAGTAGACATCTCCGGGCCAGGAGTGCCCTCTTCGCCTGCTGTTTCTGCCCTCCTCGCTTTTACCGTCTGGATAATTTTCCTTCCAAGATAACACAGATCTTTAACTTCACTTGCTTCGTGATCACCAATTTAGATGTTAAGTTTCTGGATGTTCTCACTTCTGCTACTTCTCACTACTGTTGTCTTTTTCCGGTTTACCCTCAGTACATACGAGTACTCGTTCCATTTAACACATCCTGTAATTCTTTTTCATTTTCACTGAGGACAGCAATGCCTTCAGAGAACTTTATCACTGATATCCTTCCACCCTGAATTTTAATCCCACTCTTTAATCTTTCTATTGTTTCCATCATTGCTTCCTCGATGTAAAATCTGAACGGTAGGGCAGAAAGACTGCAACCTTGTCTTACATCCTCTTTTACTCAAGCACTTCTTTATTGGTCTTCTAATCTATTTGGTCCCTCTAGGTTCTTGAACATGTCACATATTAATCGTCTTTCTCTATAGCTTATTCCTAGTTTTGTCAGAATTTCGAACACCTTGCACCATTTTACATTGACAAAAGCTTTTTCCACGTCAAGATATCTTGCGAACGTATCTTGAATTTCCTTCAGTCCTGGTTTCGTTATGAAGTGCAACGTCAGGACTGCGTCTCTGGTGCCTTTGCTTTTCCTAAAGCCTAACTGACCGTCGTCTAACATATCTTCAATTTTCTTCCCCATTTTATGTATATTATTCTCGTTAGCAGCTTGGATGCATGAACTGTTTGACTGATTGTGCGATAGTTCCCTAAATTACACATCTAGCACTATGAAAGGTACAGGGTTCTCGAATTTTCTTTCCCGTTTGATGTTAGTGAGATAATACCTGATGTCACCAGAAAGCTTTTAACATTAAACAAGAGCCCAGCACCTTCCAGCATCAATACTCAGCAAGCGTTGTGAAGCTCCCAGATAACCAGCTTACTTGAACTTGTGGAAGCCAGCTTATCGTTTTCCGTATAATGACAAAAAAGAAGTTCCCCTGCACCCGGCAGTCGAAAGAGTACGAGGCAACTACGCATCCCAAGGCGCGGATATCTGTAGGGTAAGACGTAAATAAACATAAAATAATTGTCTTAGTTAAAATCCGAACCGGATAATTCCAAACAGTCATCGGCATATTTGTTTAGCAACTATCATCATTCTCTGAGACCTGCATTATGCCACGACCTTTCAGCTTCATCTAGTAATCTTGTACGGTAGACGTATCGACTAGTAAATTTCAGAGAGCTCCCGGAAACTGAAAACGTAGTGTTAAGAAGTCGCCAAGTGTCTTGCTGCGATGTTATCGCAGGTTCCCCATCCGCTCTGAAGTTATACGCTCTCGGGGTTGGCTAGCATTTGGGTGGGTGACCATCCAGGTCTGCCGAGAACTGTTGGCAAGCGCGGTGCACTCAGCCCTTGTGAAGCCAATTGAGGAGCTACTTGACTAAGAAGTGGCGGCTCCTGTCACGGAAACTGACAACGGCCGGCAGAGCTGTGGGCTGACCACACACCCCTCCATATCCACGTCTAGCGACACTTGTCAGTTGGTCGGTACCGTGGGGCCCTCTGAGCCTAGTTCGGCCAGAGTTTGGTTTTGGTATTAACATGCTGATTGTTAAAGAGAATGGCTGGTTTCGTCACCATTGTGATGGAAAACGCTTTCTCTCCCACTCCGACCATCGCAATAACTTCTGCAGACGTGGAAACTTGCCTGATGCCAGTCTATACGTGACCTAGAGAAAATCCGTTGACCATCAAGTCGATTTCGGTGATGGTGCTAACGAGGTGGGCCAAACGCGTCTTTCACGTTGTGCTAGTAAACAGATGCCATGAGCCCAGTCAACAAAAGGACACAAATTCTGCGGCAGTATGCAGGTCCTCTGGCGTTCTTAGTCAACATAAACGATTTAGGAGACATCTAAATAACGCTCCTAGATTGTAGATCATGCTGTCGTTTGCCTCCTAGTAAAGTCACCGGAACAGCAAAACGAATTGCGAACTAATTTATACAAGATAGTTGTATAGTGCGAAAAACTGTCAATTGGCCTTAAATAACAAATAGTGGGAGGTGTCCACACGAGTATTACAAACAATTAGATTAAATTTCAGTTACACGATAACAGAAGTATAGATTCAACTTTATACCCAGCGATTACAATTACAAGCAACTTAAATTAGAATCATCACATGTAAATTGTCCTGTGGCACGAGATCCAAAGACTCTGTATTACGGCCAAAACAGAAGATGCAATTGATTTCATAAAGTGACTGCCTACACCAAGCTTGTCTGTCCTCTTCTGCGCGTTATGAGATACTTAACTGATGGGTTTAACGAAGGACGTTCAAAAAGTGTAAAGAGCAGCTAGCTTTGTATTATCGCGAAATAGGGGAGAGAGTGCCACGGGTATAACAAGCGAATTGATGTCGTTATCATTAAAAGAATGGCGTTTTTCGCTCCGGCGACGTCTTTTCTTGAAATTTCAAACACCAATTTTCTACACAAGAGGAAATGAACGTAGTAAAAAAGTTAGAGATGTCAGAGTTCTCACGGAAAGATTTAGGTGTTCATTTTTCCCACGTACTTTTCGAGTGTAAAACATTTGATAAATAGTCCGAACGTGGTTCTGCGAACCCTCTGCCAAAGACTTAAGCGCGAATTGAAAAGTAATGATGCAGATGTAATACAGAGGCCTTCAACTTTACATCCGTATCGGATAATACAGTACTGGCAGTACAGACTGCTCTCGCACAGCCCTGGAATAACACGTTGCAGAAGGCTAAGTCCTACGTGAACGACAGAAGCGACCGACAGCGCGCAACAGCTTTAGGCGACAATATACAATCGCAGGTGTACTGATCAGCCAGAACGTTATGACCGCCGACCCACTATCGTTATACACTGAAGAGCCAAAGAAACTGGTACACCTACCTAATAACATAGGGTCCCCGCGTGCACGCAGAAGTGCCGCAACACGATTAATGTCCGAAGTAGTGCTAGAGGGAAATGACAACATGAATCCTGCAGGGCTGTCCATAAATCCGTAAGGCTACGACGGATGAAGATCTCTTCTGAACAGCACGTTGCAAGGCATCTCAGATGTGCTCAATAACGTTATTGTCTGGGGTGTTTGGTGGCCAGCGGAAGTATTTAAACTAAGGAGAGTGTTCCTGGAGCCACTCTGTAGTAATTGTGTAGGTGTTAGATGTCGCATTGTCCTGCTGGAATTGCCCAAGTCCGTCGGAATTCACAATGGACATGAATGGATGACGGTAATCAGTCAGGATGCTTACGTACGTGTCTCATGTCAGAGTCTTATCTAGACGTATCAGGGGTCCCATATCACTTCAACTGCACACGCCCCACACCGTTACAGAGCCTCCACCAGCTTGAACAGTTCCGTGCTGATATGAGGTCGTCTCCATACCCCTACACGTCCATCCGCTCGATATAATTTGAAAACAGAGTCGTCCGACCAGGCAACATGTTTCCAGTCATAAACACTCCAATGTCGATGTTGACGGGCCCAAGCGAGGTGTAAAGCTTTGTGTCGTGTAGTCATCAAGGATACACGAGTGGGCCTTCGGCTCCGAAAGCCCATATAGATATTGTTTCGTTGATTGTTTCGCTCACTGACACTTGTTGATGGCCCAGCATTGAAATCTGCAACAATTTGCGGAAGGGTTGCACTTCTGTCACGTTGGGCGATTCTCTTCAGTCGTCACTGGTCCCATTCTTGCAGGATGTTTTTCCGGCTTCAGCGATATCGGAGAGTTGACGTTTTACCGGATTCCTGATGTTCACGGTGCACTCGTGAAATGGTCGTACGAGAAAATTCCCGCTTCATCGCTATGTCGGAGATGGTGTGTCCCATCGCTCGTGCGCCGGCTACAACACCACGTTCAGACTCACTTAAGTATTGATAACCTGCCATTGTAGCAGCAGTAACTGATCTAACAACTGCGCCAGATACTTGTTGTATTATATAGACATTGCCGACCTCAGCGTCGTAGTCAGTCTGATCGCATATCTCTGTATTTGAATACCCATGCCTATAGCAGTTTCTTTGGCGCCTCAATGTAAAACCGTCAAGGCAATAGCAGCATCTGACGAGGAATGACTGCTAGTCAGACACGCACATGGTGAATTCTAGTATCATTGATGGTGCTGTCCCTATGTAGAATGAAGAAGGCACGCGATCAATCTGAGTTCGGCCGATGACAGACTGTCATAGCCCAGAGGCTCGGCACGAGCATTTCGGAAACTGCACGAATTGTTAGGTGTTCGAGGAGTGTGAGTGTCTTCAACACGTGGCGAAACCAAAGTGAAACCACGTCCAGGGGTCGTGGGATTGGGCGACCACCCCTCATCACACATGTCGAACGTCGTGGGACAGGTGCAACCTGGGACGGAACTAACATTACAATTTAATGCTGCGCAGAGTATAAGTGTGTCCGAACAACAAAGATCACCGATCACTCCTAACGATGAACCTCCGCAGCCGACGACCCATGCATGTACAAATGTAAACACTACAATGGGCGCTTGACTGTTGGCACTGGACGTTGGTGCAGTGGCAGATCACTGCAGGTCTGATGAATCCGGATACCTTTTTTATCATGCAGACTGTAGGATGCGAATCCGTCATCTTTCAGGGGAACAGTTCCTCGACATCTGTACGGCAGGGAAGAGATTAGTTGGCAGCGGCTCCGTTATGCTTTGAGGAACATTCACGCAGACACGCATGGGTCAAGCAGAGCTGGTGCAAGGCACCATGACGGCCAAAAAGTGTCTTGTGCGTAGCACGTACAAACTTCATGACGATTATTTTCCCGACGGCAGTGATATTTTTCAACAAGATAATGAGCCATATCACAAAGCCAGGAGTGTGATGGAATGGCTCGAGGATCACAACGGCGAGTTCCAATTAATGTACTGGCCCCCGACTAGCCATATCTGAAGCCGATCGAACGGGTCTGGGATGTGGTTGTATGCGGTGTCGGTGCTCGTCGGCCAGGGAAATTGCGGGAATTAGGTGACTTGTGAGTGCAGATGTGGTGCCAACTCCCTCCAGAGATCAACTAAGGCCTCATTGCTTCCATGAAATGATGCGTCGCCGCTGTTATCCGTGCCAAACATAGGCATACCGGCTATTGGGTAGGTAGTCATAATGCTCTGGCTGATCAGTGTACAGTTAAGGAAGTGTCATAGGTTGGTGATGTCCGTGCCACTGCTCTTCGTCCACTACAAAGGCGTCGTTTGAACTGAAACGTGTTTCAGTCTTGCACTGCAACACACATGACACGGACAGTGGCGGCTATGAGATTTCTGTGCGGAATGCTGGAGCTTGAAAGGTATGTGCTGAGATTCGATCAGAATAGAGCCAGTGAAAAATGTCGATAGTTCCCAACCGCAAGGTTGGACGAGTAGTACATCTTCGAGTAGTAAGATCTTTGACAGCTAACAGAGCTAGGCGCACGCGGTAAAAGTTTGAGTAGTAGTGAGGAGATGCGCAGAGACAGCAGACGTGTTTCGAGTCGGAGCTAGATGCCTGCAGGAGGCAGCCGGGTCGTGACAGCATCAAAGTAAGAATTGGCCCTACGCTCATAATAAGCTATATATTGAGCGAAACTCGGCACATACCTGGGGAAACTAGAAAGAATAATTAATAAAATAGGTTTTCTTTGGTTAAATAATGTCTAAAAGCTAGATAGAAATCCCATTGTTGATTCAATAAGCGTATTGTGAAACTTTCTCGTAAATCCATGCTATAGAAGTTTTTTTTAGTTTTTCACATGTGCCTTAAAAGTTTGAACAATAAATATTTTTTAGGTAAAATTAGAGTTTCAGCTCACACCTTATGTCGTTATCCGCATCTTGTGCTTGCATTGAACCAAAAGGTACATTAAAGTAATGTTCCCATGAGTAAAGATAATAATTTCATTTATCAGAGTAATATATTCTACATGTCATTGCACAGTTGGCAAATTATTCAGATGAGGACAGAGGTTTTATTAAGTAACAAACAGGGCCAAAATGAGTAAAGTTATCTAGAATGACAATTTTATGCCACTGCACTACGGCTGAGTTGAATATATGTTTTATTATCGGGTAAACGGGAAGGAGTGCACGAGCTAAGTCCACAGACGCAGTCAGCTGCAGGTTGGTGACTTTCATTTATATTTACCACTAAACTTTCATGCAGTCAGATGTGTATTTTGAGTATTAATTTTCCAACAATATTTTCATGCAGACTGTAGCGCCTAGAACCGTTCGGCCACACGAGGCGGCCTACCGGAAGGTGTGAGCAAGGTGGGTGCCACTCCGGCCGGCCGTAGCGTTTTACAGGGAAGCCCTTCTTCGTTATGAAAACATGCCCAAGCATTGAACATGCCACACATTCAACAAGGTCTTCCAAGTTATCGATGAAACGTATGGTAACCGCGTGATTCCAAACGCGCCGTGTAGGATGGCCGCATCACTCACCTGATTTAACCATGCCAGACTTTTACCTATGGGATCATTTGAAGGTGAGTGTTTACTCCTACCGGCCGAGAAGCTTGCAACAGTTAAAAGATCGAATTCACGATGAAATTTCCATAATTCGTCCTGCAGTTACGAGAGATGTGTGCGAAAACTGGGTGGAAAGCTACGAGTATTGTTTAACTTCGAATAGTCGTCGTATGTCTGATGTAGCATTTTCACAAGTAAACTTGAATGAATGTTGTACCTCGTGTAAAATGTTCGACTATGTTTCGCGATTAATTTGTGTGTTATTCAGACTTCCAATCACCAGCTTTCTCCTCCAAATGCGGAAATATTTTGTTGATGCCGACCTACATAGGGAGAAACGATCACCGTGATAAAATAAGGGAAATCGGAGCTCGTACGGAAATATATAGGCATTCATTCTTTCCGAATGCTATACGAGTTTGGAATAATAGAGAACTGTGAAGGTGGTTCGATGAACCCTCTGCCAGGCACTTAAATGTGATTTTCAGAGAATCCATGTAGATGTAGAAACAGCTGGTCGGCTCTAGTAGCCATCTTGCAGCGAGAGGTAGTTAGTTGCACGCGTGCAGGCCAGCAGGCTACGTGGCCCAACGCTGAAATGGAATGTCGCGAACCCAGACGTTGCGTGCAGTCGCTTGCTGCTGTCGCTAAGGAAGCAGGCAGTCTAGGAGCGGCGCGCGAGTGCAGACGCACCGGCGCCCACGCAGCCAGCTGGGATAATGCATTCCGCAGGGTGCCAAATCGTGCGGGACGGACTGAGCTGGGCGGGGGCCAGCCTCGGTGAGCGCGAGAGTGCGGATCGCCCGGGAGGCGCTGGCCGGCTCGCGCCGCCGCCGCATACAGATGCTGCGCCGCGCCGAGCCGTGTATCTTGCGTCGCGCCAGGTCCCACCCTCTGACTCATCCCCGCGCCACTGCTATCCTTTCCATCGGGTCAGCGAGACGCCACGCTGTCTTTCCCAGCTTAGACGCGCACCTGTTCCAGCGGCTTGCGGCACACTGACGCTAGAGGTGGGGCCAGTTCCTCGGGAGCTCTGAACTTGCCTGTACCGTCCAACTGCCCAGATCATTAACTCGGTGGACAGACAGTGAGTTGATAAAAGTCAATGGATAGCGATATGCACATGTACAGATAGCGGCAGTATCGTGTACAGAAGTGTAAAAGAGCATTCCATTGACGGATCTGTCATGTATACTCAGGTGATTCATGTTAAAAGGTTTCCGATGTGATTATAACCGCACGACGGTAATTAACAAATCCTGAACGCGAAACTCCATTTCCGAAGTCGTAAGAGAACTCAATGTTCCGCGGTCCATAGTGTCAAGAGTGTGCTGACAATACCGAATTTCAGGCATTACCTCTCAATACGTACAACGCAGTGGTCCACTACCTTCACATAACGACCGATAGGAGCGGAGTTTGTGTAGACTGGTCAGTGATAATAAATAAGCAACAACGCGTGAAATAACCCCAGAGTTCAATGTGGGACATTTGATGAACATATCCGTTAGGACAGTACGGCGAAATTTGGCGTTAATGGAGAATGACAGCAGATGACCGACGAGAGTGCCTTTGCTAACAGCACGACTTCACCAGTAGCGCCTCTCCTGGGTTCGTGACCATTTCGGTTGGACCCTGGACGACTGACAAACGGTGGCCTGGTCAGATAAGTCCCGATTTCAGTTGGTAAAAGCTGATGGTAGGGTTCGAGCGTGGCGCAGATCCCACGAAGCCACTTGCCCTAAGTGTCAACAGTGGTTTGTGGAAGCTGGCTCCATAAGCGACCTGGCTCCTCTAGCCCACCGGAACCGACCATTGACTGTTTGGCTACCTAGAGAATATCTGCAGACATTCATGGTCTTCATGATCCCAACCAACTATGAAATTTTTATGGATGACATCCATGTCATCAGGCCCCATTAATTCGCGATTCATTTGAAGAAGATTCTCGACAATTCGAGCGAATAATTTGGCCGACCTGATCGTCCGAAATGAATCCCATCGAATATTTGTGAGACATAACCGAGAGGTCAGATCGCACACGAAATTCTGCACCGACAATGCTTTGACAGTTAGGACTCAATATTCCTGCAGCATGACTCAGTATTCCTGCAGGGGAGCTCGTGGTCGTGCGGTAGCGTTCTCCCTTCCCACGCCCGGGTTCCCAGGTTCGATTCCCGGCGGGGTCAGGGGTTTTCTCTGCCTCGTGATGGCTGGGTGTTGTGTGCTGTCCTTAGGTTAGTTAGGATTAAGTAGTTCTAAGTTCTAGGGGACTGACGACCATAGATGTTAAGTCCCATAGTGCTCAGAGCCATTGGAACCATTTTTTCCTGCAGGGGACTTCAGTCGACTTGTTCAATGTCGAGTTGCTGTGTACACCAGGCAAAAGGAGATCATATACTATATTAGGAGGTATCCTATGCGTTTTGTCACTCAGTCTAAATCACGAATCAAATTCAATATGCGTAAAATACTCGTCATAACAAAGGTTATTCTCCTCGCATTACACACATAGACGTTATTAATTTAGAACCAAACAGCCAGCATCCCACCACGAGATGTTCCTTTGTTCCGACTTTCTTGGAGCTTTCTTGATGTTGCACGAATACTGGTGGTCGCCGCCTGAATCCACGCACTGTAGGGATGGGTGGCAAGCGAGTCCAATAATAGGACTTACTGTTCATGTAACTTACGTGAATGTAGCCGGGTGACGTCGTCGACAACCACTTATATTTCGACAGGAGCATACACTGTCTTTTTCAAGGCAAAACTGCAGCAAGTAAGCGCGGTGCAAGAGACTTCAAAGCCTAGGTTTACAGTGCAGTTCCGGAAAGATAACTCTCTCTCTCCCTCTCTCCCTCTCTCTCTCTCTCTCTCTCTCTCTCTCTCTCTCTCTCACACACACACACACACACACACACACACACTGTAAACACTAACGCCATCACATAATCAAAGCCGGCCGGTGTGGCCGTGCGGTTAAAGGCGCTTCAGTCTGGAACCGCGTGACCGCTCCGGTCGCAGGTTCGAATCCTGCCTCGGGCATGGATGTGTGTGATGTCCTTAGGTTAGTTAGGTTTAAGTAGTTCTAAGTTCTAGGGGACTTATGACCACAGATGTTGAGTCCCATAGTGCTCAGAGCCATTTGAACCATTTGAACATAATCAAAGATGAGTGACGTCAGAAGTTATCGATAGTGAATATTAATAACTAATGAGTGAGGTAACGTTAACTCTGTCCCTCTGTTTTTTTTTTTTTTTTACAAGGGTGAGAGCAGGATTCCATGCATAATTTAAACAAACAATTCCATCGCTGTTTGTAGGGCCACTAACCAATTAATTTCAACTGCTTTCTTAACAACGGTATTCCAAGAATTGGAAGAGCTTGCCAGAATTCCCGTACGTCAAGACAACGTTCCGCAATTTCGGATTTGCTCGGCTGTTGCAAGCGTGTATGAGAGGCTTATGCTCAGTACATCTGTCTTCCACGTTACCGATAATCGGGCCACTGTACGACAAACCACGAGTGCAAGGAATAGAATAAACCCCCACGGAAACCAAGGTCGTCTTTTACGGAAATTAAAAGGCTTCTAATCCATGATGGTGATCGAAACACACATTTCCCATCATATTTCCCCAAAATACAACTAATGCTGTTGTAAATGCCAAAAAGGCAAAAAATCGCCGTAGATCTTTGTGCCAAATTCGGTATTGCTATCACACTCCCGGTACACGGTTTTTCGACACATCAATGTACATCTGTCTTTCGATGCAACCGTTCTGACGAAAGGTGGCTTTTAGATGTGATAACTCAGCTGACAAACTCTCAAGGACCGAGATTATGTATGCCCTATCTATCAACGTAAGAAGTACCGCTTCACACTTAGCCAGATGGTGACAACTATTAGCCTCTAGATACAAGTCAGTATCAATTGGCTTCCTATAAACGCCCTGTCCCAATCTTCCTCTTAACTAACACATCAAGGCAGGGAAGGCAGTCATAATTTCCCACCTCCATCGTGAAACAAGTGTTCAAGTGGATTCAATTCAGGTGCTCTGAAAAGTAGTTCTAATTCTCACTGCCGTCAGACCAAACAACGAAAGTACCCTCTATGTATCTGTAAAAAGCTACCGACTCAAAGGCACGTCCCTCGAAGTCTTTCATGAACAAGTTGGCCAGAATACGTGACAAAGGGCTTCCCATTGCAACTGCATCTGTATGCTCGTAGTATGAAGAGTAAATGAAAGCCAACACGTGTCGAAATAGGTTCGTTAAATCAGCAACAAACCCAGTCTCAATCAACCGCAATGAATCAGAGAGAGGAACCGCCAATGAAAATAGACACTGCATAGAAACTTACGTGAATAACAGACTCACTGAATCATTTTGTCCAATCGATATACGAAATCCGCCGAGTTATTAACGTGATGCTCACACTGACCTGCTAGAGGACTTAGCTGAGTTGGACGGTGTTTTGCTACACGACACGTCGGACCACCACTGTCACTCACATAGAAAGAAGGATCCTTTATTGTGTGATTATATGATAGCGGAACAAACACTGGTAGCAGTTACTTCTGTAAAATATCTAGGAGTTTGCGTGCGGAACGATTTGAAGTGGAATGATCACAAAAATTAATTGTTGGTAAGGCGGGTACCAGGTTCATTGGGAGAGTCCTTAGAAAATGTAGTCCATCATCAAAGGAGGTGGCTTACAAAACACTCGTTCGACCTATACTTGAGTATTGTTCATCAGTGTGGGATCCGTACCAGATCGGGTTGACGGAGGAGATAGAGAAGATCCAAAGAAGAGCGGCGCGTTTCGTCACAGGGTTATTTGGTAACCGTGATAGCGTTACGGAGATGTTTAGCAAACTCAAGTGGCACACTCTGCAAGAGAGGCGCTCTGCATCGCGGTGTAGCTTGTTCGCCAGGTTTCGAGAGGGTGCGTTTCTGGATGAGGTATCGAATATATTGCTTCCCCCTACTTATGCCTCCCGAGGAGATCACGAAAGTAAAATTAGAGAGATTCGAGCGCGCACGGAGGCTTTCAGACAGTCGTTCTTCCCGCGAACCATACGCGACTGGAACAGGAAAGGGAGGTAATGACAGTGGCACGTAAAGTGCCCTCCGCCACACACGGTTGGGTGGCTTGTGGAGTATAAATGTAGATGTAGATGAATCGGCCTTATGGACCTTGGGAAAGCCTTATAACCTGAAAGTAACAGCACAGAAACTGTTAAGACGGTTGATAGTCTCCTGCGACAAGAAACTTTTCTTAGGGGTGCTGCTAATCTTTCCCTCAACACTTCTAGTCAGATCAGCACCGATCCTGCAATACGCTGGATCAAGAGCAGACATTGCATCTTTTGAACGTAGTTCTGGTTTTCAAGAACAGCTGTAGAATTGTTCCTGTCCGCACGTAAAATAACAATACCCAGATCGTTTCTAAGTGAACCTAAAGCAGACTTTTGAGCTTCCGTTATATACTGAAGAGCCAAAGAAACTGGTACACTTGCTTAATGTCGTGTAGGGCCCCCGCGAGCACGCAGAAGTGCCGAAACACGACGTGACACGGACTCGACTTATATCTGAAGTAGTGCTGGAGGGAACTGACACCATAAATCATGGAGGGCTGTTCAAAAATCCTTAAGAGTACGAGGGCGCGGCGATCTCTTCTGAATAGCACGTTGCAAGACATCCCAGATATGCTTAATAATGTTCATGTCTGGAGAGCTTGGTGACCAGCGGAAGTTTTTAAATTCAGAAGAGCGTTCCTGGAGCCACAATAGCAATTCTGGAAATGTGCGGTGTTGCATTGTCCTGCTGGAATTGCCCAAATCCGTCGAAATGCACAATGGAGATTAATGGATGCAAGTGATCAGACAAGATGGTTATGTATATGTCATCTGCCAGAGTCATATACGGACATATCAGGGGTCCCATATCACTCAAACTCCACGTCCCACACCATTACAGAGCCTCCACCAGCTTGAACAGACCCCTGCTGATGTTCAGGGTCCATGGATTCGTGAGGTTCTCTCCATACCCGCACTCGTCCATCCGCTCGATATTATTTGAAACGAGACTCGTCCGACCAGACTACATGTTTACAGTCATCAACAGTCCAATGTCGGCGTTGACGGGCCATGGCGAGGAGTAAAGCTTTGTGTCCTGCAGTCATCAAGAGTACAGGAATGGGCCTTCGGCTCCGAAAGCCCATATCGATGATGTTTCGTTGAATGGTTCACACGGTGACACTTTTTGATGGCCTAGCGTTGTAATCTGCAGCAGTTTGCTGAAGGGTTGCATTTCTGTCAAGTTGAACGAGTCTCTTCAGTCGCCGTTGATACCGTTCTTTCAGGATCTTTTTCCGGCTGGAGCGATGTCGGAGATATGATGTGTTACCGGATTCCTGATAATCACGGTTCACTCGTGAAATGGTCGTACGGGAAAATCCCCGCTTCATCGCTACTCGGAGAAGCTATCTCCCATTGCTCGTGCGCCGACTATAACGCCACGTTCAGACTCACTTAATCTTGATAACCCGTCCTGTAGCAGCAGCAAGCGATCTAACAACAGCACCAGACACTTGTTTTCCTATATAGACATTGCCGACCGCAGCGCCGTATTTTGCTTGTTTATATCGCTGTATCTGAATACGCGTGCCTATGCCAGTTTCTCTGTAATCCGGCTGCATTCCCGTAAGTTGTATATGCTGGTAGAAACTCACGTCTCACATGTGATGTATTGCTCTGCGGAATCAGTTAGAAACGTTTATTGGATGACCTGCATCAATCCTCCGTTCTGCTACATTATCAAGTCAATCTAAAAAGGATGGCCTCCCACGCTTTGATTCTCGAGACAGAGTTAAAGTTCTCACTACTCCACTGTCAATATCAAAGGCATGTACCAAGACAACAAAGTTCTGAAAGATTCCGAGATCCGGCCAGTGGACTGGTACACGTACACGGCTTCCAGGTCTCACACCACTTCAAATATACGCCTATAATCTCCACATAAAAAACAGAAATACAATTGGATGTCAGTAAAGACAAAGTTCCTAATGTGTCAATTCTTTAAATGTCCACGCAAACTAATGGAATTTATTTGAATTAAACCTCACCAAGTCTGCGTCGTTCAGTGAGAGACCACCATGTGGTTAGCTACTGGCTTCGCTATCTGATGTAAGGACACTGCCTAGCGGGCAAGTGCTCGGTCATATAACGGCAACATCCGTCTAAAAAACGGAAAGAACCCTAGCATAAATCCATGCAGACACACAGGTACGCACATTAATTTCTTGTAGACTTTCCGAACTGTAAAAATGAGTTGGTTGATCACTCAGGATCATCAGCCAGTGATATCAGAAACACATTTCGGAACACTACCTCAGCCCCAGACGGGACGCGACTTCAACACCACACGAGAGCTGCCAGCCCATCACCGATCTCGTGAAGGAAAACTGTTTTATGGCATTATTTTAATATGCAGACCTTTCGTCCTTCGGGACAGAGTGTACTTCCATGGCCATTTCCTTTCAACATTCATAATTGTTGCTACCTGCCAACACTCTCAGAAGCTTCTTCTGTAAAACGTGGTAGGAAATATCAGTCATCCTGTGAAAGTCACTCGCTTTTGAAAACAGCATGGTCATTCCAGACCACCAGTTGCTCACATGGATGAAACAAATACCGCCCAATTACCTCCAGGCTGAAGAAGAGCCTCTGTCCTCTGAAATCTTAAATCTGGCGCTGGCGTTCACAGTAATGACCGGCAACAGCCGACGACGTGAGCTGGAAACCATACGTTACAGCTACGGCACACATTCTGTGGAATAACACACAAGCAATGTAAATACCAGAGGAAAAATGCGCCTATCGAAGTACGAAATAGGCGGGTATGCTCCTGTTTGAAAGACTGCGAAGTGGGGTACCAGCTGCCTCATTCTATCTTCCTCAGCACCTTTAAAAAATTTTCCAAAAATTTTGTTATGTGAACATATTCGCACCCTTTTTGATATTCAAGCCACCTTTCACTCAGGCTACTGTAACTACAAATTACTCACACTCATCAGACCATTGCTGTAAGTCGCTTATTCCCATTCACTACCACTTGCCCATTCTCAATCACTCGTTCATCCCAATTCATTATCACTATTTCTTTGTGTCTTTCTGTCCCCGTCGCCTGTCTCATAGCCACAGTATCAATCGTTCTCTGCTGCTACTACTGTCCCCTCTCACTGTCAGTCTCCCTCTTCCTCTCTCTTACTGCTACTATCTCATTCGTTCCTCTCCACTGCTGCTGTCTCTTCTCACAGTCACTATCTCTTCCTTCGTCATTGTCATTATCATACACTCGGTCTCTCAGTATCATTGGCTCTCACTCACTTCGATTTTCTCCTTCTGTTTAATCCTTCCTCATTACCACTGACTCCTTCACTCTTTTCCTAGCACTGTTCAGCCACTGTCAACTGTTCCATTACCATTGTGTCCCTCTCATTCTCTGTCACTGCCATCGTTTCCTTCCCTCTTCCTATACTACAATCACTGTTTACTTCCAGTATTTTTTACTTTCCCGTTACTTTCCAGCTGCCACTGATTCCTTCTGCCTAGGCATAAAAATCGAACATATGCTCGCATGAAAACGTTTTTAAAGGTGTTGAGGAAGGTACACTACGGCAGCTGGTACCGTACTTTTCAGCCACAGTCTTTTAAACAAGACCATATTCTCTTTTTTCTGCTACTATAGATGCATTTTCCTGTTGATTCCCTTCTTTTCCCTGCTACAGCATACACCACACAAAAAGGAAGATGGAATCGAGTTTTAAATGTCCGGAGGCCAAAAACCGCATTTAAAGCAAAATTACATCAGTTTCTAATTGTTGTGATACTGGCGCAAGGCATCTTAAGTATCCTATCCACACTTTTCTGAAACAAACTGAAATCGAGAAACAGTATGTCCCACAACAGATCTGAGTGTCTCGGGAATCACGTTCAGAATGGGTTGCGCAGTGCGTGTCTTCAGTTCAGATACGTTCGTAATTTGAGCACTGGACACAACATCTTTCAGATAATTCCACAGCCAAAAGTCACACGGATTAAAATCAGGTGATCTGGACGGCCAGGCTGTGGGGAAATGACGGCTGATAATTCTAGCATTCCGAAATGCCTCTTCAGCAGCCGTTTCACTGACTGTGCAATGTGTGGAGGAGCACCATATTACATAAAAACAATCCTACCCACACCTCCATGATGCTGAAGGGTTCGAATGACGTTGGCGCGCAAAAGATCTCATAGTGTTTACCTGTGACGGTGCAAGTGACAGGAGTCGCGGGGTTCAACTCCTCGAAAAAATACGGCCCAACGTTAAATGTCTTCGCCAACTAGCACCACACAGTTCAAAAAATGGTTCAAATGGCTCTAAGCACTATGGGAAATATCATCTGAGGTCATCAGTCCCCTAGAACTTAGAACTACTTAAACCTAACTAAAGCAAGGACATCACACACATCCATGCCCGAGGCAGGATTCGAACATGCAACCGTAGCAGTCGCGCGGCTCCGGACTGTAGCGCCTAGAACCGCTCGGCCACAGCGGCCGGCGCACCACACAGTCACCGTGCAGAGTAAAGTGGTACTGGTTGATGTGAGTGCGAATATTCCGTTGCCCATGTTCTGCAATTCTGCGCATTGACATGTCCTTGGAGATGGAAGTGGGCTTCGTCTGTCCATAGAATGTTTCCTGGCCATTCTTGTCCACTTCCAAGCGAGAAAGAAATTCCAGAGCAAACGTTTGTCTTTCTGGTTGGTCAGCAGGAAGCAGCTCGTGGACATTGGTGAGTTTGTGTGGATAGTAATGCAGGATATGCTCGCAGCCATATCCAAAGATCGGTCAGTTTACCATGCACTTCATGTTCCCACATCACTGCTCGACTACTCCTGCAATGGTATGGCCACATATTGACAAACGTTAGATCAACTACTTCCTCCGTCTGCCACATCCCTCTTCAAAAGAAACTGTATTTTAGAATTCTGTAATCATTTCTCGAGACCCTTAGCTGACATAGGACCAATTATTATTTTCCATATGCTTGAGTGTCTGGAACTTCTGCAAGGCTACCAGCGCACAGTAATCGTTTTTGTAGAAGAGCTGTACCAGCAGCGCGCCATCTTTCATGGAGACACTCATGCTAAGCGCCTCGGACCCAAGCTGACGAACAGCCGTGTGTCGTGCGCCTGTTGGTGCGCATATACTTGTAAGTAGGCTGTCTAAGTTTTTATGTTGGTAACGCCACGTAGCGCTCTATATGAAAATCACTGACTGTGCTGTGTGAAGGCTGTGGTTGGTTTGCATTGTTGGAGTATATGCTATTGTAGTGTTGGGCAGTTGGTTGTTAACAGCGCGTGGCGTTGCGCAGTTGGATGTGAGCTGCCAGCAGTGGTGGATGTGGGGAGAGAGATGGCGGAATTTTGAGAGCAGATGATCTGGACGTGTGTCCATAGAGACAGTAAATCTGTAAGACTGGATGTCATGAACTGCTACATATATTATGACTTTTGAACACTATTAAGGTAAATACATTGTTTGTTCTCTATCAAAATCTTTCATTTGATAACTCTGCCTATCAATAGGTAGTGCCTTCAGCAGTTTCAATCTTTTATTTAGATGGCAGTAGTGGCGCTCGCTGTATTGCAGTAGTTCGAGTGACGAAGATTTTTGTGAGGTAAGTGATTTGTGAAAGGTATAGTTTAATGTTCGTCAGGGCCAAAGGGATTATTGAAAGTCAGATTGTGTTGCGCTAAAAATATTGTGTGTCAGTTTAAGCACAGTCATTTATAATTTTTCTAAGGGGACGTTTCATATGTCGACCCTTAGGTGAGGATACCTCACTGGCATCTTCCGATTTTTTCTTGTAGTTTGTGTAATTAGTGTAGCTATTGTTTATTGCTAGCGCGTAATTATAGAAAGAATTTCCTTTGCAGTTGTAATTTTTCATTGTTATACAGTAAAACAGTTGTGGCATGCATGTAGATTTGCACCAAATATTTCGCAGCAGTGCTTGCAATGAACTAGATATTATTTTCAGTGCTGTGTTAAGGTGTTTTCTTATTTTGCCCTTCAAATTGTGCTTTTCTGTGTTGTCGCGTGAAATATTGTGACAATAATGGCGTGTGAAAAACGTATTACTAGGTTCCAAAGAAAACTGAGAAATGATAGTGAAGACGAAAGCAGTGTGTCACCGCCACCGTGTAATGAATTAACACATGTTCATACTAGTAATTTGGTAATTGTGCATAGGGAAATGGAGCAGGCTGAAAATAATGGTGTGGACAGTGAAACAATTAGTGAACAGGGAAGCATTATCGATCGATCGGTCGGCAACAGCTCGCCTCAGGAATCCGAAATGACAGGACACAATCTCGCAAATACTGTAGATTCAGGTTTTGGGTCCTCACCGTTTTCTCAAATAAGTCAAGACACATTTTCAGCTAGTCAAAATGTGAATGTTGCCGGTGCAAATTCACTGCCGAAAAGCATTGAGGAACATGTTTCAGACACCAGTGCATTGTTATTACAAATAATACAACAAATGGGACAAAAGCTTCAAAAGTTAGACACAATGGAACAAACTCTTCAAAAGTTAGACACGATGGAACAAAATCAGAGACAAACACACAACAGCTTCAAACGTTAGACACCAGACTTTAACAAACACGTGAAGATTTAACTACTGAGTTACATAAAATCGAATCGAAATGTCAAAAACTCTGTAATGATCTAAAAACACAAATTTGTGAGCATTTTCAACCCATTTTTTCGCGGCATGAAAATGCATTACAGAATCACGAAGCAGCCATCAAAGAACTGCAAACTATTGTTCATGAAAATCACGAGACCTTGCGGGCTAAAATTGACTCAGTTGCAACTACCGATTCGGTTACACAACTTGCAAAAACTCAGGAAAACTTAAAGGACACAGTAGATACTCTGAAAATTGGTTCAGAAAGACATATGGAGGAAATTAGTTCATTATCAGAGAAAGTAGTCGAACTTTCGGATCAGCTAAATAATTTATCTACGAAGGTAGATGATACTCTGAATGGCACAAGACCGGTAGTCTTTAATGGCACTGAAGAGTATGAACAAATTAGAAAATTCAAACAAAATCAGAATCAAATCAATACACAGTACAAAAGAGAAATCCGGGAAGTACAAGATCAGTTAGCACAAGTAATACAAGAATTACATATTTCAGAGCACACTCGCGCTCCAATACAGGAAGAAGGACATCGAAATACGGAACAGCCACAAAATAATAACACAGGGCACTTCGGAAATTATGAAAGAAATTGGCAAGGTACACCGAATTTTGAGATGGAGACGACGTAACAATGACCGACATGCGACTCGCAGACATGATGATTTTGACTATAAGCTGTTTATTACTACACGTAAGTTCAAAACATTCAAGAATTCTGGCAACGACATTCATCCACAAGCGTGGCTTCATCAATGCTCTCATTATTTTCCTTCCAACTGGTCATTAGAGCACAGATTAGAATTTATGTGTGGCTATTTAAAGAATGAACCAGCTGTAAGAATGCGATCGGTCATTCACGATTGTCACAGTGAAGGAGAATTTTATCATGCCTTCCTCTCAGCATATTCGTCTGAAGCTACAGAAGACCGAGTAAAACATAGTATCATAATGATGAAACATTTGGAACAATCTGAATTTTCCAGTCTTGTGAAATATTTTGAAGACATGTTGCACAAGAATCAGTACCTGTCAAACCGATATAGCCCCTCAGAACTCATCCGCATTTGCTTAATCAAATTGCCTGAACATTTACGACATATTATTTTGGCAGGGCGTTGCAAAGACGACATTGAAGCTTTTCAGCGACTATTACAAGAATTGGAAATTGACACTGACAATCGCGGGACGCGAAAACAGGAACACAACAATTACGGGTCACATCTGTCACAATTCCGCGATGAAAGAAATAATAACTGGACACGACAAGGCTATTCCTACAACGTAAATCGTGACCAAAAAAGACACCACCCATATGACAACCGTTGGCAGAGTAGTAATAATTACAGGGAAAGATCACCTCTCCGCGGTAATGATTATCACAGAGACAATCAGAGAAACAGACAATATGGGAACCAAAATAATTATTATCAAGGGAGACAGAAGAACTTCAGGCGCAACGGTCCACCCTGCAGTTACGACTCCGGGAGAAATTCTCCACCACATGACCGACAAACAATAAACTATGTAAACTACCGACATAAGGACAAACCTGAATTTCATCAGAACTTGCGACATTCAAACAGGGCAGGGCCTTCACGTCAAGGTGAATTTGTAGACGTTAGGTCTCCTAATCCTAATAACGACACGCGCCAACAAAGAGACAGACAATGACTCGCACCGCAGGCAGCCACGTGCGCCGGCTGGCTCAGCGAAAAATAACATAGACGCTAACCTATAGAAAATTTTAGCATTCCTTACCGACGTATACAACATGATAATTGCGTTGAAGTTGAAATTCTGCGTACTAGGAAGAGTAAAGGTTTACACCACATTTCACACGTAAAACCGTTTATAGAAAGATAATCTGCTTTTTAACTTTGTCTTTGCCATAAAACTTTTCACTTCACATTACTAGTATGCTTTGTCAGACTTAGAAACTGTGAACATGCAACATTGTTTGAAGTTAAATATCCAGTCAAGAACCGACAGAACTTATTTAAATAGAAATTACGAATGCATTGTTATAGTGAACAGACGACATGGTGTTGTTATTTGTACACTCTTGCTTGTTAGTTTCACGATTACGTAACGACTATAAGGCTTACATACTTAGAACATATATTGCTAATGAGATTTTAATGCAACATTTTAGGTAACTTGAAAAGACATTCTTTATTTGAAGTACTTTCTGTGAGATTAAAGATGACTTACTATTTGGTTTCTTTGACAGCTACACGATTATATCACGACGCTACTAATGTGTGACACAATTACATTGTTGCTTTTGTGCTGTATCTGCTTTATATCTGCGCAGTTTTTCTGAATTCTTCTGGAAAGTAAAACAAGTTTTAGTAGTAACTTTTGTGGTATAGATACAATGAGACAGCCTTTTTCGTAGCACAACAATACGTTACAGTACAGTACTTTCTTGATCACGGTAATGTACGTAATAACTACGATATCTATACGCATAGCACTTCCCTTTAGTTTATTACGAGGTAAGTACATTGACTTCTGCAGAACTTTGCTTGCAGAGGACGATAACTACGACACTTCGACAGAATTATCTTACAAGACGCACAGTTTAGCGCTACAGTACACGTATTTGAGTGATTAATTGTGTGCTTAAAACATTTATTTTTAAAGATTTTTGAATTACAAAGATACAGAGGCTTTCCGTGATATATTTCATTCCATTGCTGTAGTCTGTAACACCTGAGGGTATAATTACATAAATGCTTATACATACACGCTTACTTTGTGTACCATGTGTGTGGCAAACACAAGGAGCCATAGCTAATATTGTATTTGCTTATACAACTTTACACATCGGTACCATATATCTGTAAGACAGAATTACACAGCTATCTGATCATTTAACTGAGTGAGACAAACATTTTTTTTACTACGCCAGTGACAGATGTTTACGTAATTACACAGCTGGGTAACTTCACACTTACGAAATTGTATTTTGTCTGTACTGTGTGAACTCTTCATATTTTTCGGAACCATTGTGATACTATGAGAGCTTTGAATGATGTATTTGGTATGGGATCATGATTTTTAAAGTACGTTTGAGGTAGATGACACTATTGAAATGAGCAGAGAATTCTTTTTAGGTTTTGAAATTATTGCAGAAAACTACGACGATTTTGAGATTTGACTGAGGTGTTATGATGTTATTTTTACGACGACGATGTGTATTATGCTGTTGAGGTATGTTTATAACCAATAAGCTGATGCTATACGAGGAATCTGATTATACTACATATTTATAATGATGAAATATTGAAGAATGTCGACGAATATGTATAATAAGGTAAGGAATAATGAGTAGTGGCTAGGGACGCTGATTTGTGAAAAAAGGCCGGCCGCGGTGGTCTAGCGGTTTTTGGCGCTCAGTCCGGATCCACGCGACTGCTACGGTCGCAGGTTCGAATCCTGCCTCGGGCATGGATGTGTGTGATGTCCTTAGGTTAGCTAGGTTTAAGTAGTTCTAAGTTCTAGGGGACTGATGACCACAGATGTTAAGTCCCATAGTGCTCAGAGCCATTTGTGAAAAAGGTTGTTGGAAACCAAGAATCGAGTTATGAAATGTTTAGTAAATGCGTGAATGTACTACAATGCCGACGAAAATTTTTTGGACACTGTTCTATTTATAGGATTTTGTTTCTACACATTTGTAACGCAAATTCTCGACCTATGAAATATTTTTTATATGAGACTGTTCCTGTAGTGCAAACTGCTGTCGTAAATACTTCGGTATGAAAGCCAAGTGACCTTGACGTAATGCACTGTGAGCGGCCAGCTGTGCCAGCCGCCTGGAGAAAAAGCGATTAAGTGGAGAAAAAGAGGCCATTAACCTTGCTATTGACATTCCTTTGTAGAAAGCATCCCAAATATGACACACTATTACTTGGAAAGATATGATTATACTGTGGAGCACGTACTTTGTGCTACTTGGTGGTACGGTTATGAGTTGATGGGAAATATTCTTACATCTGCACACCTGATTATGACAGGTGTCTTTCCATGAGACTTGAGAGAATTTCTACTGACTTATGAAATGCCATATGGCTATTGAATGATGTTTTTAAGCTTTGCTTTACATAGTTGCTTATTTCATTTGATATCTGGTTTCCAGCTGTGTTGCAGCATTAGTTATATAAAATGAAATTAAATGCATTTGCTAATGTCAACACTTTCTGTCAACAGATCTATTAAATAATAATTTTATGATCCACATTCTTCGAAAAGGGAGCACTTAGAAAGGAAAGAACAACAAGAAGGGACTAATAACAATAACTGCATGCATAAGTTTCTTTTCAAGCACTTGGTAATTTTTTGTACAATAAGTTTTTGTGGTGCACCACTTTAATTACATAGACATTAAGATGTGAATGTACATTTCCCTTATCTGCATTGTTGTCGTTAGTGTCCTGTTTTTTTCTGCTTGTGGGTTTGTCATGTTTAGATGTAAGTTATTGCATTTGCTGCTGCTGTTTGCCAGGCATAGCGCTACTGAATTTCACTTTGTGTTGCTCTGTTAAGCCAGTTTTACTACTGATTTATTTTTCTTGTTGCTGCTCATTGCCTCATATTAGCTGTAACGTTGCGTTTGCTTTGCTAATTTAAATATGCTGCTGCTTGCTTTGCCGATTTGCATTTTTTGTCATTGTTGTTTGTGTTAATTGTTTTGTACTGCTGCATTGCCTCGTTCCTTAGTATATGTATCTGAGCTCAGTAGATTTAAGTTAGCTTAAGATGGGGTAGGCTATATAAGAAAACGAGTTGTGATGAATTGGAAGAAATGCGTTGAGAAGCTATAAGAAAATGGTTTGGCCAAAAAAAGTAGTGTACAGTGGAGAAAAACTATTTTTGAAAGAGGATGTGAACAGAACACAGAAAGCATGCTTGGGTAGGATTTTTTTTGGTGGAAACAGATGTTGAAATAAGAGGAAAGATCTATGGAATGAAGTTTTGGGTTGGACTGCAGTACCAAATGTCACACTGAAAACAAACCCTGTCCTGTACTTTTGTGTTATTACGCTATGTGAATTTGTGTTTTTCCTGTCTTTATGTGTTTAGCTAATAAGATTTATGTTGTAGAATTTTTCTAATACTAAGCTACATTCACAATGATGAGGAATACTGTTATCCTCAAATATAATTTGCATTAATAATATGTTATTTACTTTGTAAAGATGTTTAGACTTTATTTATTCTGTTTTGTTTTAATGCTCATGTGTGAAGTTGATGTTTCAAAAGTTATTCTGATCTTTTATGTATGTACTTACGTCATAATTCTTGTAACACTGATGTACATGTTTATTTCTATTCTTTTGTAAAGCCTGTTTTACTACAAATGTTATCTGTATTGTTATGATCTTTAGTGATGTATTTTGTACCTTTGTTATTGTATTCTTATGTTATAAAATTGTAATTGACACCAGTTCATCAAATTAAGTAACTTGTAAGTTACATTTCACTGCACATGTTTCTGTTGGTAATAGTATATTGACAATATGTGAGAAGTAGGGACTGATAGTGTTTGCACGTATGTTAATAATTCAGCAAGGGACTGGTTAACAGCATTGCTGGTTCTAAGGACAATTCCAAAAACTTTGTGAGTGCACAAGTGGTGGTTTATTGACTTGCGATATTGTCCGCAAGACTCTTCGATGGTGATTGTGCACCTGGACAGTCGCAACAGATGGCTGCTGGCTGTCTCTACAAGGATTACAGCGGGTCTGAATCTTTGATGGCTCACCAATACCGTTATTTCTACAAGGACTGCAGTGGTTCTGCACCTCTGGTGGCCCACCAATACCATAATCTCTACGAGGACTACAGTAGGTCTGCTCTGTAATGACCTACCTACCAATATTCTTCAAAACTTCGACTGACTCTGCTGTGGGTTTGCTCTATTGTGGCCCATTACCTGTCTGAATGTCGAGAGTCAGAACTGTCTTTCCGTTGGAAGGACAACACTACTTCTTCAAGACTGCATGAAAATCCACTACTTTCGTGTGCATTTTCTTTTAATGCTTAGACTTTGTGCATAGAATTGTAATTAATACTGTGATGAATGATCAGGACTGTCTTTATGGACTGTGAGAAAATTTTAGCTTTTGACCAACATTGTATCAATAAGTGTGTGCGTTGGATACCTTTGTTATTGTAATTATGAAAATCTGTATTGGCCACTGCCCAAAACAATTTGTAAAATTTTTTTGTGGGGAGCATGGGGGCTATGTAAGTAGGCTGTTTAGGTTTTTATGTTGGGAACGCCACGTAGCGCTCTATATGAAAATCCCTGACTGTGCTGTGTGAAGGCTGTGGTTGGTTTGCATTGTTGGAGTATATGCTATTGTAGTGTTGGGCAGTTGGCTGTTAACAGCGCGTAGCGTTGCGTAGTTGGATGTGAGCCGCCAGCAGTGGTGGATGTGGGGAGAGAGATGGCGGAATTTTGAGAGCGGATGATCTGGACGTGTGTCCATCAGAGACAGTAAATTTGTAAGACTGGATGTCATGAACTGCTATATATATCATGACTTTTGAACACTATTAAGGTAAATACATTGTTTGTTCTCTATCAAAATATTTCATTTGATAACTGTACCTATCAGTAGTTAGTGCCTTCAGTAGTTTCAATCATTTATTTAGCTGGCAATAGTGGTGCTCGCTGTATTTCAGTAGTTCGAGTAACGAAGATTTTTGTGAGGTAAGTGATTTGTGAAAGGTATAGTTTAATGTTAGTCAGGGCCATAGGGATTATTGAAAGTCAGATTGCGTTGCGCTAAAAATATTGTGTCATTTTAAGCACAGTCATTTATAATTTTTCCAAGGGGACGTTTCATACTGACACTTATGACGCCATCTATTGGCAAAATTTTGGTTAAATTTTTTTGTGACATTTGCCCTGCTTAAATAATGTACTTTTCAAATTTGATGTCATTTTGAGCAGTTTTTCTCTTTCTACAGAGTTTGGAAACGGAATTTTAATTATGGACACCCTGTATATAGAGCCAGTATCATATAGTTCGTAAAACGTATACAAAGGAAGGACAAAAGTGACAGAAGTATAAAATCAAAAAATGCCACTGAGAAAATGAATTAAAGGTAAGCAATGCAAGACATCTAATCGTAACTGATACATCAATTGTAAAATTACTATGTTGTTTTACTATCATGTCTGTTGTTCGCCGTCATTTATCAGCTTTTTCACTTGTGCTCGCATGGTGTATGGAACAGTGGGTAGATTTATACCCCAACATGTATTTGGTTTCACACAGCTGAAAACATGTTCCAGCATGTCACTGTGCGTTGTTGAGTGGGTTCCATTTCCTACTTAAGCAGCACCGAATTTTCGTTTGTAAACTTTGATTAATAGATATCGTAACCACTGTGCATTTTGTTTCAAAATGCGTGGCAATCACCATGTGTGGAAACTGCAATAGCAATAAATATACTTTAACAGCATAAATCGGTATGACAAAATTCAAAAATTTCACTGACCTTGTGGATCCAGTCCTCATCAGATTTCAACATTCTCAGTCCGCTGTCTTGTTTCCACATCTATGACGCTACACACCACAACATCTACATCACGGGTGACAGCCGAAGCTCTTTTCGGTAGGTTCAGTTCACCCATTTCCTCCGAAATTTCAATATAAAACCTAGCGGGTGGGCCATCAGGTTTTGTGGTCTTTCCTTTAGCGAGTGATTTGAGCTGCTTTTCAATTTCGCGTTCATTTATATTACTATCTGTCATTTATTGTGACATGGTGGATCCTTGCCACCACATACTGTTCTCTACGATACTAACGAGCCTAGCACAACGTCTGCAGTAGGTTAGAAACCCTGCCCGAGTGTCTCCAGATCCTTCTGCCAGAGCTAAACATTAGCTGCTGATTAAACAGGTAGTTTCAGTTAAGGCGACACATTGCTCACATTCCACGCTACATTTTTCCCCTTTGCATCTTTTTCATAATACGTTCACCATCAGAAATCCTGTGCTCAAAAAACTGAGTGAGGAAAATTTCATTGTAGTCTGATGCTATCAGTAACTAGCATACAGTACGGATTTCAACTCCCGTAAATCCAGCATTCAGCTACTCAGTTGGATAAATGCCTATTTCACATATCATTTACTGAATTTTTACCAATATAATGTGTACAGATCAGTTTAGATGCTAGCCATACCTAATACACTTTTGTGAATTTTTATTTCCCGCGGCCGGTGTCAGTCCCATTAAAACCCTTCTGGGTGTATTGCCCCGTCATCTTGTAAAACACTTGAAAGACTAAAATAAAGGGCATTTAGACCAAGTTTCAGCGGTCTACGTCAGGGGAATACATCCACAAGAATTTTAATGAGGTAATTTGTTTCTTTAATGGCGCTATGCTTGGGCATTTATCGATTACGAAATAGCACAATGAATTAAATGTTAATGAGCAGGTCAATCTTTTTCTTTTTCTTGTGCCTTTTTCCCGCATCGGCGCAGGACCGACATGGTTATTTACGGATTTGGCGTGACAATTTAAGGGGTGGCCGGATGCTTTTCCTGTCCAACAGGTTACTCCCCCCCCCCCTCGTCCTCCGCCCTCTTCCGCATGGAACGTATATGTACTAAGTGTTGTGTTTTATACGTTTGCTGATGTGTTACCAGCTTAAAATAAAAAATACAAATGTAAGACGGAAGGAGATATCCGTCTCTCTCTCCCTCTCTCTCTCTCTCTCTCTCTCTCTCTCTCTCTCTCTCTCTCTCTCTCTCTCTCTCCCCCTCCATCTTCAGGTTACGTGACCACACTGAAATATGCCTACTTTTTCAGCTTTTTAGTGTGCACGAACGTCAGTGTGACTACCTCTCATTTCATACTGATTGCAAACAAAAGGTCTTTGTGGTGTCACCGCCAGACACTACACTTGCTAGGTGGTAGCCTTCAAATCGGCCGCGGTCCGTTAGCATACGTCGGACCCGCGTGTCGCCACTATCGGTGATTGCAGACCGAGCGCCGCCACACGGCAGATCTAGTCTAGAGAGACTCCCTAGCACTCGCCCTAGTTGTACAGCCGACTTTGCTAGCGATGGTTCACTGCCTGCATACACTCTCATTTGCAGAGACGACAGTTTAGCATAGCCTTCAGCTACGTCATTTGCTACGACATAGCAAGGCGCCATATTCAGTTACTATAAGTACTATCTTCGAGAACGTCTTCTGAACAGATAATATTGTGACTCATGTACCGTCAAGAGCGACGATCATCATTAATGGATTAAAGTTAAGTATCAAACTAATTATGTCCTCTTTCTGAATTCTCATTCCTTGTCATGTTCGAGACCTCACGTCAGTATAGTTGTTCCCTCCTCACGCCAGCCTGCGTGAGCTAAAACGCGTGCATTTCGGCCTCCATTCGTAACACGGTGTTGGCTCTTCTGCTAACACGAAAGTCTTACTTACCAAGTATCGGAGCTGTGGCTATCCATCAAACCACATGATTCACCAACTCCGTCTCTGTTGGTGCTGCCCACTTTTGCAACGAGCTACCCTCCACTCTGCGCACAATATACATAGATGTGTAACGAGGCTGAGAAAAGGAATTTGCAAATCATTTGGTTTGAAGGAGGAGCACAGCCTCGAGACAAGATAAGTAAGAACTTTTGTTGCAATCATTATGAGATGAGAGGTAGTGGTCCTGAGGTGAGGGCATAACAAGGAACCAAAGAAGTAGATATGTTTCAAGGTGTTTGAATGATATTTCCACCATTTGACTGTTCAAACTTTTTTTATTTTGTGTTACTGTCATGAATTCGGCCTTAACCCATTATAAAGTACAACAACGTTGAGTATAATTAGACTTTAAGTGAGGTCATCGTCAATATCTATTGAACTGTGTATGTCAGAGTGTAGATGAGTACAAAATCACCGAAATTTGTGTAATTATCTACCCGCTGGGATACCCAGTGCAACATATCTCGACGATGGCTTCACTTAACAAAGTCTAACTACCAACCCTGCTTACTTGATAAAGGCTGAAATCATAATAGTAATATAAAATAAAGAAATTCGTACAGCCAAATGGTGGAAATATCATTCAGACGTTGTTACATGACTCTGGCCCTAAAATACGAAAAAAAAAAACATCGCAAGGTAGTCACGCAACTTGTCTGTCCAAAAGTATCGTAACTGGTCGTACGAAGCTCTGTGGTTGTTAAATAGACAGACAGAATGCATTCCTCGTTGGTGATAAACGTCTCTTAACGTGTTGAATTGCATGGCAGTTATAGGCAAGCAGTGGTGCAGGTTACGCACATCACTCGTACCACCACCTCAGTGCAGGGGCGCACCTACCTGCAGACAGTAATCGACGCTGTCCGCTACGAGGGCCTCCAGGCGCTCCCTGCGAGGCCCCGCCTTCACCATGCCCAGGTTGCGCAGCGTGCTCGCCACGAACTTGCGCTGGTCGCGCCACAGCGCTCCCTCGGCGCAGATGATGCCTGCAACCGCCAGCCGGCCCGTGTAACAACCACAAGCAACGAAATACCGCTACAAAATAAACAAATAGCACCAGCAATTACGAAGGCTTTTTTTTCTCAACTTACGATCGGTCGCGAAATAGAAACCACAGTGAAAATCAAGAAAACGTTTATTTGCAACATTTAGCTGCACTTTCGAGCTTCCTCTCTGCATAGCTAGCGTTCCGAATTAATTTATCGCAGCGTATTTCGAGCTTTCTAATACCCTCGTCACAGAAGGCAGACGCCTGTAATATCCGCCAATTCGCGAAGTTGATCTGCACCTCATGGTCTGTGCAAAAATACTGTCATCATAACCAGCGGTACATGTGAGCGAAGAGATGAAAATCAGATGGAGCTGTATGGTCGGTGATCAAACACTTCCTACCGGAAACGCTGCTGGAATGTCTTTATTGCCCCTGCAGTATGCGGCAGATAAATGACATGAAGAAGGAGACGCATGACAGTTATGTTATACGGGCTGCATGAAATCAGGCGAAACCTGTCAGCAGGACTTCACTGTTTCTATGCATATTTACACTCTCACTGTGTACTCAGAATTGAAAAGTGCAATGTGACACAATAGGCACACATACTAGAAATACTACACAATACATCACCAGATTTTTCTGTGGTAAAAAATACACAACCGATCGATGGTTGAAAACAAACTAGCTCTCGTATCATTCTCTTTCAGGTATACCTTTACACCATTATCTACTAACACATACATCTACATCTTTATTGCGCTAGCCAGCTATGCGTTTTGCACAGTGTAGATTATACTCTTATCCAGAACGATTTGCGCTCATGCGGGGGATGCCAGATCAATCATTACATCCAGCCCATACAAAGGAGAATATTATGAGTAAACACAACAAAATTCATGCCACAGATTACAAAAGATATTGCAGGAAATCATGTAGATAATGTCGTCTGTGCAGCCAGATTACGAACGTATTATCTCCATATCGAAGAAATCATGCGAACTTTCGACTGCCAACTCCTGGGTTTCTTCCTCAAACGCCTCCATAAATATGGTGGCTACCACTAGTGTTAGAGGGTAGCCCATCACAGGTCCTTCTGTTTGTTGACAGCAGTTTTGGTCAAATGGGAGGTAGGTTCCCATAAGGATGATTTCAAACAGGTTCATTAGCGCAGGCTCCAATTTTTCTCTGACAAGACCGATGCAGAGTCTCTCAGAGGGACCCTTGTAAAGGAAGACACCACATCGAAGCTCTCCATGAACTCTTCTGGCCCAATCTGAAGCTCTGCGGCTGCTGGATAAAATCCGCAGAATTCCGTATGTGGTGTTTGCGGTTGCCCACTAAGTGGCAGAGCATTGCTGTCAGGTGTTTTATTGCTTTATATGTTGGTACACCTATGTTGCTGATGATTGGGCAGAGTGGCATTATTTCCTTGTGTACTTTAGGTATTCCGTAAAGTCTAGGTGGCCCATGGACAGAAGCTCCGCACCGTCTTATTACCTCGGAATGTGTGTTGCACTGTCTACATAACGGCAGGATAGGATCAATTATTCAAAAACAGTCTTAATCGCATTTATTATTATTATACCGCCAACCGGTTTCAACCCCACGTAGGGGTCATCTTCTGGGTGTTTACACCATTGGGCGACTGCTGGTGGTGTCACAACGGCTGGAAACTAGTTTAGGATAGTTTCATGTCGTTATGTAGACAGGAGTGACACCACCAGCAGTCGACCAATGATGTAAACGCCCAGAAGATGACCCCTACGTCGGGTTGAAACCGGTTGGCGGTATAATAGTAGTAAATGCGAGTAAGACTGTTTTTGAATAATTGATTAATCATACTTCATCTCCACAACCATGTTGTCCAAAAAACAATGGCTTGTGGTCATCACGTAGTCCGTGACTAGCCGTGTGAAGTCGAGATGTGACGTCTTCCAGCCGGCTTCTAGCGGATGCTCTAGATCACACTGTGGGGCGGCGGCCTGTGTTACTGCATCCGCTATGTCTGCCAGCTTCGCCTCATGCCCAACGAGCATGGTTCGATACATCTCCGGCAAGCGAGACCCAGCCATATAGGCCACAGGAGTGCGTCCAAGGCACCCGAACCGGCCAAGGAGCGGAGGTGTCGCAGGAATTATGACGTGTTCTAGTTTCCTCCGTATATGGTGGCTGTCTTAAAGTGTTGCGTATTACAGATGCAAACCCGCCGAATGAGCTCGATGTTTTATTTTTCTGGGGCTGCTGGGCTTGTGATAAGATCGCTAACCACACTGGCGGAGAGGCTATCCAATGCATGTGCGTATCTGGCGGAGTCTTGTGTTTCTTTAGCGGTGACGAAACGAATTTTGATACGCGTGGACCACACAGACGGACAGTTCGTCCGAACGGCTATAGCATTAAATGCCAGGAGTTTAATTTGCGCTGCTGGAGCAGTCCCAGGGGTGTAGCGGCAGGTAACAATACTAGTGACTACAGGCAGAGCCGGCCGCGGTGGTCTCGCGGTTCTAGGCGCTACAGTATGGAACCGCGCGACCGCTACGGTCGCAGGTTCGAATCCTGCCTCGGGCATGAATGTGTGTGATGTCCTTAGGTTAGTTAGGTTTAAGTAGTTCTAAGTTATAGGGGACTGATGACCACAGATGTTAAGTCCCATAGTGCTCAGAGCCATTTGAACCATTTTGAACTACAGGCAGAGTCAAGCCCTGTGTGCAGACGGGGTTTCAGTTCTTCCAGACATGTCTGAGAGAACAGACACCACTTTGATCCTGCAGCCACTATGAATCAAGACACAAAGGAATTAATGATATTAACTGCTGGTGTGCATTGATTCAGATCAATGCGGTAAGTTGAAAAATTGTTGTAGACTGGGATTCGAACCCGGGTCTCCTACTTACTAGGTTGATGCCAGACAGTTGCACCATCTGGACACAGTGGTCATCACACTGCACGGACTACCCTATCACGCCTCCTGTCAGACCGAATAGCTCAATTTGTCCACTCACTACTGACGTAGTGCCCCTTGCCCATTATGGCCATTGTGTCCAGGTGGCGCAGTGGTCAGCGCACCTGTCTAGTAAGCAGGAGAGACAGGTTCTAATCCTGGTCTGCCACAAATTTCCAACTTTCCCTATTGATTTAAATCAATGCCCACTGGCAGCTAATGTCATTAATTCCTTTGTGTCTTCATTCATAGTGGCTGCAGGATCGAAATAGTGTCTGTTCTTTCGTACATGCCTGGAAGAACAAACACCACATACATAATTAAGGTGAGGACGACCAATGAACACTTCAATGCGGATGTATACCGCGCTAGAACTCACACAGGAATGGGCGAAATGCAGCTGGTAATGAGGGAAATAGGCAAGTGGCACTACATCAGTAGTGTGTGGGAAAGTTGAGAATTTAGATCTGACGGGGGGCGTGCTGGGGTAGTCCGTACAGTTGCAATGACAAGTTGTCTGGATGGTGCAGTAGTCACTGCAGGAGATCCGGTCCCGAATACCAGTGCAGCACATATTTTCAACTAAAAAGACTAATCTTCCTTTTCTTCAGTTTCAACATTTTTATGGTATAGGACCAGCAATCTTTTTTAATATTTGATGAAGCAAATCTGTCATGCTATAACAAAGTTGCAAATTTCACTTTTTTTCCTTTACTCGATGACTGGTTTCGGGCCGGGACCTAATTTCAAATCTTTGTGGCAGATAGTCAAAACGTGCTGTAACTGTTCATTTGCACTTCATAATACGTATTTATTTTTGACACGGTTTTTATATTTTTCGAAGTACAATTTGGTCTATCTGTCACGATGATTTGAAAATGGGTCCCGGCCCGAGACTAGTCATCGAGTAAATAGAAAAAATGAAATTTGCAACTTAAGCTGGTTTTTCGCTGTACTGATTAACAGAAGTTGCTGACCTACAATCATTCTAACATGCTGGAAGTCTGTAAATCTGCCACAGTTGCATGTAGTACGTTTGGCGAATTCATTCTGAAGCCTGACCTACTAAGGCTGCACTGAGAATGCCTGATTTTAATAACAAACATGAACACTGCAATATATAATTTACAGAATTATCGCAAATGACTGTCACAATCAACATGTGGCTACTTAGCAAGTCAGACTCAAGATTCTGACTTGCTAAGTAGGCACATGTTGGTTGTGACAGTCATCTGCGATAACTCTGTAAAGCATGTATTGCCGTTTTGAAGTTTGTTATTAAAATCAGGCACTTTCAGTGCAGCCTTAGTAGGTCAGGCATGAGAAAGAATCAGTTGGCTCCGAACTATTCGCCAGACACATGAACCGTAACTATGACAAATCTGTTAATAAACAGGTCATGAAACCTTTCTTTTCCTATTTTGCTTGTTATCCTTCTGCTTTGCCTCCCCCTTATTCACCACCAATGTCAGATCGTCATTTCGTTTTTCCTCTCTATCGTCCAACTTTATTTCTTTCAGTCTTTCATTTATACAAAAGTAAGTGAGATCATGTTAGATCAAATCATTTGTTGTGAACAAAAGAGATTTAAGCGACATCAGATGGGGTACTATGAAAATAGTGCCATTGTGGTACAGTATATCATATTGACAGAATTATAACTCCACCTAAAACAAAGCTACGTGATTCAATTTGATTTATTTGCCAATTATTTGTGTTGCCTTATTCATTTTCGTTCTTGACTCTTTAGGTGCGTAAAATGAGGTTTGATTCTGAAGTATTTATGTCGCCACAACGTCTATTACCGATGCGTTTTACTAAGTCACGTATGACAACAATGTATTTTGACAATCTTTAAAATGCAGTACGCTCAAGTCCTCTTGGTCTGCCTCCTATCTACCTCTCTCCTCCAGACTTGGGAATAATGTTGTTTGTAAAAGATGACACTTAGCGTTTCACTTTTCATTTGCACGAATGAATTTATCGGTTTCCCTGGCGAGCACTACACGGCACATTACTGCCCTCATCGCCAAACCGAAAGAGACGTTCGACTCACATTCGGGAATGGAAGGGTTAAAATCGAAGTCGGGGGAACCTAACTGGAGCTTTCCATGATTCCCCTAAATCGCTTAAGGCAAATGCAGGATGGGTTCCTGCTCATATTTATGGTCATAAGGGCATGGTCCAACGCATAATTCTCTGCCTAACGTTTCATCTCCAAATGCTGGAGACATCATCAGAGACTTTAACGACTCACAAAGCTGCCACAAACGCAAAGCATCTCAGCAAGTCGAGCTGTTTATATGTATTCACGGAATGGCCTTATCCCCATGCTAAGCATCACGAATAGGTTTTCTATTGATATTTCGAGAGAACATTTTCTGGGAAGCGTCGGACAGCATATTACTTCCTCCACATATGTCTCGCGAAATGACAACGACGAGAAAATTCGAGAAATTAAAACTAATATAGACGCTTACTAACAATCATTCTTTCCATGCGCTATTGGCGAGTGGAACAGGGAATGGGGAATCAGTTAGTGGTACCAGAAGTACACTTCGCCACACAACGTTTGGTGGCTCGCGGAGTATGATGTAGATAAATCAAGTATCAGCAATGAAGCAAATGCCGGCCTTTAAATCCTGCATTTTGTGATTAAATGCAGGATTATTCTTTTGAAGTCGGCCGCTGTGACCGAGCGGTTCTAGGCGCCTCAGTCCAGAACCGCGCTGCTGCTACGGCCGCGGATTCGAGTCCTGCCTCGGGCATGGATGTGTGTGAAGTCTTTAGGTTAGTTAGGTTGAAGTAGTTCTAAGTCTATGGGACTGATGACCTCAGATGTTGAGTCCAATAGCGCTCAGAGCCATTTGAACCATTGTTTTGAAAAAGACATGATCAATTTCTTTAGCCATCCTTGTCAGACAGCACCTGACTTGCGATCCGTCTCGAGAGGTTATATCCTAATCTTCATCATCATTCATACACTATGTTTGACCAAGGTATGCTGCCTATCTTGGTATCCCAGCTGAGAAACGAAAACGTGGCTACCGGAGAAACAGAAAAAGGACCTCATATTTACCAACGCAGCTAATCTGCGTTCTGTGTAATTAGGAAATCTGCACATAGGGAATTGGAATCTGAGACCAATCCCGCGCAGTCTCAGAGTGATACGTTACAGTTTCTTGCCGACGTCTACTAACCACATATACAAGATTAACGACAGACGGCGGTGGTTGCTTTTTTTCTAGTGCCACCACAACTAATGAAACTGCAATAAGGCTACAAACAAGAACACAGATTGATAATTCGTACAGCAAGCAAGCGCCAAAAGTCAACTCGCGTGGTGCAAACGAGGTGAGACAGCGATGGGTGTGGTTGCAATCCACTCTGTTTACAACTGCTGAAAGCAAAATCACGGCGCCTCGAGTTGGAAGAGGTGGAGATCTGCCCCCCGGCGTTGTGAATTATTCAGCCCACGCAACAGCAGTCGCGCCCGACTGTAGCCACGCCCACCACACCGGGAGGACTGCACCGATAGTGGACTGTTTTCAGGGTTGCGGCAGCCGTAAAACTCGCACCCACAGCAAAACAAAGCACAGTTCTCTCCTTCATGTCATCAATTGTTTTCCTACGAGGATAAACGCGTTGCAAGCTCTACAGCACCGATGTGCTGGCAGTACATGCGCAAGTTTCTCGCAGACAAGTATTTCATATCTTGCGACTTTGACGTTGGCATCATAACATACAGTGAAGCCTCTTTAAGCCGACAACTTGAAATTTTGTGATAAATTGGTCGTCTGGAGGGGTGGTCGTCTTAATGGTTGATCACGGTAAAATGTAATGCTGAACATAACCATTTAAACACAATTAATGACAATAACAGCTACAATTAAGGACGAGCTCTTATAATGTGTTAACTGTAAAAATAATGCCTGCTTGGCTCAATGGTAACGTGTTTTCCTCCCATTCAGCGGGCCCATGTTCAATTCCCGGTCGGGTTGGAGATTTTCTCCGCTCGAGGACTCGGTGTTGTGTTGTCCTCATTATCATTTCATCCTCATCACCGGCAAGCGAGTCACCCAATGTGGCGTCGACTGAAATAAGACTCCCACTTGGAGGCCGAACTTCCCCGGATGGGGCCTCCCGGCCAGCAATGTCGCACGATCATTTCATTTTATTTGCAAAAATAATAAGTACGTACCTAATCCTTGAGGGTACTTAGTTCTGTCGTTGCCACTACAAAAATGTGTGATTTTTTTCACCAGACTCGTTTTGCTTTATTGAAGTAAAGCATCATCCGTGGTCTGTAATTAAGATGAGTTGAGTTGATTTGATTTGTACTTATGGTGAATTTCGGTTGATTCCTCGCTTACATCGGGAAGTGCCGTCTGCTAGCACATCGTCGATTTTCTGCTTTAGACACTGATTATTTTGGCCTAATTTTTAGTTGTTCTGCAGCACTATGCATTTCTTACATTTCTCACAACACACTTTCATGCACAAACTGTATTCTGTTTGTTTTTGTACTTCGAAGTATGTGTTGTGGTTTCTGTTTTGTGGTGTGCTAACATAACATTTCCACTACTTTTTCTTTGACCTACAACTTTTTTTAATTCGATTATTGCATGTGTGTAATTCCATTTAATTATGTTTCTGTGGAATTATGTAGTGAGCAAGAGTATGGAAGGAACAGCGATGGAGAGATTTTTTTGTGTAGGGGAGGGAGAAACCATGATGAGTGGACACAAGTGTACAGCAGTGTGGTGAAGTGTGAGTAAGAGGAGAAGGCGAGGAGCGGGAAGTAAAATAAAACGGTGAGTGGCGGAGGGGCAGAGTGCGAGGGGCTCAAGGATGGAAAACGCTCTTTGCTCTCTCATACAATTTCACCAATTTTATATAAAGACTAGGTTCCAATATTTATTTTCTTGGAAACGGAGGTGTCTGTCTTTACAAATGGTTCAAATGAGTCTGAGCACTATGGGACTTAACATCTGAGGTCATCAGTCCCCTAGACTTAGAACTACTTAAATCTAACTAACCTAAGGACATCACACACATCCATGCCCGAGGCAGGATTCGAACCTGCGACCGTAGCGGTCGCGCGGTTCCAGACTGAAGCGCCTAGAACCGCTTGGCCACAGCGGCCGGCGTCTGCCTTTACATATTTTTAAAATATTCATATATTTTTCAATATTGTTTGGCCTATGGTGTTCTGGTTTTAGATGATCCGAAAATGTTGAATGATTTGTATCATATTTAAGTGTTCTGATGTGTTCTTTATTCCTTATGTCGACTGTTCTGCCAGTCACTCCAATGTATATCTTCTCACAATCTCTGCAACCGAGCTGATAGACACGAGATTGTTGGTATCTGTCTGGTTTTGATTTCAGTTTTGGGATGTGCTTTTGTATGGAATAGTTTGTTCTGTAAGCAATGTTTATGCCTTATTTCTTGTATACGTTACATATTTTATATGTGAATTTGTAGTGGTACGTCATTGTACGCCATTTTTTGTTGTAGTGCATGCTGTATGAGTTGGTGTGGTTTGGTTAGTTTTTTTTCATTATTTGTTTATTTTTTGTTTAGTTTGTCTACCTTGTTCCTTTCTGTCCATTTTAATGCTATTTGTTTTATAATGGGTAGCTCTTTCTGGTAATCAGAAACGTTTAGGGGGATTCTGTTCAGCCTGTTTAACATGTATCTGATTGCTGCTTGTTTTAGGTTCTGTGGATGGTTTGAGGTTGCATTTAAGATAATGTCACTTGTTGTGGGTTTTCTGCATATGTCAAATGTGTGTTAATTATTATCTTTTCTTATGGTTATCTCTAGAAAGTTGAGTGAGTTTCCTTGTTCTTCTTCTATTGTGAACCTTATGTTTTTGCGTATAGTATTTATGTCTTTATGTAGTTGCTGCATTCTGCTTTTAGGTTCATCTACGTTTACGTAGTAAAATACGCGGAATCTGGCACCTGCTCACACTTTTCATATGTTTGTTTACAATGACATTCTCCTATTTCTTTTCCACCTTAGATAGTAAGTACATCAGTTTCTGGTTTGGAAGTTTAGAAGCAAGGGACTTGTGTCTAGCAATAGTATATAAGGGATCGCCTAATGGGAATGCCTCTACAGGAATTGCGTCATTTTCATTATCACTATTTTGGTTGTCACTACACAGAGAATCTAGGTTCATTCCCGCAACGACATTTTCCCAATTATCACCACTGCTGAAGCATTCAGTTTCTTCCTTCGCTGTAGAAATGTCCACTTCAATATTGGCAGCTTCGAAGAGTGACTGCGGATGATCATCGACTCATCGTCACTTTCTTCTTCTCCAGCGTCCACATTTTGCAAAAATTGAAAACCGCGGTTAATGAAGCGTTTTCTAATTGCTTCGTTTTTCACTTCATTTCACGCGCTCTTAATCCAGCTAACACCATCACCTACGGCTACACAACTAGCTAGGTCGCACACGGATGTGGCGTTGTTCATTTTCGCAACTAGGCAACGCAGAAGCTTTCTTTCGGTAACTCCTTGGTCAAGAGGCTGAACATACGAGGTTGTGTTAGCAAGAAAAAAAATTACTTCTACATTGGTAACTTTTCACTGCAATGACATATCTACGAAAAGTATGATTTTACGTTCTTCAACGCTCATTTTTGAATTTAAATTATTCCCAAGAATTAAAAATGTATAATCTTCCATGCATTTTTATTTCATCCCAAGAAACACCAAGCAAAAAAAATGTCATTGTTTTTGAAGCACCGTCGTCGATTTGCTGGATGTATCGCTAGTGGTGGTTCATCTACATTTACATCTACATCTACATTTATACTCCGCAAGGCACCCAACGGTGTGTGGCGGAGGGCACTTTACGTGCCACTGTCATTACCTCCCTTTCCTGTTCCAGTCGCGTATGGTTCGCGGGAAGAACGACTGTCTGAAAGCCTCCGTGCGCGCTCTAATCTCTCTAATTTTACATTCGTGATCTCCTCGGGAGGTATAAGTAGGGGGAAGCTATATATTCGATACCTCATCCAGAAACGCACCCTCTCGAAACCTGGCGAGCAAGCTACACCGCGATGCAGAGCGCCTCTCTTGCAGAGTCTGCCACTTGAGTTTGTTAAACATCTCCGTAACGCTATCACGGTTACCAAATAACCCTGTGACGAAACGCGCCGCTCTTCTTTGGATCTCCTCTATCTCCTCCGTCAAACCGATCTGGTACGGATCCCACACTGATGAGCAATACTCAAGTATAGGTCGAACGAGTGTTTTGTAAGCCACCTCCTTTGTTGATGGACTACATTTTCTAAGCACTCTCCCAATGAATCTCAACCTGGTACCCGTCTTACCAACAATTAATTTTATATGATCATTCCACTTCAAATCGTTCCGCACGCATACTCCCAGATATTTTACAGAAGTAACTGCTACCAGTGTTTGTTCCGCTATCATATAATCATACAATAAAGGATCCTTCTTTCTATGTATTCGCAATACATTACATTTGTCTATGTTAAGGGTCAGTTGCCACTTCCTGCACCAAGTGCCTATCCGCTGCAGATCTTCCTGCATTTCGCTACAATTTTCTAGTGCTGCAACTTCTCTGTATACTACAGCATCATCCGCGAAAAGCCGCATGGAACTTCCGACACTATGTACTAGGTCATTTATATACATTGTGAAGAGCAATGGTCCCGTAAGACTCCCCTGTGGCACGCCAGAGGTTACTTTAACGTCTGTAGACGTCTCTCCATTGATAACAACATCCTGTGTTCTGTTTGCTAAAAACTCTTCAATCCAGCCACACAGCTGGTCTGATATTCCGTAGGCTCTTACTTTGTTTATCAGGCGACAGTGCGGAACTGTATCGAACGCCTTCCGGAAGGCAAGAAAAATAGCGTCTACCTGGGAGCCTGTATCTAATATTTTCTGGGTCTCATGAACAAATAAAGCGAGTTGGGTCTCACACGATCGCTGTTTCCGGAATTCATGATAGTAGATTCTGGGTTTCCAAAAACGACATGATACTCGAGCAAAAAACATATTATAAAATTCTACAACAGATCAACATCAGAGGTATAGGTCTATAGTTCTGCGCATCTGCTCGACGACCCTTCTTGAAGACTGGGACTATCTGTGCTCTTTTCCAATCATTTGGAACCCTCCGTTCCTCTACAGACTTGCGGTACACGGCTGTTAGAAGGGGGGCAAGTTCGTTCGCGTACTCTGTGTAGAATCGAATTGGTATCCCGTCAGGTCCAGTGGACTTTCCTCTGTTGAGTGATTCCATTTGCTTTTCTATTCCTTGGACACTTATTTCGATGTCAGCCATTTTTTCGTTTGTGCGAGGATTTAGAGAAGGAACTGCAGTGCGGTCTTCCTCTGTGAAACAGCTTTGGAAAAAGGTGTTTAGTATTTCAGCTTTACGCGTGTCATCCTCTGTTTCAATGCCATCATCATCCCGGAGTGTCTGGATATGCTGTTTCGAGCCACTTACTGATTTAACGTAAGACCAGAACTTCCTAGAATTTTCTGTCAAGTCGGTACATAGAATTTTACTTTCGAATTCACTGAACGCTTCACGCATAGCCCTCCTTACGCTAACTTTGACATCGTTTAGCTTCTGTTTGTCTGAGAGGTTTTGGCTGCGTTTAAACTTGGAGTGAAGCTCTCTTTGCTCTCGCAGTAGTTTCCTAACTTTGTTGTTGTACCACGGTGGGTTTTTCCCGTCCTTCACAGTTTTACTCGGCACGTACCTGTCTAAAACGCATTTTACGATTGCCTTGAACTTTCTCCATAAACACTCAACATTGTCAGTGTCGGAACAGAAATTTTCGTTTTGATCTGTTAGGTAGTCTGAAATCTGCCTTCTATTACTCTTGCTAAACAGATAAACCTTCCTCCCTTTTTTTATATTCCTATTAACTTCCATATTCAGGGATGCTGCAACGGCCTTATGATCACTGATTCCCTGTTCTGTACATACAGAGTCGAAAGGTTCGGGTCTGTTTGTTATCAGTAGGTCCAAGATGTTATCTCCACGAGTCGGTTCTCTGTTTAATTGCTCGAGGTAATTTTCGGATAGTGCACTCAGTATAATGTCACTCGATGCTCTGTCCCTACCACCCGTCCTAAACATCTGAGTGTCCCAGTCTATATCTGGTAAATTGAAATCTCCACCTAAGACTATAACATGCTGAGAAAATTTATGTGAAATGTATTCCAAATTTTCTCTCAGTTGTTCTGCCACTAATGCTGCTGAGTCGGGAGGTCGGTAAAAGGAGCCAATTATTAACCTAGCTCGGTTGTTGAGTGTAACCTCCACCCATAATAATTCACAGGAACTATCCACTTCTACTTCACTACAGGATAAACTACTACTAACAGCGACGAACACTCCACCACCGGTTGCATGCAATCTATCCTTTCTAAACACCATCTGTACCTTTGTAAAAATTTCGGCAGAATTTATCTCTGGCTTCAGCCAGCTTTCTGTACCTATAACGATTTCAGCTTCGGTGCTTTCTATCAGCGCTTGAAGTTCTGGTACTTTACCAACGCAGCTTCGACAGTTTACAATTACAATACCGATTGCTGCTTGGTCCCCGCATGTCCTGACTTTGCCCCGCACCCGTTGAGGCTGTTGTCCTTTCTGTACTTGCCCAAGGCCATCTAACCTAAAAAACCGCCCAGCCCACGCCACACAACCCCTGCTACCCGTGTAGCCGCTTGTTGCGTGTAGTGGACTCCGGACCTATCCAGCGGAACCCGAAACCCCACCACCCTATGGCGCAAGTAGAGTAATCTGCAGCCCACAGGGTCGCAGAACCGGCTCAGCCTCTGATTCAGACCCTCCACTCGGCTCTGTACCAAAGGTCCGCAGTCAGTCCTGTCAACGATGCTGCAGATGGTGAGCTCTGCTTTCATCCCGCTAGCGAAACTGGCAGTCTTCACCAAATCAGATAGCCGCCGGAACCCAGAGAGGATTTCCTCCGATCCATAGCGACACACATCATTGGTGCCGACATGAGTGACCACTTGCAGTGGGTGCACCCTGTACCCTTCATGGCATCCGGAAGGACCCTTTCCACATCTGGAATGACTCCCTCCGGTATGCACACGGAGTGCACATTGGTTTTCTTCCCCTCTCTTGCTGCCATTTCCCTAAGGGGCCCCATTACACGCCTGACGTTGGAGCTCCCAACTACCAGTAAGCCCACCCTCTGCGACTGCCCGGATCTTGCAGACTGAGGGGCAACCTCTGGAACAGGACAAGCAGCCATGTCAGGCCGAAGATCAGTATCAGCCTGAGACAGAGCCTGAAACCGGTTCGTCACACAAACTGGAGAGGCCTTCTGTTATGCCCTCCGGAATGTCTCTCGCCCCCTGCCACACCTCGAGACGACCTCCCACTCTACCACAGGTGAGGGATCAGCCTCAATGTGGGCAGTATCCCGGGCAACCACAGTCGTAGCCCGATCGGGGGATGCGTGGGACGAGCTGGCCGTCCCCGACAAACCCCCATCCGGACCCCAACAGTGATGCCCATTGGCAACAGCCTCAAGCTGTGTGACCGAAGCCAACACTGCCTGAGCTGGGCGCAAAGGGAAGGGTTGTTCTCTTTCACAGCAGAGGTTAGCACAATGATCGACCTTCAATCTTTGTTTCGCCATTTTGTTGCCTTTGCACTAATTACCTTGTCTGGAACATCTTTAGAAAATAGACCAGTTTCATCAACGTCGTAAATATCACTATCACAGTAGCCACTTGTAATTACACTGTTTCAGCCTCCAATCGGATACAACGTCTTAATTAATTTCTGCCCTTCTCCACAGACTGCTCGGAAAACAATATTCTGTCGAACATGAAATCGGTCCAACTATACGTCACTTGCATTGAAGTTAGGAATTCCAAGTTCAGAGGCAAATTTAAGAGCTTTTTCCCGTAGCATCGGCCCATTAATAAGCAATACTTTGGCATGTAGTCTGTTAAACCACTCTAAAACAGCAGTATTAATGACTTCAAGAGGTTGCCACCGTCTTTTATTTGAAACTTTGTTAGCGTTTTCTTCCCATTCCTTAACGTACATGCCGCGATTTGCAGTTATACTCTGTATTTGACTTTTTTCACAATTAAACTCACTCGATAACAGACGCTGAGATTTTTCTTTCTCTCTCTCATAACAGAAATACGCTGTTGTAGTGAACAACAGTTTCTCTTTCTCTGTTCCCTACAGAGAAAAAGTCAGAACTGTTTGCTATCAGAAGTACAAATGACAATGAAGTGCCAGAGACTGTTGTGTCACATTGTCAACCAGAAACCTTACAGTAATACAGCATTGTAATTCCCTCTTCTATGGTTGTTTGTGGTCCTCTTAAAGGAAGGACATTGTTTATTAAAGAGTGGTCTCTGTTCGACAAAAGCGGTGGTCATCTGAAAGGGGATCAAGATGTATTGGTCTTATGGAAGCTTATTTCCGTTCCTTAAAAATTGCTCGCCTAGAGAGGGGGTCGGCTGAAAGGGGTGGTCTTCTCGGGAGGTTTCACTATATGTACATTTAATGGCCTTGTTACTTTGATGCAACAAAATTTTTTAGCGTGATAAAACTGAATATTATTATTCGCTGGACGTAACTGTACCATGATTTAAGAACATCATAGTACCTGCTTGAACGATATGGTAAATAAGTATCTTACGTCTTATGGGCTGAAAAAAATTTTTTGCGCAGTAATTTATCAGTTTAAACCGTGAAGTGGAACGTGAAGATCCAGCTGCAATTACATCATGCATCACGATAGATTCGACAGCAGTTCACTTACACCTGTCATATATTAATATTTTGGGACACAGATAATGTTGAACAGGCGTATTTTAAAACTAAGTAGTATTTAATTTAACACGCTTAACTTGAATGTATACATAGAAGAAGCCTGGAGATACTGACAGGTTTCAGATAGATTATATAATGGTAAGACAGAGATTTAGGAACCAAGTTTTAAATTGTGAGACATTTCCAGGGGCAGATGTGGACGCTGGCCACAATCTATTGGTTATGAACTGTAGATTAAAACTGAAGAAACTCCAAAAAGGTGGGAATTTAAGGAGATGGGACCTGGATAAACGGATTACAGAGTTTCGGGGAGAGCATGAGGGAAATGGAGGAAAGAAATACATTAGAAGAAGAATGGGTAGCTTTGAGAGATGAAGTAATCAAGGCAGCAGAGGATCAAGTAGGTAATAAGACGAGGGTTAGTAGAAATCCATGGGTAACAGAGGAAATATTGAATTTAATTGATGAAAGGAGAATATATAAAAGCGCAGTAAATGAAGCAAGGAAAAAGGAATACAAACGTCTCAAAAATGAGATCGACAGGAAGTGCAAAATGGCTAAGCAGGGTTGGCTAGAGGACAAATGTAAGGATGTAGAGGCTTATCTCACTAGGGGCAAGATAGATACAGCCTACAGGAAAATTAAAGAGACCTTTGGAGAAAAGAGAACAACTTGTATGAATATCAAGAGCTCAGATGGAAACCCAGTTCTAAGCAAAGAAGGGAAAGCAGAAAGGTGGAAGGAGTATATAGAGGGTCTATACAAGGGCGATGTACTTGAGGACAGTATTATGGAAATGGAAGAGGATGTAGATGAAGATGAAATGGGAGATATGATACTGCGTGAAGAGTTTGAGAGAGCACTGAAAGACCTGAGTCGAAACAAGGCCCCGAGAGTAGACAACATTCCATTAGAACTACTGACGGCCTTGGGAGAGCCAGTCCTGACAAAATTCTACCATCTGGTGAGAAAGATGTATGAGACAGGCGAAATACACTCAGACTTCAAGAAGAATATAATAATTCCAATCCCAAAGATAGCAGGTGCTGACATATGTGAAAATTACCGTAGTATCAATTTAATAAGTAACGGATGCAAAATACTAACACGAATTCTTTACAGACGAATGGAAAAACTGGTAGAAGCCGACCTCGGGGAAGATCAGTTTGGATTCCGTAGAAATATTGGAGCACGTGAGGCAATACTGACCCTACGACTTATCTTAGACGCTAGATCAAGGAAAGGCAAACCTACATTTCTAGCATTTGTAGACTTAGAGAAAGCTTATGACAATGTTGACTGGAATACTCTCTTTCAAATTCTGAAGATGGCACGGATAAAATACAGGGAGCGAAGGGCTATTTCCAATTTGTACAGAAACCAGATGGCAGTTATAAGAGTCGAGGGGCATGAAAGGGAAGCAGTGGTTGGGAAGGGAGTGAGACAGGGTTGTAGCCTCTCCCCAATGTTATTTAATCTGTATATTGAGCAAGCAGTAAAGGAAACACAAGAAAAATTCGGAGTAGGTATTAAAATCCATGGAGAAGAAATAAAAACTTTGTAATTCTGTCAGAGACAGCAAAGGACTTGGAAGAGCAGTTGAACGGAATGGACAGTGTCTCGAAAGGAGGATATAAGATCAACATGAACAAAAGCAAAACGAGGATAATGGAATGTAGTCGAATTTAGTCGGGTGATGCTGAGGGAATTAGATTAGTAAATGAGACACTTAAAGTAGTAAATGAGCTTTGCTATTTGGGGAGCAAAATAACTGATGATGGTGGAAGTAGAGAAGATATAAAATGTAGACTGGCAATGGCAAGGAAAGCGTTTCTGAAGAAAAGATATTTTTTAACATCGAGTATAGATTTAAGTGTCAGGAAGTCGTTTCTGGAAGTATTTGTATGGTGTGTAGCCATGTATGGAAGTGGAACAAGGACAATAACTAGTTTGGACAAGAAGAAAAAAATGGTTCAAATGGCTCTGAGCACTATGGGACTCAACTGCTGAGGTCATTAGTACCCTAGAACTTAGAACTAGTTAAACCTAACTAACCTAAGGACATCACAAACATCCATGCCCGAGGCAGGATTCGAACCTGCGACCGTAGCGGTCTTGCGGTTCCAGACTGCAGCGCCTTTAACCGCACGGCCACTTCGACCGGCTGGACAAGAAGAGAATAGAAGCTTTCGAAATGTGGTGTTACAGAAGAATGCTGAAGATTAGATGGGTAGATCATATAACTACTGAATAGGATTGGGGAGAAGAGAAGTTTGTGGCACAACTTGATTAGAAGAAGGGTTTGGTTGGTAGGACATGTTCTGAGGCATGAAGGGATCACCAATTTAGTATTGGAGGGCAACGTGGAGGGTAAAAATCGTAGAGGGAGTCCAAGAGATAATACACTAAATAGATTCAGAAGGATGTAGGTTGCAGTAGGTACTGGGAGATGAAGGAGCTTGCACAGGATAGAGTAGCATGGAGAGCTGCATCAAACCAGTCTCTGGAGTGAAGACTACACCAACAACAACAACTAGAATGTTACGGCCGGTGACGAAGAAGAAGGCGTTTGAGTATGAGATCGTTGGGCTATCTTTACACGATGGTTCACTTATCATTTACGGCAGAGGTGTGACATGATATCTGAAAAAAATGGAAAAAAGACGAATTTACAGTTCTGATTAAAGTTAGATTTGCCAGTGAGAAAAAAATTTTTCGTTTGGAATGCTGCCTTTTTCCACAGACAGAAAACAGTTGTGATGTGATGATATTTCCAAGACAAATTAACAGTTTTCTTGTTACAGTCTGAGAAGGTACGTGAATACAGCAGTAATGATGCAGCAGCGGAAAAAAGTTGCCACGCTACTTCAGGTCAATGTTAGACTAAAGCAGAGAGTATTTCTGTTAAACGCTGGACTCTACCATTAAGCGGATTTTCTGCCACCCCCTGCTCCAAAGGGTAGATCGGGCTGCTTGAAATCCAGTCGATGGGCTCTTTTCATCCAGGTACCCGGAAGAGAGTAGGGCAGACGGGACCTAACTGAAAATAATTGGTAGCTACGACATTTGTCTTACAAGCCATGGAAAACTCTCGAAAACGTTGGGCGGAGCCGCAGTTCGATAGACACTTAAAAAAAGAAAAGTCTCCATGCACGTTTTCGCTGATCACAGTTGTTGAATTTGAAGCGTGACTCATCACTGAAGACAGTTTTACTCCAGTCAATGAGAGCTGGTAATGCCGGAAATGCATATCCTTCTATTTCCATCTATTGTACTATAGATTTTTCCTTATTTTGTCACCTGAAGATATGACATTTCTGTGTCTTTACATATTGTAATTGTTTTACTGTTTGTATATAGGCATTTATGTCGATTTATAATTCGTTTGTTTTGTGAATATTATTTGTATTTATATGCTGGGTCTGGCCTAGGGAAAACTATGCTATCGAACGAATACATCGATAGGTCGTTCAAAGTTCAGTTAAGGTATTCATAGCTGGCTACAGTATTGAGATTACACAAGCACAAATTAAGAGTGCGAGTTTTGTTACCATATTTTAGCTTACCTGTGACTGCAGCTCAGCTTGGTACGTACTAAATTTTACTATTGTTAATTGTTCAGAATCATTTAATTCAAGTTCAAAGTTAAATCTCTTATTTCTAAATTGCGTAGATTCAAGTAATTTTTGAAATGATTGTTGAGGTAGTCCAAGACTAACCGTATTTTACTGAATTTCGATGTGCTTCAGAAAGAAAGCTCACTATTATTTTCAGTCACTAAATTACCTTTCGATTTTCCGGTTTTATTAATTCTTTTGCTAAATTAAGTCAGAGTGTAGCGAAATTTATTACTTCTGACAAACTTTCAGTTTTCACACTACACGTGTCAACCTTCAGTTGCCACGCTTCTAGTGCTAATTATATGTGTAATAACCTTTCTTTTTCAGTTACTATAGTAATTGTCCTTAGGACTGGCGACCGTAATTCCCCCCAACTCTCAAATAACTAATTACCGTTAGTTAATTGTTAGCGTAACGGCCGCACATTTACTTTCTTTATTAACTTTACCCCTTTTCAGAATTAATTTCCATCAGTTTCATTTGCATTTTTCCTTTCATTTAGATGTAACCCTTTCCTCCCTCTTTACCGACAAATTAACTTCGGTGACGATTGCTTTTCCCAAATTTCCATTAGGTACACGCGGTTTAATTTTTCACTGTCATTTAGGTCGATAAGTGAGGGGGAGGTTACAAGCTCAGGCCAAATACTTGTGTGGAGACCCCCAGGACAGCCGGGATGTCAAACTTACTGTCGCCCGCCATACGACCCAACATCGAGGAGTGGTTGTCTGGGGTGCCATTTCTTTTCACAGCAGGACCCGTTTGGTTGTCATCTGCAGCACCCTTACAGTGCAGCGATACCTGGACGTTATGACGATATTCTACACCCTCTCCCCGTTTGATGCCATTCATAGGAAGCCATCCTGGGCTTACATTTCGGCTCCCTCCCGCCGTTGGATAAGCAGCTGCAGCAGCAAGTCGTATACTCCTAGCTCACTCATTTGTTACATAGTTTAATTCTTAATTTCTTTGCGTGTTTTTGGTACTTGCATTGTTTAATTCATAAATTTCGGGCGTATTATAGTATTTGAGAGTTGTAGCATCGGGTTTTAGTACCTGAATAGTGTAAATTCGCGTAGTCTCCTTCCGCCGCCGAGCAGTGTCAGCAGTGCGCAAGTAGCAGCATTACTGCATTTACTAGGCAATCTTGTATTTTAATAACCGTTTAAATTTTGTCGATTTGTTTGCGCTCTCTGCAGATTAGTTCAGACGTTCTTTGCAAAACAGTTTTTAGCATGGATAGGGACTGCAACTGCTGTGTTCGGATGCAGGCTGAGTTGGCATCCCTTCGCTCCCAGCTTCAGGCAGTGTTGGCTTCGGTCACACAGCTTGAGGCTGTTGCCAATGGGCATCACTGCGGGGGTCCGTATGGGGGTTTGTCGGGGACGGCCAGCTCGTCCCACGCATCCCCTGATCGGACTACGACTGTGGTTGCCCCGGATACTGCCCGCATTGAGGCTGATCCCTCACCTGTGGTAGAGTGGGAGGTCGTCTCAAGGTGTGGCAGGGGGCGAGAGACATTCCAGGGGGCTGAACGGAAAGCCTCTCCAGTTTGTCTGACGAACCAGTTTCAGGCTCTGTCTCAGGCTGATACTGATCTTCGGCCTGACATGGCTGCTTGTTCTGTTCCAGAGGTTGCCCCTCAGTCTGCAAGATCCGGGCAGTCGCAGAGGGTGGGCTTACTGGTAGTTTGGAGCTCCAACGTCAGGCGCGTAATGGGGCCCCTTAGGGAAATGGCAGCAAGAGAGGGGATGAAAACCAATGTGTACTCCGTGTGCATACCGGGGGGAGTCATTCCAGATGTGGAAAGGGTCCTTCCGGATGCCATGAAGGGTACAGGGTGCACCCACTGCAGGTGGTCACTCATGTCGGCACCAATGATGTGTGTCGCTATGGATCGGAGGAAATCCTCTCTGGCTTCCGGCGGCTATCTGACTTGGTGAAGACTGCCAGTCTCGCTAGCGGGATGAAAGCAGAGCTCACCATCTGCAGCATCGTTGACAGGACTGACTGCGGACCTTTGGTACAGAGCCGAGTAGAGGGTCTGAATCAGAGGCTGAGACGGTTCTGCGACCCTGTGGGCTGCAGATTCCTCGACTTGCGCCATAGGGTGGTGGGGTTTCGGGTTCCGCTGGATAGGTCAGGAGTCCACTACACGCAACAAGCGGCTACACGGGTAGCAGGGGTTGTGTGGCGTGGGCTGGGCGGTTTTTTAGGTTAGATGGCCTTGGGCAAGTACAGAAAGGGCAACAGCCCCAACGGGTGCGGGGCAAAGTCAGGACATGCGGGGACCAAGCAGCAATCGGTATTGTAATTGTAAACTGTCGAAGCTGCGTTGGTAAAGTACCAGAACTTCAAGCGCTGATAGAAAGCACCGAAGCTGAAATCGTTATAGGTACAGAAAGCTGGCTTAAGCCAGAGATAAATTCTGCCGAAATTTTTACAAAGGTGCTGACGGTGTTTAGAAAGGATAGATTGCATGCAACCGGTGGTGGAGTGTTCATCGCTGTTAGTAGTAGTTTATCCTGTAGTGAAGTAGAAGTGGATAGTTCCTGTGAATTATTATGGGTGGAGGTTACACTCAACAACCGAGCTAGGTTAATAATTGGCTCCTTTTACCGACCTCCCGACTCAGCAGCATTAGTGGCAGAACAACTGAGAGAAAATTTGGAATACATTTCACATAAATTTTCTCAGCATGTTATAGTCTTAGGTGGAGATTTCAATTTACCAGATATAGACTGGGACACTCAGATGTTTAGGACGGGTGGTAGGGACAGAGCATCGAGTGACATTATACTGAGTGCACTATCCGAAAATTACCTCGAGCAATTAAACAGAGAACCGCCTCGTGGAGATAACATCTTGGACCTACTGATAACAAACAGACCCGAACTTTTCGACTCTGTATGTACAGAACAGGGAATCAGTGGTCATAAGGCCGTTGCAGCATGCCTGAATATGGAAGTTAATAGGAATATAAAAAAAGGGAGGAAGGTTTATCTGTTTAGCAAGAGTAATAGAAGGCAGATTTCAGACTACCTAACAGATCAAAACGAAAATTTCTGTTCCGACACTGACAATGTTGAGTGTTTATGGAGAAAGTTCAAGGCAATCGTAAAATGCGTTTTAGACAGGTACGTGCCGAGTAAAACTGTGAGGGACGGGAAAAACCCACCGTGGTACAACAACAAAGTTAGGAAACTACTGCGAGAGCAAAGAGAGCTTCACTCCAAGTTTAAACGCAGCCAAAACCTCTCAGACAAACAGAAGCTAAACGATGTCAAAGTTAGCGTAAGGAGGGCTATGCGTGAAGCGTTCAGTGAATTCGAAAGTAAAATTCTATGTACCGACTTGACAGAAAATTCTAGGAAGTTCTGGTCTTACGTTAAATCAGTAAGTGGCTCGAAACAGCATATCCAGACACTCCGGGATGATGATGGCATTGAAACAGAGGATGACACGCGTAAAGCTGAAATACTAAACACCTTTTTCCAAAGCTGTTTCACAGAGGAAGACCGCACTGCAGTTCCTTCTCTAAATCCTCGCACAAACGAAAAAATGGCTGACATCGAAATAAGTGTCCAAGGAATAGAAAAGCAAATGGAATCACTCAACAGAGGAAAGTCCACTGGACCTGACGGGATACCAATTCGATTCTACACAGAGTACGCGAACGAACTTGCCCCCCTTCTAACAGCCGTGTACCGCAAGTCTCTAGAGGAACGGAGGGTTCCAAATGATTGGAAAAGAGCACAGATAGTCCCAGTCTTCAAGAAGGGTCGTCGAGCAGATGCGCAAAACTATAGACCTATGCCTCTGATGTTGATCTGTTGTAGAATTTTATAATATGTTTTTTGCTCGAGTATCATGTCGTTTTTGGAAACCCAGAATCTACTATCATGAATTCCGGAAACAGCGATCGTGTGAGACCCAACTCGCTTTATTTGTTCATGAGACCCAGAAAATATTAGATACAGGCTCCCAGGTAGATACTATTTTTCTTGACTTCCGGAAGGCGTTCGATACAGTTCCGTACTGTCGCCTGATGAAGAAAGTAAGAGCCTACGGAATATCAGACCAGCTGTGTGGCTGGATTGAAGAGTTTTTAGCAAACAGAACACAGCATGTTGTTATCAATGGAGAGACGTCTACAGACGTTAAAGTAACCTCTGGCGTGCCACAGGGGAGTGTTATGGGACCATTACTTTTCACAATATATATAAATGGCCTAGTAGATAGTGTCGGAAGTTCCATGCGGCTTTTCGCGGATGATGCAGTAGTATACAGAGAAGTTGCAGCATTAGAAAATTGTAGCGAAATGCAGGAAGATCTGCAGCGGATAGGCTCTTGGTGCAGGGAGTGGCAACTGACCCTTAACATAGACAAATGTAATGTATTGCGAATACATAGAAAGAAGGATCCTTTATTGTATGATTATATGATAGCGGAACAAACACTGGTAGCAGTTACTTCTGTAAAATATCTGGGAGTATGCGTGCGGAACGATTTGAAGTGGAATGATCATATAAAATTAATTGTTGGTAAGACGGGTACCAGGTTGAGATTCATTGGGAGAGTGCTTAGAAAATGTAGTCCATCAACAAAGGAGGTGGCTTACGAAACACTCGTTCGACCTATACTTGAGTATTGCTCATCAGTGTGGGATCCGTACCAGATCGGTTTGACGGAGGAGATAGAGGAGATCCAAAGAAGAGCGGCGCGTTTCGTCACAGGGTTATTTGGTAACCGTGATAGCGTTACGGAGATGTTTAACAAACTCAAGTGGCAGACTCTGCAAGAGAGGCGCTCTGCATCGCGGTGTAGCTTGCTCGCCAGGTTTCGAGAGGGTGCGTTTCTGGATGAGGTATCGAATATAATGCTTCCCCCTACTTATACCTCCCGAGGAGATCACGAATGTAAAATTAGAGAGATTAGAGCGCGCACGGAGGCTTTCAGACAGTCGTTCTTCCCGCGAACCATGCGCGACTGGAACAGGAAAGGGAGGTAATGACAGTGGCACGTAAAGTGCCCTCCGCCACACACCGTTGGGTGCCTAGCGGGTTATAAATGTAGACGTAGATGTAGAAGATAATGCCGCCCGCACACGGCGAGTCGTTCTATTGCTTGTTTACGCGTTTGCCAAACCCTATCTAGGCCAGCAAGGTTGGCAGATCTCTCCCCAATTGAGAACGGTTGGAGCATTACAGGCAGAGCCTTTCAACAAGCTCGGGATTTTGACGATCTAACGCACCATTCAGACAGAATTTGGCTCGGTATCGCTCAGGGGAACATCCAACGGCTCTATTAATCAATGCCAAGCCAAACAACTACTTGCGTAGGAGTCAGAGATGGACCAACGCGTTACTGACTTGGTTAATTTGTGAAGATCTCTCTCTTAACTATAACTTTCAATTTTTCTGAAATATTAATCATTTGTTTGTCTGTGCATGTACATAACATCTATCGATTTCCATCCCATTCGGATGATTCCTGCGTGAAGCGTCAGGTTTTTAATATTTATTTATTTAATTTCCTATTTTGCCTTAGAGTGTATTATTAACTAGCGACCCACGCTAGCTTCGCATGGGTAGCACTAAGTATGCACGGCCGGACGACTGATCTAATAAATTAAGGAGACAAACATTCAGTCTATCTATCAGTGAAAACCTCATTACATCCCTTTTGTAGATCCCGAGATTAGTCCACTCATACAGGTAGAAAACCGCACCGGGCCGGGCGACTTTATAATATATATAGAAATATAGAAATACATTTCTGAGATAATGTTGGACATTGGGAAGTAAACCGATCACTCGTAAGTCATTTAGCACTAATTTTGTACCAGATAGTGGAGGATGATCATAACCTATCATTTTCGCCCTCTGCCAAAGTTATAAAACGTTCGCTTATAATAATCACAGTATTCAATGGCATCATTCCTGTAAACATGATCTGTTACCAACATCGGGGCAGACGAAGTGAGCGGAGGACACGAGTTCTTTTGAGAGGGAACTAGAATGAGTTTACATGTTTTGAAATTAGCTATGTTAAGCTATTTCTGCGGTACATACGTAACATACCCATAATGTGATATAGCAGTACATTCGTATACGTCGCTAGTTAGCAACAAGATTGGGTCTTCATAGAACGGAGTAATATTGGGGTGTATTGCTTGATCAAATAGCTTATAACTCTTTTTCAAAAGCTAGAGTCTCTTACAGTACGATGTTCATTGTTTGTGAAGTAATACGTTTTAAATTTATCACACTTAACACAGACAACTTTCTGGAGATTTTCACGAAGATGGCTCAGAGCACTATGGGACTTAACAGCTGAGGTCATCAGTCCCCTAGAACTTGTAACTACTTAAACCTAACTAACCTAAGGACATCTCACACATCCATGCCCGAGGCAGTATTCGAACCTGAGACAGTAGCGATCGCGCGGTTCCAGACAGAAGCGACTAGAACCGCTCGACCACACCGGCTGGCTGAGATTTTCACTCTCAGTATCCTGTGCATTGACTATGTGTTCTTGTCTTCCTTACTAGAATAATTTCCACTGTCATTGAAACGTGAGTACTTACTTGCTAACTGCTCCATGTGAATACGTTTACCAGTCAGTTGTACACATCAAAAATAATATTGGTAATTACTGCACAAACAGCTTTGTCCATGGCCATGCAACAAGAGATACAGTCAACTTAAATTTACGAAGAAAAAAATAAACATAAAACTGAAAACAGCATTTTCTACCAAGGAATAAAACTGTATAATAAATTACAAAAAGAGATTAAAGAAATTGCAAAAGTACACTTATTTAAAAAGGCACCTAAAATGTACCTGTTATGCAATACATTTTTACATTGTAGGATTACTTAGATAAAACAGAGTAGGGGTTTGATAAAAATGTTATACAAATATATAATAATAATAATAATAATAATAATGATTATAAGATATCCAACATGCCACATAACACCTTTACTTTATGTTTTTTTCCTTCTGTTTTTTCCTTTCTGGAAATACTTACCCCCAATACTAACACCTCTTTCTCCTTCTGAGCTCAGCATCTCACACATTATGGAGGGATGCTGACACAGTTTTTCAGTATAGCAAATGGGACGTTGCGGTACATAAAATGGCGCAGAGATCACCAGTGTGTGTGTGTGTGTGTGTGTGTGTGTGTGTGTGTGTGTGTGTGTTTTTGTGTGTGTAGTGAGTGAAGTGTTACGAAACAATGTGTGTATAGTGAATGCAGTGACTGATAGTGAGATATGAGTGAACAATGTGGCATTACATTATTTAATAAGTTATTTGTAAAAAAAGTACTGTATACCAGGAGTAAATCTAATGATTTTGTCTAACTAGAAGTCTGTAAATATATGTGTATACGAATTATGTTATTTTAAATTGATCTAAACTTGTAAATACTTTGACATGTCCTATATCCTTGTAAAAAGAGATCTACGGATGAATAAAGCTACTACTACTACTACTACTACTACTACTACTACATGATTACTTTCACTCTCTTGTCTCACATAACTACTACCAACCAGAAGGAAATTCTTGTCCTAAGTAAAGTGTATCAGTTGTGTAAAAGAAGTAAAATGGAAATAGCGAACGCTCGAAGCTCAAGATATGTGGCGTCGAGTGAATTTCAAGAATCAGGGCGTCGTGGTTGAGTGGTCACGGTGTTGGACTGCAACGTGGGAGATTTGTGTTCAAATCTCACATGCCCTTTTTGTAACAAAACTATGAAAGCTCCATCTGATCACTGACGTGTCTATTCTCCTTCTGTAGTCGTGTCAGTTGTCATATTATATACTGGTTAAAGAATATGAGTCATGTTATAAGAATATGTTAGCATCGCAGGTAAATGTGATGAATACTGAGGGCAGGCGAGATGCCGCATAGACCCCTGAAATAATGAAAACAACAAATAAACGGGTGCAAACTACGTTACAACAAAGGAATTCAAGAGTCAAAACTTCCAAAACGGAATGCAAGAGTTATAACATGTGGTACTTGTGTAGAACTGTTAGGAGGTACGTACGTTAGGAGGTCCCATGCTTACATCTCGCTTTTGCAAACTGACGTTACACAACGACACAGACACAAATTTGAATACAGAGAAAAACATGTCAATGACTGGACGGACAGTTCACAATTTTGTGGAAAACAGATATGGGACCCAAAGAAGAGTTGAACAAGGATCTTCCCCCTCACAGTCTAATACCGTGACCACATAACCACGACGCCGCGGCCATTCAAGTTCGCTCGATGTTGCATACCTCGAACTTGGGCCGTTCACTGCTTCGGTTTTGCTTCTTTTTTCACGGTTGAGCACACTTCCTTCCTGTTTTCACGCTTGATCTATGTTCAGTTTTTGACGTGCTGTTCACTCGGCCATATTATTACTAAATATGAAGGGAGGGGGGGGGGGCATGTGGAGTTTCCCTTGTTAGAGGATGTTTCGAATCACCTACGCTATATTCATTTGTATATTTCGTCGAAGCTAATCTTTTCTTAGTGAGACCAACGTATCAATACCTAAGGTATGACCAATTGCGTATGTTGCAGCACCAGAAGGGTATACATTAGAGTTGGAAACTTGTCAGTTATTTTCAGTACTTTCTCGTCGATCAGTTCAAGTTAGCTCCAAAAGTAAAGCCACCGAATACTAAAGGCGTCTTCTTCTAAAGATGAAAGTGAAAGTAACCTATTTAATCAAGTCACTTTCAAACAATAAAGCTGATCAACGTTGACCTTTTGGACATACTGAACACTGACATTATGCCAGGTCTAAGTAATGTTACGAGAATTAACTTCGATAAAATTTGTCTTGTCTGCGAAAGCTTATACCTCTACACACTAATGATGCTGTCGAAATAAGAAATTAGCATTGACTACATCTGCAGTAGAGAAAAATCAAACTTTATAAATCGATAGCACTTGGATACAATAATAGTTTCGTACTCATAAGAATCTCATCCTCGGTAACTGTTTGTCACTGGTCTGTTATCCAGTGACATTGATCCGCTTTCCCTTTTCTACAGATTACGCAGAAATGTTATGAGTAGCCACAATGTGTATGATTTCTTGGTATTACTGAGTTGTCGTGTCGAGTCATAGACTTCCAAGGAAGGCAGCTTGCCGGCGCTCACTTAGCAGGATTATCCACCATAGCAACCGAGAATCTGCTACGGGTTCGAAGGCTACGGTTTTCAGCAACTAGACAGCACACATCGCCCGCTAGCGAACAGAAAAAAACTGAAGCTAACCATAGAGAGTATTAAAGAAGACTGCTACGTGACCGAAAATCGAGGTCACGAAAGTGAATGACGAGTATCATGTGAGACTAGACTCATTGTATAAAGACGAGAATGCGATGGGAACTTCTTGAACAAAAGATGTGGCCTGAAACGACGGGTCTGATTTTACATCGCCGAACGTGTTTACATATGGAAAACACATGCGGAAATATACAACCCCTACCTTCGTCTTCAACGAGTGAAACATGTTGGGAGCTCAACAAAAATTTGGCGCGCATACTGTAGCTATCAGCATATAATATATTCACATCGAAAGGAAAGGTAACTAGTAATATCTATGGAATCATTGCAAGCCCCTTTAATCAGTCATTAAGCTACATATCTCGATTTCGCGCGCACAAACAAGCCTACCTTCTTCAGTGAATGTTGTACACGTTTTTCCCACCAGAAGAATCCCCTTCCACCAAAGTACGCCCCCTCAAACGCACACACACACACACACACACACACACACACACACACACACACACACACAGAGAGAGAGAGAGAGAGAGAGAGAGAGAGAGAGCCGGAAATTACCTACTTGGGTATGAGCATGAAAGGATATGTCTACGAAGGCATCTTTCACGACGCTTCTACGGTAGATTCGATGGCTTTAGAGGCAAAGTGGTTTTTATTGAGGACGCGTTTCGTTATAAAATACTGTAAAACGGTCGTGCATAACCTTTTATTCGACGAGCCTTAAAATACTTCACTCTCCTTTGCGTATCAGAAGTGGCCTAACTGGACATTAAGCAGGTATATGTTTTGCTTTGTTCAGTCTCTGTGATTACTCTCGGGATTTCGTGTATTACATCCGAACAGGTTAATCTGTAAACACTCTCATGGATTATCAGAAGTTAGAAGACGCCAACGAAAAAACTTATTGTTATTGTAGTAAATTCATGACTCCTAAGTGAATTTCTAAGGTAGTTGAGGATTCAGTGACCGTTTAACAAAGAAAGAAAAGGAATTTTGATTCATAAATTAGATGCATTGTGCTCCCACGTACTGCCAGGTACTCCATATCACCGACCTCAGTAATCATTAGACATCGTGAGAGAGAGCAAAATGGGGCGTTCCGCGTAACTACGGACTTCGAACTTGGTCAGGTGACTGGGTGTCACTTGCGTCATACGTCTGTTCGCGAGATTTTCACACTCCTAAACATCCCTGGGTCTACTGTTTCCGATGTGATAGTGAAGTGGAAACGTGAAAGCATTCGTACAGTACTAAAGCGTACAGGCCTCGTCTGTTGACTGACAGAGACTACCGACAGTTGAAGACGGTCGTAATGTGTAATAAGCAGACGTCTATCCAGACCATCACACAGGAATTCTAAAGTGCATCAGAATCCACAGCAAGTACTATTACAGTTAGGTGGAAGGTGAGAAAACTTGGATTTCATGGTCGAGAGGCTGATCATAAGCCACACATCGCACTGATAAATGACAAACGACGCCTCGCTAAGTGTAAGGAGCGTAAACAATGGACGATTGAAAAGTGGAAAAACGTGTGGAGTGACGGATCGCGGTACACAATGTGGCGATCCGATGGCAGGGTATCGGTATGGCGGAATGCCCGATCAACGGCATCTGCCAGCGTGTGTAGTGCCAACAGTAAAATTCGGAGACGATGGTGTTATGATGTGGTAGTGTTTTTCATGGAGGGGACTTGCACCCCTTGTTGTTTTGCGTGGCACTGTCACAGCACGGGCCTACATTAATCTTGTAAGCACCTTCTTGATTCCCTCTCTTGAAGAGCAATTCAGGGATGGCGATTGCATCTTTCAATACGATCGAGCACCTGTTCATAATGCACGGCCTGTGGCGGTTACACGACAATAACGTCCCTCTAATGGACTGGCCAGCAGAGTCCTGACGTGAAACTGATGGAACACCTTTGGGATGTTTCAGAACGCCGACTACGTGCCAGGCCTCACCGACCGACACCGATATCTCTCCTCAGTGCAGCACTCCGTGAAGAATGGGCTGCCATTTCCCCAAGAAACTTTCCAGCACCTGATTGACCGTTTGCCTGCGTGAGTGGAAGCTGTCATCAAGACTAAGGGTGGGCCAATACCATACTGAATTCCAGCATTACCGATGGAAGGCGCCACGAACTTGTAAGTCATTTTCAGCCAGATGTCCAGATACTTTTGATCAATAGTGTATGTAAACAGGCAGCATATGGTGGTGTGGTCGACATCGCCTATATAAGATGACAAGTGTCTGGCGCAGTTGTTAGGTCGGTTACTGCTGCAAAAATGGCAGCTTGTGAAGATTAAAGTGAGTTTGAACGTGGTATTATATTTCACCCACAAGCGATGGGACACAATATTTGCTAGGTAGCGATGAAGTGGGGATTTTCCTGTACAACAATTTCACGAGTTTACCGTGAATATCAGGAATCCGGTAAAACATCAAATCTCCGACATCACTGCGGCCGGAAAATGTTCCTGTAAGAATGTTGCAGATTTCTGTTCTGGGCCATCAACAAGTGTCAGCAAGCGAACCATTCAATGAAACATCATCCATATGGGCTTTCGGAGCCGAAGGCTCACTCGCATAAACTTAATGATTGCACGACACAAAGCTTTATGCCGGTCGGTATAGCCGAGCGATTCTAGGTGCTTCAGTCCGGAACCGCACTGCTGCTACGGTCGCAGGTTCGAATCTTGCCTCTGGCATGGATGTGTGTGATGTCCTTAGGTCGGTTAGGTTTAAGTAGTTCTAACTCTAGTGGACTAATGACCTCAGATGTTAAGCGCCATAACGCTTAGAACCATTTGAACAAAGCTTCTCTACAGTCTGGAACCGCACGACCGCTACGGTCGCAGGTTCGAATCCTGCCTCGGGCATGGATGTGTGTGATGTCCTTAGGTTAGTTAGGTTTAAGTAGTTCTAAGTTCTAGGGGACTTGTGACCACAGCAGTTGAGTCCCATAGTGCTCAGAGCCATTTTTTTGAACAAAGCGTCTGGACTGTTGATGACTGGAAACTGACGAGTCTCGTTTCAAATGGTATCGAGCGGATGGACATGAACGAGTATGGAGAAAACCTCATGGATCCGATGACCTTGCATGTCAAGCTGGTGGAGGCTCTGTAATGGAGTGGGGCGTGTGCAGTTGGAGTGATATGGGGCCCCTCATTTGTCTAGGCACGACTCTGACAAGTTACACGTACGTAAGCATCCTGACTGATCACCTGCATCATTTCATGTCTATCGTGCATTCCGACGGACTTGGGCAGTGCCAGCAGGACAATGCGACATCTCACACGTACAAAATTGATCCAGAGTGGCTCCATGAACACTCTTCTGAGTTTAAACACTTCTGCTGGTCACCAAAGTCCGCAGACATAAACATTATTGAGCATATCTGAGATGCCTTGCAATGTGGTTTTCAGAAGTGATCTCCGCCCCCTCGTACTCTTACGGATTTATGGACGGTCCTGCAGGATTCATGGTGTGAGTTCCCTCCAGCACCACTTCAGGTGTTAGTCGAGTACATGCCTGTGGTGTTACGGAACTTCTGCGTGCTCGCGGGCACCCTAAACGATATTAGCCAGGTGCATCAGTTTCTTTGGCTCTTCAGTGTAAAATGTCTGAGTGAGCGACCGCCTCTATGCAAAGGGCCGTCCTGACTAACAGCACACTCGAATTCAAACTGTCTTACATGAAGTGTGGATGTCCAGGTCACTGTCCCCTTCTCATGGTTTCAAAGTTATCCGCCCACTTACAACAGATCCTAATTACAATGGCACGTGAATCCGTATTTGAGCAGGCCTTTTACGTGGTGGTCAGTGTCAGGCGCCTGGTAATTAGACCTGTCATTTCCTTTCTCAGCGCACTGCGCTGATTGTATGATTCCTCTGCATCGCCATCACTTTGAGTGCCACCTCACATATCCTTTACAAGATTCAGAGAGGGGTGGTCTTAATGTTCTTACTGTTGAGAGAATTTTGGTCATGTCATCATTTCATCGGAGGTATTATGAAAAGATGTTGTCTCGTTAATAGGACTCCAATACGGAAACAGTTTGTATGATTATGAATTGCGAAATTACAGACAAATTACGCCATGTACAGTAAACGGTATATACTTTGACCACCATGGTTACTTTGTCCACTCATATACCAAAAGTTTTACAGTTCTCCACTGACTGTCTGTTTGGTGGTTAAGTTCGGCAGTATACTACAAATGGCACCGATTTTCTTGCGGAAAAGTTAGCGAACCTGTTTCGACTTATAACTCTAATCGCGAAAGTGTGTTAACGTCAGATTGTGCACATTCCACCGATATCATTTAACAGAAAAAACTATCGGTGTTCAGCTATATCATGTACGTTACTCGACTAATTCTCAAAACAGACGACTGAAGAGCTTTTTGTTCACATATTACGATTTCTGAGGAGACGTGCACTATTTCTCTGTTTTGGGATTACTTTGATCACTGGTCATTGTTACCTCACGATTACACATACACAATTTATTAAACAATGTTGACACCACTGACAGTGTGGAACTAAACAATATATACATTAAACATCGGTATAAAGACGAAGGCTCATTTCTAAACGTTAATCAGCTTACAACTATGAAAAACACATCTCGTCACATATTGCTCAAACTGCAAGCTGCGGTGATTCAGGTACACCATGTAATGTCAAATATTTCAGGAAACAAGGAATGGCGTTTTCTTGGTTATTAGTGCCAGATATTGTCTCGATAAATGAAGAACTGATACCGTTAATCTAGCTGCAATGGATCTTCGGAAATGAGGATTTAGCTCTAAAATGGATGAAATTGAAGGTATTATCTTCAGCAAAATTTGGAGCTACGTGTGTGGTACTCCTATTAGTACTTTTCATGGATGACACTCTTCGATTTACGTACCATACTAGGTTCTTTTTTTTCTTTCATGAGGCTCAATAAAGCACTTAAAGAAACTTTAGATCTATGTAATTTATTTCTGGATAGTCGAAGTTTCATTGTGTTTTTGAAATACTGAACATAAATGGAATGGTAGCTGACAATCGTGGTGCTAACTTTGACCACATACATTTTCTTCCCATTACTTCCCCTGCATTTTAGAAAATGTATTGTACTACTTAGTCTGTAATTCTTTCATACAGGCCCCTATGTTCACTAACCTACATATCAATGAAATTAAAAAAAAAAGTCATGGTAATCAGATTTTAATCTGAAAATTGGTGCAGGTATTCTCGGTTTACGATAAGCATTTTGTTTCCTTGATTCAAATTATTAAATTGCTTGCTTCAAATTACACGCTTTTCTAGGGTTATAAAGCCTACTTGGTTTGTCCAGTTCTTTGGCTGTTTATCGGCAACTAAGAGCGCAGGAACAACCTTCAAGTAACTAGAACCTGATGAATCTAGAACCCGGTGAACACCGAAGCATCTGTTATAACTCAAGATTCTCGCGACATGTTTGAAATCCGAGGCGCCCTTAATGCATTAAGTAATGCGGTGGGGCGAAGGAGGGGGAGGGGAAGGAGGAGAGGAGGGGGGCTGCGACGAGATACGCAGCACGCCTCGCCGGTCTGGTGCGCTAGGCGGCGAACATTGCGATAGGCACGCGAATACATTCGCCAGCATGGGACAACGCGAGGGGGATATAGAGGGCGATCCAGATACATTTTGCATGAGACAATTGTGAAACAAGTCTACCGCCTCAATTGATGTACGTGATCCACGTAGTTTGCATCAAGTACGTCGCTCAACGACCTCAGAATTGAAAAGCACGACGCGGCAACCGGACTCTCAATGTTCAGTGAACAGATTTTCTCTTCCGCTTGTCATTTTCAGGTACACTTGCCCGTGTTGCTACACCTTTGTGACTTAAGAGCTAGACAGTTCATCCCCAGCGTGAACTATTGTCCGTTGTAAATGAAAAATTTGTTGGGTCATCGTGCTCAGAATGCAGACGGAATATTTATCGGGCATAGTCTTCCCAAGGGATCGTTAACAAAATACAGGCGTCCCATTTATCTTGACCTACGCAAGTAACATTTTGTCCAGAATCCCTGCCCTCTTGGAACAACGGGTGAAAGTAGCGTGAAACACTATCTCCCGTGACTACATCCAACACATCTATACCCTGTCTAACGTAAGTACTAATTCTTCATTCATGTGGCCATAGCATCTGTAGCTGCTTCGAAATTCCTGAAAGTATTTTTGTTCCGTCGTTCCAACTACAAGAAAATGCGTGTTTTTCGCATCAGACACGTTTCGCCGTATTGAAGTAAAGCATTGTCAGCTGCGTGTAATTACAGATATTTACAATTTGATTTATTTTTAAAATCGAAAAACATTTCGTTAACAGTTTGTTGGCTTTTACATACGGTAATTTCTGCTTGTTTTCCGCCTACATCAGGAAATGCCGTCTGCTAGCATGTCTTTTGCGTCTTCAGTAGACACTGATACTTGCAGTCTAATTTTTCGCTGATTTTCAGAAATATACAATTTCTTATGTTTTACACAGCACGCTTTTTCATGCAGTATTAGGTTAGTTCATGAGTTAGTAGCGTTTACCCACAAGTTCAATAAACACAAAAGATACACAAACAGAGATTATAGTCGTTAATAGTATGTTGTTCTTCACTGTTACAACAGTCTGCCAACGCTGGTGAACTTTGCGATTCGCCGACTGTATAAATCACATGATTTTGAGGTGAAGAGCCACGTTCGGAGCGTGGTTTCATCAAAGAAGGAAGTTCCTTGAAGGCTGTTCGATAGAGACAGGAAAAGGTGAATATCTGAGTGCGTAAAATCAGGTGAATAGGGTGGGTGAGGAATGACTTCCTAAGACAAATCCTGTACAGCGTATTTTGCTAGTCAAGGATAGTGCAGGCGGGCGTTATCGTGGACTAGCATCACTTCACGCAGTCTTTCTGTATTGCGTCTGCAAGACGTCTCAATTGTTGAGAATAAAAGTCAGTGAAGGTTACACAACGGGGAAGCAATCCGTACTACACCACACCCTCGCTGTTACACCAGATGGATAACATTATCTATTGTGGATCTACGCAGTTCTTTGTACGGGGAGCTGCTGCTTTGTTTGGGTTCAACCATTCCTTTCGTTTCCTTATCTTAGCATAAAGACACCATTTCTCGTCATCAGCAGCGATTACAGGATAGGTATCGTCGGTGTTGTTTACGAACCAACTGATGTCGAGCTACCAGAAATGCGCTTATGGCCACTCGCTGATTTTTGTGATTTTGGCTTAGAACATGCGATATATGCACACCCTGATATGACGCGCGTCGCTGTCCTGTGATCTTGTTCATAATCGATTATAGTTCGCTGGTATGGTGCGGGTGGCGCTCCGGTGGTGATTTGCTATTACGTCGCTGGCGTGTGTTTGCGGTGGCCGGCGCAAAGCGAGAGGGTAGTCGTTTTCCGGGTATTGCACGGAACGTGAAGTTGGCTCTGCCTGACCTGCTGGTGACTAGCGCTAAGGTTGTTGTGCCTCGCAATATGAGCAGAGTGGTCTGCGGCGGAGGCGACTAGCCGCTGTGCTGGCCATGCGGTGGTGTTTAATTGGAGTCGGCGTACTTGTTTTGCCTGCCTGCCCGATGTGGAGGTCCGGTGGGGTCCTGTGATACTCTGGCCCGCAGACGACTAGTTGCGTTCATGTATGGTATATTTGGCATTTGATATGTTAGGTAAAGTCTGCCTAAGAAAGGCGGTTTTGGACCGTATATGCATAGTGAATTACTGCTGCTTGGTATATGTGGTCATCTGGGACTTGAAAAACACGATCTCGTCAATTTGGTTTGTGTAACAGCATTTAGTGGTATGTTCTGTATTTTTATCTCCCTGTGATATAATTAACTTGGTGGAACAGTCGCGTTTGGTGTCGTTAAGGCACTTTTGAGACTGTGGTTTGACTATTCATGTGCACTTGGCTTTTATTGTTCTGTTTTAAGAAGCGAGAATTGTTTATTAGGATTCGTGTGTGCGTTGGCTTCCGGCACTTGTTAAGAGCGCCCGAGTTAACAGCGCCGTGGTTATCATGTGCTGTCGGGATGTTATACTGTTATTTGATTTTTGCATTTGGAATGTTTATTCCTATAGGACAACTATCCAAGGATTTCCACCCAATAATATCCAAACAGCAGACTCTGTGCACAATTTATTAAATAGCCAATGGCCGGCCGCGGTGGTCTAGCGGTTCTAGGCGCTCAGTCCGGAACCGCGCGACTGCTACGGTCGCAGGTTCGAATCCTGCCTCGGGCATGGATGTGTGTGATGTCCTTAGGTTAGTTAGGTTTAAGTAGTTCTAAGTTCTAGGGGACTGATGACCATAGATGTTAAGTCCCATAGTGTTCAGAGCCATTTGAGCCAAATAGCCAATGCTAAACTCTTTTAAATAACAACAAATTCATATAACTTACCGAACTTAACGAATGGTTAAAACAATGGGCTCTAAAAACAATTACGGCGGCTTGCCCCCATAAAATCAAAGAACCTTCTACAATAGTGAAGTCGAATGTAGTAAGACCTGCACCAAGGTGGTCGGACCGTAAGTGGCCTCCCGGCCAATGACACCAAACGCTCATTTCCATTACCTCAGTGCATGTTTGATATTTCAACTGGAAGCGTACGTCGTAGTCGGGCACTGCAATTCAGTTTCGGGTCGATAAACCGTGCCTTACGTAAGCTCATTCGATAAAAGGTAGCGCGAAGAAAACTCTGCGACAAGGCTGGCTTGCGTAAGAGTGGCCGCGAGCGGGGCACTAACAGCGTCTACGTGCCAGTAATGAGCGAGCGGGATGAGCGATCGGCCGCCTGCCTCTGCGGCGCTGCGCTGCGCTGGACCGGACCGCGGGGGACCTTGGGGCGTGAGTGATTACTGGCTGCTCGGCAATTTGCAACACTCTTGCAAGTACAGCGCCAGACGCCGCGGCCGCTGTCGCAGCAGCTGCTATTTATAGCGCGGCCGCCGGTGCTGGCGCAGGATCCAGACGTCTAACCCTCCAAGCTGGCGTTCTCCGTGTCACTGTTGTCAATATCTAGTCCATATGGACAGGAAGCACCTTATTTTGTAGTGAAAATATATATAGATCAAGGAACAGTTCGTACTTACAGTAGATACAGGTAGGTGACACAGCGAAGAAGGTGAATTATTGTTATCTAGGTCTAGACGATATAGTCTGCCGGTTAATCAGACGACTCTACAAGTCAGAACTTGGTGTAAGTTGTCTTCTGTACCAATATTCCACTGGTTTGAAGGAGAGAAAAATGCATTTGAATGCACCCCAACGCCTTCCATAATTTTTAGAAAATAATAGTTTTTTTCGGCGGAGCATGTAATTAACTGAACTATTAACATTTTAGTTTCGCTTGACACAATCACAACACGCTACAAATCCTTTACACTTTATTTTTCTGTAACGTGATCCCCATGCGAGAAAGCCGATATTGTTCCCGAGAAATTTTGTTGGCTATGAGACATATTTACGGCAGACTATGATGTAGTTTTCCTGGCTCCATCGTATTACTTCCTGCGATTTTCAAGTAATATCTGTTACACTGTACGGGCTATACCTACTCGTATCTGTCTCGATGCCAGCTACGCGATTCTGATCTCCCGTGATGTCTTCTGTCACTCTGCACCATCTCACATTAGTAAGCACGTTCTGCAAACGATGTTCACCACTTACCTTTCGCACTTTTAAGAAATATCTCATTTGGTATAAGCTTCTGTCCCTTTGCTTTTTATTTTAGCCTACTTTTCGTACTTTGAACTTAATGTAAGTTCCCAGTAATGTTCTCCAGTCCCTTATTTGTCCCTATTTTTTTTAACTGTAATGTACTCGATTTTACATCTACCTAACTCTCCTAGTTTCTTCCAAGAATGTCCACCTCCTTTGTGATTTTGAAAGTTTGTGTTCGATATCGCTTCCTGCTACCTATTGTATAACTCTAAATGCCTATCACTCTTTAGTTTGTTTACGCCAAGCATTAACAGATGCCAGCAGTCAGCAATAATATTCATAACTGTAGTGCTCTCACTGTAGCTTCTGTGTCAACCACACTTTCCAGTTACGACCAGAGGCATGTTACCCAGAGCACAATACAGCCATAACAAACCTGTGTACATCCCATAGCATATGGAATCTACAAATATCACTCTTTCATAACGGCTTGTAGTAACAATGAACGGTGATCGCCTATTCGGTTTAGCTTCATTATTACCTACAAAATTGCAGCCAGATGTTATATTGCATCTAGCAGCTGGTCCTCTAGATAGGAGATGCGGGTACTTATTACTGATGAGGTCCATCCACACACATTGTGAACATCAGAAATAGACTGTAACTGCTACTAAGCACTGTTACTTTATGTGAACAATTTCGCAACGGAAATGGATTACTTTATCATTCTCTGGTGCTCATGCTTTATGGGCAACTCGTCTTTCTGGTTATTGAAATGCATCCACACCCCACTTATTCATCGAAAATAAACATGCTCCCCATTGAAGATCTGGGCTCAGTCTACGTTAAGGAGGAGATAAATATGGACGCTAAATTCGACTATTATTTTCGTTTTTACTATGCCAAATTGTGGCAACCGACAGCAATTTTATCCTGTGACTAACAGAAATTTTAAACTCAAACATTTACACTCTAACAAACAGTGAAATTGTACAAGATAATACTTTTATTGGTCTCCTAATTAAGCCAGAAATGCACGGGATTGGTTTTGTGGATACTGTCCTCGTCGTAACATGCTGTTTGGTATCCATCCACACGCTCATTCACTTCGTACTTCATGATCTTACTTGCCCCCATACTTTCAAACATCGCTAACGACATGACGAAATACTACTCTGAACACAATGATATTGACAGTTTCTAGAACCACGAAAAATAGTTTACTTACTCATCTGAATGAGAATAGTGAGGGAAATGATACTCTCGGTAAGATAAACTCCATTCACGCGATACAGGTTTCTCAGCCAATAATCTCAGGGGGGCCTCTTTCTCACGTGCTTTGTGTGAGTAAGGACAGGCTCCACTGTTCTGTGACATTCGCCTTATGGCCATCCTGACTAATTTTCACACGCATGATTTCATTAACTCACACAGGCTGTTATATCTTTCAGGCGTCGGGAACGGCACTTTAGATTGGCTCGTGCAATTTCCGTCTATGGAGCTTGAGTCCAGTTTCATATTTCTGCTGACGACCTTGTCTGTTCCCGCTTATTATGAAGACAACACACGAGCTGTTACTTAATGCTACGGAAGAAATAAATTGAAAGGTATGTTACGAGCAAGTGAATCACTGCACGGCTGAAAGCCACGAGGTCTTCCACAAAAACTATTTGTAATTCGTGCTCGCAATCCAGAAAAGCGAAACTGCACATGCATAATCTGAACTGAATGCTGCACATCCTGCTAATAATTCGGAGTTTACACCTTATTTCTCCACACGATTCTGAAGCAAAGTCCGTTCCATGAAAAAAAGAAAAAAAAAAAGAAACTCTAATCCAAGTTAATCTAATAAAAAGTCGTTACCCAAAATGATTTTACTATAAATTAAAAAATAATAATTTCTGTGAAAGAAAAACGGATTACTTCCTAGCACTACCTCATATACCCCAATACTTTACCAACCGTACAGTACCAAGTATACGGACCACATTCAAACCACAACCTTTCGCCATTGTCATCGGGGCCACAAAGACCTTCTGTCCCTTCCTGTTGGTGGAGGGGAGATGTGGACTTGCTGAGGCTAGCCAACCGTAGCACCTTGCATCTGCATTTCCGCACTCATCTTTGACGCCCACCCATGTGTGGTTGAAAAAGTTGACAACAACTAGAATTTGCAGTTGCGGAGTTCATGACAGCCGCCTCCACCAAGCACCAGACGAGACTTTAACCACAGAGATATTGTTAACCAAAATCTGTCATACGTATGAAATAAACTGAAAGAAAGAAAAGAAAATGAGAACTCTTGGGAAGAGATCGGGACGTGCAATAACAAATATAAATACTGAGAGTACCTCCCGTTTCTTCTCCACAGGCATCGAGTCTAACCTTCAAATACAGCCAATCATGGGCTGGTATCAGAATGTGAAAGAAAACAGTGAAAGTGGAACAACGTTCCCCTTTCAACACAATTAGCAGTTTTACGAAACAGGAGTAGTAGTTCATCCAACCATAGTTTCAATTATTTTCTGGTGCAGTCATAGTATTCTCCCATGCAGTAATGGCAACTCTCGGATTTCGGCCATCTCTGACATGAGGAGATACAAGGCCACATACTTTTCTATCATTTACTGTCGTTCCTCCACTTTTCACGGATACTAAGGACAAGTGAACATCAAATTAACGCTACAGTTTCCGTGGCAACCGTTCTGACCCGCTGACCCATCACAATCCATCCATGGCCAACGTCTCTTAAAACCAGTTTTCTGTAACTTTTGCATACGGTGTTGAACAAAGATTTTTTCTATCTTCCCTACCTGTAATACACCTTTCGTTTTGTGCCATGTGGCCATAGTGAAGAGAGTGTCATAATGTTGTTGCTTTCTGTATGTTATAGAGACCTTTAGTCTGGCTGGCTCTACGCACTATGGGACTTAACATCTGAGGTCATCAGTCTCCTAGACTTAGACCTACTTAAACCTAACTAACCTAAGGACATCACCCACATCCATGCCCGAGGCATGGCCGTTCGGCCACAGCGTCCGGCTAACTTCAGTCTTACTATTTATACTTTAAGTTGCACATATCCCACTCTTGACCTTACAGGAATAATGGAATTGGACTCGGAATACGATTTGTGGACATAGCAACAGTACTCGACAACGCAAAATAGTGTAAGACGTCTTAAATTCTCAAGAAAAGAGGTTTAATGTAGAGGGTGTAAGGGGTATGAGTGCGTATATTTTTATGCATGGTTCCTTGATATGCACACAAACCGGTGTGTTGTTTTTCTTCTGTGTCGGACAGTCTTCCCACAAACGCATCAAATAATTTACTACCTGGTGGTTTCTTCACGGCCGTAACTGCAACACTAGGTGGAGTACGCCTGTCAGTATCGTTTTCCGTCCACATGTCCACACGTAAACACCTGACCTGCTACCCAGGAGAAAATAGGCATTAATGGCTTACTCTTGTCACATGCACTCGGAGGTACTAATAAACCTAAAAATGTACTACTCCTAATAGCTATAACTGGAAATGAAGTAAATACTTATGTGATGACGTTCAGTACACTGTTCTCAGTCATCAATAAAAATATCTGCATTCATACTCGTTGCACCCTGTATATATGCATACAAAAACCAAGAGGGGACAAAAAAGAATGGAAGACCAAGACAAGTTCTCCGGCTAAAAAAGGCATAAAGCATTTAGATATCTTTATCCTGGACTGCTCAAACTGTACATGGAAGGTGTAATGACAGATATAACAAAAGGTCCCAAAGTAGGATTAAATTCGTGGCTAATGGCTACCAGTGGTAAGATTCGTTGTTGGTATTGCTATCCTTGGTGAGTGTAGGAAAGAATTACAGGATTCCAGAATGAGATTTTCACTCTGCAGCGGAGTGTGCGCTGATATGAAACTTCCTGGCAGATTAAAACTGTGTGCCCGACCGCGACTCGGGACCTTTGCCTTTCGGGGGCAAGTGCTCTACCAACTGAGCTACCGAAGCACGACTCACGCCCGGTACTCACAGCTTTACTTCTGCCAGTACCTCGTCTCCTACCTTCCAAACTTTACAGAAGCTCTCCTGCGAACCTACAGGATTATTGAATAGCATGGTGTAGTAAGTGCAGCGTATGGAGTGACAGTAAATCAAAGGAAGATGAAACTAATGAGGAGTAACAGGTATGAGATTAGAGCTAAGCATTACAGCAAAGCTAGAGACAACGTAGTAGACAAAGAAAAATAATTCTGCCACCTAGAAAACAGATATCCGATAGCGGGCAAAACAGTGGACATATAGCAAGCAGACTACTGCACTCAAGTCTAATAATTTCAGACTATGGCTTCAATTTAAAAAAGAAATTTCTGAGAATGTACGTCTGGAAAAAGTGAATCACCAACAACGAAGAAACTGGAAAACAAGGGAAAAGAGCGTTTGACATGCATTGTTCCAGAATGATGTTGAAAATTGAGCGTACTCACAAGAAATGTGGAGGTTCTCCGTAAAATCGACGAGGAAAGGAATGTGCTGATTGCAAGAAAGGACAGGATGACAGGGCATGGTTTAAGGCATCAAGGAACATCGATTACTGAGAGATGCAGAGAGAAAAATTGTAGGGAAATAGATGTTTTTGGGCACATCGATCAAAAAACAGAGGTCGTTGGTTGTAAGTGCTACTCTACGATGAGGAGGTTAGGACAAGAGCAAAAGTAGTGAAAGGACGCACGAAACCAGCCTGATGATTGATGAAGAGAAGGAGAATAAAAAGCTAAAAGTTGGCTGGACGTGTGGAGTTCACCGCTATTCGGTTCATGGAAGTGTAACTTTAAAGAGAAAACTTCAAATATTTTGAATTTAATACCCTTCTCTGATCTCATTTCTAAAACGTAAAGTTTAAGCGAATTTCTCAGAATCTACTGGTAACGTACTTATGTACTGTGTGGAAATCACATCAGCTTATACTAGACCGCATCTGTGATATATCTGTTCCGTAAAACTATAGCTCTAAAAATTTTACAGTTGTTTTCTGAAGAAGTGCTGTGCAGTCCTCGCGAATAGGGAGCATGTTTTCTTTATTTCATCTTCATTGTCTTGCGATTCGTACCTCATGAACCATGGACCTTGCCGAGGTGGAGTAGCTTGAGTGGCTCAACGATTCCAACGGCAGTATCGTAGGTAGCAACCACAACGGAGGCGTATCTGTGGTCAGTTTAGCCTGTGGTTCCTGAACAAGGGTAGCAGTATTTTCCGTGGATTAAAGACAACAGTTTGGATGATTGATCTGGCCTTAGAACATTAGAAAACAAGACCTTGCTATTTTGTTACTGCGAACGGCTGAACGCATACTGCAGTTGTTATTTTTTTCGAGGGCATGCAGCTCTACTGTATGGCTTAATAATGATGGTATTCTCTTGAGCGAAGTATTCCGGAGAATTTCTCATATTCGAATCTTCTTGCTTGGACAAATCAAGAGGATGTTGTCATCGGCGAAAAGGAAGCTGCTATTTTACAGATCACAGCGTGGATTGGGGTTAGACACGTTAATCAGGCAGGTAGGTTACATAATTACAAACAAACGGAAAGGCATAGGTTTAAGTTATATATAGTGGCAATTAGAGAAACTGAACTTCTGGTCAGGTGACTACAGGGTTCTAAATACAAAATTAAATAGGCACAATGCAGGAAAAGGGCAAACAACAAATAAGAAAACAGGAATGCAGAGAAGCTGCTATGGACAACGTAGCCGTGACAAACACAAAGTCAACATACACCACAGTACTACAAATTGATATGCCTAGTAGCTCCACAGCTGCTTAAGAGATTTCAAAAATGTATGATGAGATACGGAAAATTATTCATATACGTAAGAGAAAGGAAAACCCAATTAAGATGGGGCCTGGCACTCCAAAGTACAAAGAGGTGGAGAAGAAAAAATAGTACACATAGTAATAGGGCATAGAAAATGAAATGATCGTGTGACACTGACAGTGGGCAGACCCAGCTGGGGAAGTTCGGCCGTTGAGTTATAAGTCTTCCGAGCTGATGCCACACTGGAAGAGTTGCGTGTCGATGATAAAGAGGAGAGAAGAACACAACACCCAGTTCCTGAGCAGAGAAAATCTCCAACCCGGCCGGGTATCGAACCCGGACCCGCTGCATGGTAGTCAGACGCTCCGTTCACGATGCTATGGGCGGACGAGATATACGAATGAGAGTGTATGCCGCCTGGCAGAATTTCGCGCAGAGCATAATTTAATCACTGCAGATACTTGGATTAAGAGTATGATAGGAGCTAAAATGTTTCTGGGATAAATATTGCATGGGATAATGGGGGCCTTAATATGACGTTGGTTTTTTGTTGCTAGGTGGGTCGCATCAGAGATACGAAAGTCAACATTGTTTTTTTTCTTTTTTTAAATGGGATGCTATAGTTTGGTACTTATTTTCTGATAGCGGCTATCGAGACGATTCCAGTGATGTGTAACAGTAAGGTAGCAAATGTGGCATGAACGTCCATTTACAGAAGGTATTCGACATGATGACCATTGGTGTCAATGCAGTGCTGCAATCTTCTTATCATTGACTGAGTGGTATTCCTTATCACTTCGGCACTTACCGAAGCACATGCTATGACAATTCTCGCTCTTATATCATGCAAGTAGTAAATATTCGCCGAATACGGCGTATCCATCTAATGTACCATTGACATGTAAACATCATACGACGGTTTCGCAATATAACACTAATAGGAACAGTAAGACTAGTATCTTCGAATCATTCGAATGTGAATGATGTATTCCTTCGAAGAACAAGTCGATATGCTTCTCATTTACGGATAAGGCCAACGAAGTTCAGTGAGAGCTAAAGAATTACACGCTGAAAGATATCCTCAACGTACTCGCCCTACACGTCGTACATTTAAATATGTGTATGATAAATTCAGAACAACTGGATCTTTAACGCTTCGGAAACATATCCGGCAACGGGGAAACTGGAATTGGTACTCCGGCCACAGTGGTTCGAGATCCTAAAGTTAGTTCGCTCAAATCGCAAGGGAGTCTGGCATGAACCAGATTAGTGTTGTTCGTGTTTTGCATCGCCATAAATATCATCCTTACCATATCAGTCTCCGCTAAGTATTAACTGGTACAGATTGTAGTAGTGGCATTGAATTCAGCCGATGGGCTCAACTTCAGATTCAGAGGGATGACACATTTACTGATTCGATTTTATTTACTGACGATGCCACATTTACGAACTATGGAAATGTTAAATTGCATAGCAAGCATTATTGGGCAACTGAAAATCCATGTTGGCTGCGGCTAGTTGCACACCAAAAACCGTGGTCGGTGAATGTATGATGTGGGAATCTGGAGGACAGAATTATAGGTCCCTATTTCATCGAAGGAAATCTTAATGGTAGGAAGTACGTCACATTCCTGCAAGAAACATTAGATCTGTTATTGGAAGAAATACCTTTAGGAAGAAGGAACGGCCGGCCGCTGTGGTCGAGCCGTTACAGGCCCTTCAGTCTGGAACGGCGCAACGGCCACGGTCGCAGGCTCTAATCCTGCCTCGGCAATGGATGTGTGTGATGTCCTTAGGTCAGTTAGGTTTAAGTAGTTCTAAGTTCTAGGGGACTTATGACCTAAGATGTTGAGTCCCATAGTGCTCAGAGCCATTTGAACCATTTTTTGCTCCCTATAGGAAAATTAGAGAGACCCTTGGAGGAAAGAGAAGCAGCTGTATGAATATCGAAAGCTCACACGAAAAGCCAGAACTAAGCAAAGAAGGGATGACTGGAAGGTGGAAAGAATGCATTGAAGGGCTGCGCATGGAAAATGAGCTCAAAGACAATATTATAGATAAAGAACAGGATATAAATGAAGATGAGATGAGAGATTTGATACTGTGAGAACACCCTGACAGAAAACTGAAATAACAAAGTCGAAAGCAATATTGACAGAACGATATAGAAAATAGGTTAAAGAAAGGCAAACGTACGTTTACATCAGACCTAATTTTATGGTATTTGTAGATTTAGAGAATGCTTTTGACAGAATTGACTTGTCTGCACTCTTCGGCACACACAAGGAGCGAAAGGTTATCCACAGTTTGTACAGAACCCAGACCACAGTTATAAGACTCGAAAAGCATGAAAGGGAAAAAGTAGTTGAGAAGAGAATGAGACAGGGTTCTAGCTCCTCCCCATTCTTATTCAATTTAATGAAGCTATGTGAAGTCAGAGACCTTTTCCGGTCCCAAATATCGGTAACGTGTGTATGCAGACTGAAGTGAAAAATCAAATTTGGTACCATGACGGCTTGGATCTCCAGCTCAATAGGAAGATGCGCCAAGCACTATGCCACTACACAGTGGCTTGGCACGACTGCATGGATCACCCTGACACACCTCTCTCCTCAGTCCAAATTCCCATTCACATCTCAGCATACTCGTTTCTAGCCCTAGACTCGAACAGCACTCCAGAGGCTCTCGAATTGTATTGGAATAGCAAATCAGCATCGAACAAAACGGAGGGGGTCCTGCCTGAAACCCAGTCATAGATGCTTTAATCAAGTGAAACTGTACTGATCCAAAGGCCTTTTCAAGTCTCAAACATAATGGAGGATCATGCAGACTGAAGCGAGGAATAAAAATTTGTACCAAGGCCATTATTCTAACCTGGGTCGTTTGCTCGCTAGGCAGATGAGCTAATCATTATGCCAGCCAGGCACAGCAGCCTTTCACAACTGCACGGACCAGCCCAGCCCTCGTCAATCCAAATTCCCATTCAAGTCTCAGCCCAGTCGGTAGTCCCCAAAAACTCTAACGGTATTGCAGAGGTCCTCCAACTAAAATAACACCTCAGCATCGAATGAAATGGGGGACCCTGCCTAAAATCCAGGCACAGGTGCTTTAATCAAATGAAACTATATGGACCCAGAGACCTTTTCAAATCTCAAACATCTATGATGTATACATGCAGATTGAAGCTATGAATGAAAATTTGCACCAACGCCGGGATTCGAACCTGAGTCTTCTGCTCACTAGGCACGCTCAATGTGTATGTTTCGCAAGCAGCAAAACATACCAAAGGGAAATTTAGAGAGAACTTACATTCAGAGAGAAGAAACAAAAAACTGATGTCTGGTTACGACATCGAAATTTTGTCGAGGGACACTGAAGAGCAATGGCTACTGTCATGCTAAGACTTCGTAAGATGAACATCAACCAAGGTACAATAAGCCTACTGGGATGCAATGAATTTAAATCAGGCGATGCTGAGAGACTTAAATTAGGAAATAATACACTAAGAGTAGTAAACGAAATTTTGTATGTGGGCAGCAAGGTATGGCCGAAGTAGCGAGGATGTGTCAATAACGACAAAAGCAATTTTGAAAAAGAAAAATCTGTTGACATAGGTTTTAAATTTTAATCTTACGTCGTCTTTTCTGAAGGTATTGGTCTGGAGTGTAGCACTACCCAAATAACCAGTTCAGGAAAAAGAATAAATGAACTTTGCAATTTGGTGCTACGGAAGAGTGCTGAAGATTAGATGGCTAGATCGAGTAACTAGTCAAACGTATTGAATCGAATCTGGGATACAAAAAGTTCATGATATAATATGACTAAAAGTAGGGCTCGCTTGACAGGATACATCCTGAGGCATTAAAGACACACCAATTTGGTGATGCAGTGCAGTGCGTGGTGTTGGAGGGGGGGGGGGGGGGGCGAAAAATAGTAGAAGGACAAGAGAGAGCAGGTGAATAGATTAAGCAGGTTCGACTGGATGTAGCTCGCAGTAGCTGTGCAGGGATGAAATGAGTTGCACAAGATGGATTAGAGTGGAGAGCTGAATCAAACCTGTCTTTTGACTGAAGACACATCAAAATATTCTGACGTGAGCATATTAATCTTTTTGATAATGGGATTGGTCTCCGTGGTACTTGTTGTGGGAAGAATATTTCCGTAGATGGATTGTTATTAGTGGCTCTGTCCATACTGATTACCTGAACGTGAAAATACAGATCCCTGTTTGACCTATAGACCATAATTTCTTTCCTATTTCCTTTTATCATCACACATACTTGATATTTTCCGTATGGATGAAGGTTTCCAGCACCCAAAACGTCAGAAGTTCTTGTAACTATTCCCTTAAAATCGGCTTCGTTGTAGCACTGAAAAGGTTGAAAGTTTTTAACCTACCAACCGATCCCTTCTTCTAGTCAAGTTGTGCCACAAGCTCCTCTTCTCCCCAATTCTATTCAATACCTCATTAGTTATGTGATCTACCGATCTAATCTTCAGCATTCTTCTATAGCACCACATTTCGAAAGCTTATATTCTCTTCTTGTCTAAACTATTTATCGTCCACGTTTCACTTCCATACATGGCTACACTCCATACAAATACTTTCAGAAACTACTTCCTGAAATTTAAATCTATACTCTATGTTAACAAATTTTTCTTCTTCATAAACGCTTTCCTTGCCATTGCCAGAGAGCTGCACCAAATCAGTCTTAGGACTGAAGACCACAACAACAACAACAGCGTTGGTTAGTCAAGCAAAGCCTCGCTGAAGACATAATCACGTTTTCATTTGAAGTGATTTATTGAACCAGAAAAAATACAATTCCAGATGGCCAAAGCGAGATTATAGTGCCATCCCTTCCATTACCAGACTTTAAATTGCTGTTCTTGCTGCACTGGACCAGATCAGTACGAGCTACTGTTCCGAGAATTGGAACAAAATAGACAGAATGTACCATTGTAATTGCTTACAGGCCAATGTCACAAACTGATGATGAAGTGAGGTAAATACGAGTATACTGCTCATTTGAGGCAATGTTACAGTCCACACAGACTTTAGTATTGTCTTAGGAAAAAGACTATAAAATTTAGAAAAACTATAACTTTGTTAAGCAATTAATAACCTTTATTGGGTATAGGTACTTTGCGTTTCAACAATAAACGATGATGTCAATATATGAACCAAAACTATTTTTCCTGTCTTGTTGCATAGTTCATTACTTCATATTCCATCGCTGAGAGTTCTTTAGCTTATTTCGTTTCAGACTATTTCATTCGTGGAAATATCACGTTTATAGTAGGAGCTCAGCTGTACTGTCTAAAGAGCGACGAAACCAATGGACATGACTGCCATCTAGTAGCCGTTTCCTGAAACTCTACGCCTCGTGTCCCTCGACCTGACGCAGCCTACACCCAGGAAACTTCGCTTTACAAACACCGCTGTTACGTCATTTTTACCTTGATCGTGTAACGCTTAACGTATCATATTATTTATGCATATTACGTCCATGAATAATATAAAGAAGAAAACCAGTACAGTAAAGAGATATAGTACCTAGACTTGTCGTACGCTTCTCGTGGTGTAGTATATAGTATATGAACACACACACACACACACACACACACACACACACACACACACATTCCTACTGATGAAGTGAAATATAAATAGTGAAATTTGATTCACGCTGTAGTGAGCGAGTGTGAATGTGAGAGTGTGTGAGAGTGTGCCTGAGTGTGTGTGTGTGTGTGTGTGTGTGTGTGTGTGTGTGTGTGATACAGCAGATGGTTAATATTAGTAAGGGGATCGGAGGGGAAAGAATACAGAAACTAGTAATTAAGTACACGTCTGGTAAGCTGGGGCATTGACAAGAAAGTTTTCAAATCACAGAGTGAAAGCTAGTAAGATAAATAATTGAGAAAAATAAGAATGAGTTAGAAGAATGAACAGAAATGCAAGAAAACCTGAGAGAACAGTAGCAGTAATGAAAAAGAGCGACGGGAAAATAGCACTACGGGAACTGTGAGGACGATCGTGACTTACCTTGGAAGTCATAAATCATGATGGTGATGTAAGTTCCTGCACTTATTCACGCGAAGAAATAGTATGTCATGATCTTTGTCACATTCTCAGTTTGGAGAAAATCAGGCTTACTAGAGTTCCCAGTTTGCAGGTTCTCGACATTCATCCAGCAGAGTGCTCAAACTTTAACTACAATAAAATATGGCTAGAGATCCACACCATTAACTATTATCTGTTTTACAAACTCTTTAGTTTTATTTAATGATTTAGACTGTGGTGTTCAACACTGTCAGTTACTATTACCCGAAGAGAGTTCATTGAGCTTGAGAAAGGAGAGGGTAACATCCCGTGTCGGCACATATTCCACTACTCTCGAATAGCGTCAAGGGACCGGTAGGCTCGACGTCTCCAACAGAAGGAACTGTCACCATCAACGTATCACACGCCCTCACTGCATGAGATTCTGCGAAGTGATGAGGAACTTAATGCAGGACACTGGCGCAGTGTCTGGTGACCTGGAACATCACCCAGTCACCTCTCCTCCCCTCGAAGACTATTAGTGGAAATTTCTTCCATCACCAGGATTCTAATCCACTAAAACCGAGTCGAGTGCCACCGAATAGAGGCCAGGATTCTGGGGTTCAGATTTTTGCGAAAGGAAACAGCAGCACATAAACGCTACATACCAATATATTCTACTGGAACCTACACAGCTCCGTTGCCTATTAAACTGCGCGGAAAAGCGCTATCTGCCATAAAAATACCTGCACTGGTGCTAGGAGAAATTAAAAGTATGTGTTCATGCACGCTCTTCTCTTACTTAACTACCAGTAGTTGATGTTAAAATAGAAGACGGAGACACTGTAACTTAGTATCCGCAAGGATAACTGTTAATCTAAATTTGCAAATCTGTAAATTAGGTGTGGTAGATGTAAGGGAGATGTGATGTTAATTTACTTAGGCAACATATTTTGTAAAGTGAGTTCCATTTTATGCTTTTGTTGTTATTAGAAGGTTTACTGTTTACAAATTTCGTTAAGTTTCTTAACCGAAATGTTCATGACTTTCATGCTATATATGCTACAGCAGCTTAGTGAAACGAAGTCTGACGTCCTACCGTTAATTACTAAAGTCCATTACATTTTGCTTCATATCTTAAAGCACAAATTTTCGACAGAGGATAACGCAATTTTAAGTACTGTAATAAACATGTTACACTAATTGTGTGCCTCGGCTGGTAATCTACGCCGGAAACTGAAACTTTTGAGTGTGATTTAGTCAGTAGGAGCTATTTTGAAACGTTTGTCCAAATGAGCGTGGAGTGTAGATTTAAGCTCCTCTGTTCACACACCTGATTGTGTGTTTGTCTTTAGCCTCCTGATTCAGTTCTCCAAGGTTCTTACAAGCAGGAAAGGTTTCCCTTCTTTGCTATTTATTTGGTGTACTATTTGTAATGAGGCATTTCACTCACTTTGAGTGTAATATGAAATTCACGGCTATTGATTACTGCTTCAAGACAGATCGGGACTCAGATTCGCCTGCAGCGACAAGTATCCATGTTTGAGCGCCAGTGCAGTCACCATTTCAGTCCTTCAGGATAACTCATTACTGTATAGTGAGCGATGAAAAGGTATGACCAAAATTTCAGTAACATTCCACAGTACGATAAAATGTGTTTATGGACATGCGTCCGGTTGGTTCAAATGGCTCTGAGCACTATGGGACTTAACATCTGAGGTCATTAGTCCCCTAGAACTTAGAACTACTTAAACCTAAGTAACCTATGGACATTACACACATCCATGCCCGAGACAGGATTCGAACCTGCGACCGTAGCAGTCGCACGGTTCCGGACTGAAGCGTCTAGAACAGCTCGGCCACCGCGGCCGGCCATGCGTCCGGAAACACTATTTTCGTGTCAAAACTCTTTTCTAATTCTCTTCATTATCACATTAATCATGGGAAACATACACAAACAGAACGTTCCAGTGTTACATGGAACGTTTTCTTACACGAATTGCTCAAAATACCTTTCAGGCTTAAGCATGGGAAACACGCAGAAACCACGAACGTACCAGTAATACAGGAAACGTTTTCCGACGTGAAATGTTTAAAGTACCCTTCAGATTACGTGTGGTTGAACTGTATCTTAAGGTTAGTAGTATAGTAAGGAGAGTAGTGACGCAGGTTGATGGGATTTCCCTAGCCCTCCCCCCTCTGACAAAGGCCAATTGCCATGTCTAAAATGGTGGGAAATTAAAATTTTGGCGAGAAATTCAAAAATAGCAAGATTGTGTTATTGTGTTTCCTTTGGAAACATGGCTGTTGTTCTAAACATAAATTACTGGACAATTCAAAATGGTGCATTGTCATATAGACTGACTTGTAATACTGGCCTGGCTCTCTGACGTCACAGTCTGAAACTTGAAACACGAGCACCAGCCTAACTATGACGTCAGAATCCAAGATGGCTGACCTGGAATAGAAGATGGTGATCGAATAATGGCGACCAGGGCGTAATGGTATTGTTCTATGAAGTCAGAAATTAGCTCAGACCTGTTGGGCTGTTTATACAATATAAACATGTGGAATTTTGTACCAGACTTCAGATACTGTCGTGAGGCTACTATTCACTCAGAGATAAATTTGAGTCTCTCTAATGGCGTCTTTATTAAAAAAAACACCAGGAGGAACAGACCATCTGGAGACAATCAAATACGAGTTACTGTTGCTGACCAAAAGATCTGGACTTCCATAGATGAAACCACTGACGTAGGCCCACATTAGGTTGCAAATATTGTTGGTCTGCTAAAAGCTGAGGAGCCTGGAGAAGTGTTCCTAAGGTGTACAACTGTCGGGAGAGTGAACAAATCGACAACTGCTATTTTATTTGACAACTCTATGAAACTATGATGGCCGGATGGTGTGCACAGGGATAATCTAACAGATGATGCTTCATACATGGCTCAAGCAGATAAGGGGCTTCAGATTTTCTAGCCAAGTATGGTGTACATCATTTTCCTTGAACAAGAGTTACACAGAGTTGCAGAACAGGTGTGGTCAAAGTACACTGATGTGGACAAGTTAATTTCCAGTCGCAAGAATTTTTATGAAAGCCACGTAACGAGTGCAGAAATTCAAGGAACAACCATCTTCATTACCCCCATCCTCCCCCTCAGCTTGTTCTTGCACGATGGGTTCTTTGGCTTACTGCCGCTGAGTATTGCTACACCAACTACACCAAAATAAAGATAATTTTTTGTGAGCCTGATAGCGATGAATTAAGTGGTATCAAAACTGTGAAGGAGGTCTTTACAGATACGTTGTCTGGAAACTTGGTATACATCAACACCAACTTTCCTACGGTATCAAACGCCATCACACGACGGGAAGCTGCTGGTACTCAACAGTTCGATGCCCTGGATATTGTGCAACTTGTGCAGAGTGAGTTGGGTCGAGCTCGTATTATTGTGGCTGACAAAGCATCTTGGATGTTCTATAATGAGGAAAATTAGTGACAAAGTTTCTGCGAATGCCACAACATTTGAAGATAATTAACCAAAGCTGGCCTGCAGTGACCTCGCCCGCTTCATATACGCTATTGTGGCGTCCTCTGATGCGGAGAGGAGTTTTCCTCAGTACAAAACTATCTTCAGGGTCAAACGCAAATCTTTGAAAACAAAAACCTGAAAATGTAACTTATGACCCAGTGTCACTCTGCAGAAATTGAAGATTGACACCACTTCCAGAATGAGATTTTCACTCTGCAGCGGAGTGTGCGCTGATATGAAACTTCCTGGCAGATTAAAACTGTGTGCCCGACCGAGACTCGAACTCGGGACGTTTGCCTTTCGCGGGCAAGTGCTCTACCATCTGAGCTACCGAAGCACGACTCACGCCCGGTCCTCACAGCTTTACTTCTGCCAGTATCTCGTCTCCTACCTTCCAAACTTTCGCAGGAGAACTTCTGTAAAGTTTGGAAGGTAGGAGACGAGATACTGGCAGAAGTAAAGCTGTGAGGACCGGGCGTGAGTCGTGCTTCGGTAGCTCAGATGGTAGAGCACTTGCCCGCGAAAGGCAAAGGTCCCGAGTTCGAGTCTCGGTCGGGCACACAGTTTTAATCTGCCAGGAAGTTTCATTGACACCACTTATTAACTAATTAGGAATATTTTAAATAAGTGGTGTGCATTAGCAGAAACATAGTTTGATTATTTGGTGAGGTGTTATTGCTCTCACTCTACTTCGTGTCTTTTCAGACACATGCCGACATTTCTAAAATAAGTGCTACTTAGTTTCAAACAGTGCCAAAAGTAAGTACTATAGTCACAGTTCGTTCAGAAGTGAATTTTATATCACACAGTACGTTTAAAATATCAACAAAAAGTTTTTAAATAAACTTACATAAAGCCTTATTTTATTTTTAAGGTATATTTTTGTAAGTCTTAGGCCACAAATGCTTACACATTTCACTGTTTTTCAGATCGCAAAAATCCGGGTCCTAGTCATGACATACCACATACATTGTCATACAGTGACAGAACGCCAGTTTAATTTGCGATAATATTTCTGAAGAAGTGAAACAAATCACACTGTATGCATTGGCCACACTGATTTAGGTTTCTGTGGTTTTTCTATTTCAAATTTTCAAATGTGTGTGAATTCCTAAAGGAGCAAACTGCTGAGGTTATCGGTCCCTAGACTTATACACTGCTTAAGCTAACTTATGCTAAGAAGAAAACACACACACACGCCCGAGGGAGGACTCGAACCTCCGTCGGGAGGGTCGAGCAATGGCGCTGCTTTTCTATTTCATTCAAATTGAACATCGAGATGTTTTCTTTGGAAAGGACATATCCGATTTCCTTCACATTGCTTGTTCTATCTCAGGATGTTGTATCCCTTCCTTTAACAAAACGGAATGTAAGAAAACAAGTGATATCTTCAGAATTTAAGTTATCAGCATTGCTTCTCGGAAGAACTTTTGATGCCAGCTGGTTTAAAAATTTTGACTCCAACAATAAGCGTATTTCACTGCGGTTACCTCACGGGTTCAAACTGAACCCTGATTACGTACCGTAACATCCACTCGCCTATCACGTCCAACGTTGCAGTCGGCAGTTACTATGCTATCTGTGACGTTGACCACAGGCCGGCTGTTTACATTGTACTGGGGCACTTCGCGGAACAAATACAGATTACGGAAAACCTTGACTAATCGGGTACTTTCACAGCCAACCAATATTGCTGGACGATACATTACCATATGGAAGAAACATTTAGTAATCCATTTATTATTAAAATAATACTCGAGTATTATTTTGAATAAAATTTGTCTCGCAATAGCTTAAGAAACATTTATCGCAATAAGAATCGATACACATTTCTATTCCTGAAATTAATCAAAAAATTTGCGTTATGGCAAGCAAAATACATTGCATACAGCTACTACTATTATTTATTTGTTCCGCGGCGCTTTTTGATGATTTTACTGCCTCATCTTCAAAATGGTGCAAATGGTTCTGAGCACAATGCGACTTAACTTCTGAGGTCATCAGTCGCCTAGAACTTAGAACTAATTAAACCTAACTAACCTAAGGACATCACACACATCCATGCCCGAGGCAGGATTCGAACCTGCGACCGTAGCCGTCACGCGATTCCAGACTGAAACGCCTACAACCGCACGGCCACACCGGCCGGCTGTCTCATCTTCAAATGGACCATCTTTTACAGTATGAGATTTTCACTCTACAGCGGAGTGTGCGCTGATATGAAACTTCCTGGCAGATTAAAACTGTGTGCCCGACCGAGACTCGAACTCGGGACCTTTGCCTTTCGCGGGCAAGTGCTCTACCAACTTTTTTTTTTATTTTATTTTTTTTTTTTTTTTTTTTTTTTTTACTTTCGTAGGCAAGTGCTCTACCAACTTTTTTTTTAAGAAAACAAATAAAAACCTCTTGGGTATGAAAATAAAAGACGACGTTCTTCATAAATAACACAATATCCTTTGAAAACGTAAAACATAAAAAGTAGCTATATTTCCGCAACGGCCTTCTTTTGTATTTGTATGTTTTTTTGGTAACATAAATGAGTGTACAGTCTCACCATCAGCAGCATTTCTTTTTTTTTATTTTTTTTTATATTTTTTTTTTTTGGAGCACAAGAGAAAGAAAACAAATAGGCTGCAGATAGAGAGCTATGTGTGAAAGGGATAAACATGTGTAAGGAGAAAAAAAACTTAGAAGAGGAGGAGAAAAGAGAACTGAAATAAAATAGGAATACTTTCCGCGCCATGCTCCACTTTGGCGCGCCAGCAGAACAAAATGCATTCTATCATTGACCATTGAAGGGGATCGTGGGATCGTCCAGCATTGGCTGGCACGGTTCGTTGAGATTCCAGCTTTGAGGCGGGTTGGTGAAAATGCTCTGTAAATAGTTCGCGAAAGTGGCCCGATAGTGTCGATGCCGGCGAAGGGTGTGGTGATACACTTGGAGGCGTGTCCAAAAGTCCGCCGGATCGACGATGTCGTCTCGGAAGAGGTAGTCGACAGCCATGCCACTGATCCATGTGATGGCGTGCCACTTAGCCGATGGAAAGTAGGTCGTGTCGGGATATATTATCATAGTGGGAGAAACGTGATGTGGTGGTACTCGGAGGTAGAAAGCCACAATCTTCTGTACGAGGGTCCAGACAGCTGCTGCTGGCCCACACTCAAAACGATGTAAATCTGTATCTTCGACATTGCACTTGAGGCGCAGGGGTGAGTCCACCAGTGCGATGCGATGTAGTTTCTGTCTTGTAGTATACTTGCCGTTGACGAGAAGGTACCACACAGAGGTGGTGTCAGTGGTGTGATATGGTTGGTGGATCGTTTTCCAAACTGTAGGCCATGAAACCTGGGGGTGACGTGTTTCGACGGGGTTGCGGGGTGGAGACTTTCGGAGAAGGCGGTAGATGTCGCGGGTGGTCGTCTTCCTGGTCCTGGGGAGCTCGGTGCATATGTAGCTGTACTCCAAAAAGAAACGGCCGATATGTGACATCGGAGGTGGGATGTGTGCCAAAGACGTTGGTGGGCGTCTCGAAACAGGCGCGAGCTCGGTGGTCAACATTCCAGTAAAACTAGGATTTTGGCTTTTCCATAACCGGAGCATAGTATTGGTGTAAAGTGCCGTTGTCCTGGCTCTCACATTAACCAGATCGAGGCCACCGTCCCGCTTCGGTAAGGTGAGAGCTTCATACTGGACTTTGAAGATGTGTCCAGAACAAATGAAATAGCCGAATGCCGCCTGTAACCTGGCCGCCATTGTCGCAGTGATGGGCAGAATCTGCGCTATATGGGGTATCCGAGCTGCCAGATGGGTATTGACGAAGGTGACTCTCTGGCACATATTCAGCGGAAGTAGTATGTGATTTTGTATGTTGGCCCGGATGCGTTGCAGCAGCGCACGAAAATTGATCGCCGAGGTGCGGCGAATGTCTCGCGTGTACACCAATCCGAGACAACGAATGGTGTCTACCAGTTGAAATGGGACTACGCCGTCTGCGGGAAGGCCGCGGCAGATCTTCATGGCGCATGATTTTGCCACGTTCATAGCGCTCCCTGCCCCTGCACTGTAACGGGTAATCCACTGCATCGCAGCTTGTACTTCAGCCGCTGAACGTACGACGAGGGCCAAGTCGTCCGCGTAAGCTCGGCAGCGGAACATATGATCCCGGAGTGGAATACCTGTCAAACGTCGCCGTAATCCGCAAATGAGTGGTTCCATCGCAATGGCATAAAGTACCGTCGACAAAGGGCAACCCTGCCGTACTGAGCGTTCAATCCGTATAGGTTCTGTAAGTCTGCCGTTGACGAGAAGTCTGGACGTTGCTCCACGAAGGAGCCGCATAATCACGTGCGTGAACGTCGGGGGAATTGCCATTCGGTCCATCACTGCGTTGAGGAATGCATGATTGACGCGGTCAAACGCTTGTTTGAAGTCGATGGAGATTAAAGCGCCTGGCAGTCGCGAGTGTGTTGCCACAGCAATCACATCTCGATATTCACTGAGGGCCGTCTGTATATTACGATCGCCGCCTAAGGATGTTTGTTCGTGGGAGACAATGTCCCGTAATACATGTTTGAGTCGCACTGCCAGAAGGCGTGTGAAAATCTTGAAGTCCGAATTGAGTAACGTGATCGGCCGATAACTGTCGAGTCGTGTTCCTCCTGCGGGTTTCGGGACTGGTACAAGTAAGCCTTCCATGAACATTGGTGGCGGGTTCGCCGCGCCGGACAAAAGTTCCCAGTACAAGTCCCTCCATCGTGGCATCATCAAATCTTGGAAGGTTCTGTAAAATTCGAGAGGTAAACCGTCCGGGCCGGGAGATCGATTCAGAGACCCCTTGGCCACAGCGCCTTGGACGTCGTCGGTGGTCACTTCAGCAGTCAGGAGGGTTGCAGCTGCTGCGTTTAGAGTACCAAGTGTCTCATGGGCAACCTCAGCAATGGCCTCTGCACCGGCAGGTACTTCTTGATAGAAAAGACTATAGTGCGTTGTGAATGCATCCGCAATGGTAGCTTGCGAAGTCAGCCGTCGTCCATCAGGTAAGTCTATAGTTGTCATTAAAGCCTGTCGGCGTCGACGAACATTTTGAACAATATGATGCATAGAAGGTTCTTCACCATTAATCCTGTCTTGGCTGCGGGCTCGTACAATGGCTCCCTCTAGACGGCATCTGGTCAAGGATAGAATCTTTGCCTTGATGCGTTGAGCTTCTTTGAGGCGATCCGGGGATGGAGGATGATCCATGAGTTCACGTAGAGCGCTATAGTAGAAATCAGTTGTATGGTGATTCCACCTGGCTTTTGCTCTGCCATAGTGTGTCAATATGCGTCGGATGGCCGGTTTGGCGCATAGCAACCACCACTGCAGTGTGGTCTCGTAACGCATAATGCGTTGAACACAGGTGTGCCACGTGTCGGTGACCTGTTGTCGACATTCAGGGTCCCGCAGTAGCGCGACATTGAGTTTCCAGGGTCCTGCACTGCGCCATATAGATTGTCGACGTAGGTTCATGGTACAGATATAGATGTCATGATCCGAAAAGGCAGACGGCCAACGTTCCGCGTCGAGGAGTACTGATTTTAGAGCGTTAGAGATGTATATTCTATCAAGTCGGCTGGCGGAGTGGCTCGTGATGTGTGTATACCCCGGGCGGTCGCCGTGTATCACTCGCCAAGTGTCGAGGAGACGAAGGCGGCGGACGAGGAAGCGATGATCGGGACATGTGGTGAAAGGGGGTATTGGTCTGTGCGCTCGAGAACACAGTTGAAATCTCCACCTACGATGAGATGATCGTATCGACCGAGGAATAAAGGCGTGATATCTTCTGCGTAGAACTGGGAGCGATCCCTCCGTTTATCAGTGTACGACGGGGCGTAGAGATTTATGATTTTGAGTCCTTCAACTGTTATGGCCACCCCTCGCGCTGTTGGGAGGTATGCGACATCGGAAACTGCAATTCCTTCTCGGAGGAGGATGGCTGCGCCTGTGTGTTCCATAGCTGCAGGGGCGGCGTACGTCTCATATCCATAACACCCAGTCCAAGTCGCTGTCCTCAGTTCTTGTAACAGGGCGATGTCGATGTCCGCTGCTCTTAGCGTGTCACGGAGCAGTTGAAGTTTAGCATGGGAGCCGATATTATTAGTATTGATAGTAGCTATTCGGTACGCCTGATGGGAGATCCGTGCTGTTGATAGGGTCGTAGCTGGTGAAGATTGTTGTTGTGGATGCTGGAAGTCCATAGAAGTCGCAGGATTCGCCGTAGGAACTTCCCCCATTTTAGTTTTGGTCTAACGGAGAAACAGATCTCATTTCCGCATCAGATGGAGGTGGGAAATCCGTGTCATCCGCCCATGAAAGGTGTCCGACAGGTTTGACATCGGCGAGAGGTGGCAGCGCTGGCCGAGTCGGCTCAATGGCGTCGGTGACAACAGGCGTGCTATGTTCCATGGCTTCTGGGCGCGGGGCTTGCGCACGATCTCTGTCGGACGGTTCACCGTCTTGTGGATGACGCGTCTCCGTGGCAGAGGAGAAAGTTTTATCGTGTTCTCCGTCGGAGTGATGTGGCATTTCTTCGTCCTGCGGTGGGGGCTCAATGGTCGATTCTGATGTCTTGCGGCGTTTTTTTCGTCGTTTGAGCGACTTCTGCTTTCGGCAATGAGTTTCGGTGTCTGAGGAAGGAAGAGATTCACGTCGTTCCGGTACAAAAGCCGCGGGTGCTATGATGCGGTCTTCATTCTCCAGAACACTCTCATTGGTATCCTTGTGATCTTCTAGCGTGGGCGTGTCCGGCTGTTGGACATGTTCACGGGCGGCATCGCCGGTGTCAAGGTGCTGGGACGCCTCCGGGTGTATCGGACCAGAGAGACGCTCGTGAACGGCGCCTTGTGAGGGCTGGACGTGCAGTGTCGCCGCATAGGTGACTGGAAGGGTGGTCACGGTTCTGTCGGTGTTCGTATCGTCGGGCCTTAGTTGTGTGACGCGGCGTTGCAGGCATTCATTACGGACGTGGCCTTCTTGGCCACAACCGGAACATGTTCGAGGTTGTCCGTCGTAAATGACCACCGCACGGCAGCCGCCGATAGAAATGTACGATGGAACGTGCCGTTTGAGATCGATTCGGACTTGTCTCACACCATTAAGCACCGGATACGTCGTAAACTGTGCTCATGTCTCGGCTACGTGGCTCTGGACTTTTCCGAACGGACTTAGCGCCGCGATGACTTCATCTTCAGCCACCTCGAAAGGCAGTTCGAATACATGGATCGTCCGAAGGCCAAGTCCTGCATGGTCGACATCCACAGGCCCGACGTTTCCGTCGGAGTGCCGAAATTTTAGTCCATGTCGCGTCCTTTGAATGATCTCGTTGCAGGCAGCGTCGGAAGTCATCTTAACATAAACGACGCCGCTAATGATCGATAGGTGTATGCCGATGAGTTCGTCACGGGGGATCTTCACGTCTTCGCGTAGGAAGCGTTCGACGGCCAGTGCTTTGGGTCGTGCGTATTCGTTTGAGAAGGTGAACTCAAGAGTGTTCTTCCTGTAAGAGTTGGCCATTACAGCTTGTTCGACTGAGAAGCGCTGTGACGAGGAAGTAAACAAAACACTCCGCGCGCGCAGCGGCGTGGACGGCCGAGCGCGGTGCGCACTGCTGCCCTGCCGAACGCAGACTGATACTCACAGCTTTACTTCTGCCAGTACCTCGTCTCCTGCCTTCCCAACTTTACAGAAGCCCTCCTGCGAACCTTGCAGAACTAGCACTCCTGAAAGAAAGGATATTGCGGAGGCATGGCTTAGCCAATGCCTAGGGGGAAGTTTCCATGCCAGGAAGTTTCATCTTTTACAGTGTTGAAAAATGAGCGACTTCAATTTTAAGGTCTTTCTGCCAAGTGCTGCTTGTGTATTTCATATGGCCACTACAAATTATACTAAAAATATTAGTATTCATGAAGAAATGATGTTACATCCACGCACACACACACACACACACACACACACACACACACACACACACAAACTGTATTGTTTACTGGATGATAAAGGCAAAGAACTTACTTATGGGGTGTACCGGCAGGGTTAATCAAGGATCAGAGCACCTCTGTCGACAGTCACAAGTTGTAGGTACATAATGAAGATTACAGAAATCATCGAACGATATCTTAGCATACTATTACATCATTACACTTTTTACAACATACTTGAGAAGATATACAAAATCAGCATCACTGACTCTTCGACAAAGTAAAATGATTGTCTGCTTGATGATGAAGGAATAAAACACTCTAATAAAGAAAATAAATAGCAACAGTGACTATATACAGCGAGTTCCGTCATTCGAACTGTAACAGTCGCAGGCTCAATATCCAGTATCGATGATAGTAAAAAAAAAAATAATGCCTTAGGTTCTCAGACAATGCACGATGCGATATTTAAGTCTTTGGCTCAAAATGGTTCAAATGGCTCTGAACACTATGGGACTTAACATATGAATTCATCAGTCCCCTAGATTTAGAACTACTTTTGTTACAGCATTGTATGAAACGTCCAAGGACATGAGCCACAATGGACAAAGTTAACAAAGTCCTAAGCATAAGGCGTGAACAGCAGGTAAAATTCTTCCAGAATGATTACAGAAGTGTTAATAGGAAATTAAAAGTCACTCTGTGTGAACCACAGCAACTTCAAGTGCCACTTCGAGTTCCACACGGAGCGCTGTGTGGAATGTGACGTCACGTCAAGGTGCTGCTGGCCCAGCCTGCAGTAGGCGGCCTTCCGACGGCTTCGTGACTTCCGGCTGCACAAACAAAACAAGGATCACGGTCGTCAACTCCGTCCTTAATACCCCTGCCAAACTGTTCTCACTGCATTGGAAAGCTCTGCTCGTTAGCGAATTCATTCTAGGTCTACGTCGCTTCGATGACACTGTATGGAAATTATTACAAACAGAACAAACAACTGAGTAGTAGAGACGTTTAGTCTACACTGAAAATTACTTGCACTTTATGTAAAGAGTGTTCTGACATTCTACACTGTTGTGTAAGTGCTACGTTGTAAGTCTATTCCAAGGAACTAGCTTCACTTGCATGACGTTGTGCTTAAGGTCTTTATTGTTTGATGTGAGGTCCGACAGTTATGCAAAACACCGTTTTTTTCTCAGTACCCAAACATATTTCGGCACCACTATGCTATCATCAGTGGGTTTTCACTTTTATTTATTCTGTAATGTGAACATTTTTGTTAAATGATTATAAAATAACGTCGACGTTTAGTTCAAACAATAGATCGTTTCTTTTTGTAAATACCTTCACAACAGGTGTGCATGAATTTTCCGTATCACTTGTGTGTTAATTAGTACAGGTAGGTTGTCATCTACAACCAAACGATGTTGATGAGAAAGTTTTTTCTGGAAGTTAATCTCATCAAGATTAACAGACAAGTCATCCGGAAAATTAATGCACACTTAATGTAAAGGTATTTACAAAAAGAAACGATCTATTGTCTGAACTAAATATCGACATTATTTTACAATCATTTAACAAAAATGTTCACATTACGGAATAAATAAAAACGAAAACCCAATGATGGCAGACTGGTGCCGAAACATGTTTGGGTACCGAGAAAAAGCCGGCCGTTGTGGGCGAGCGGTTCTAGGCTGTTCAGTCCGGAACCGCGCTGCTGCTACGGTCGCAGGTTCGAATCCAGCCTCGGGCATGGATGTGTGTGATGCCCTTAGGTTAGTTAGGTTTAAGTAGTTCTAAGTCTAGGGGACTGATGACCTCAGCTGTTAAGTCCCATAGTGCTTTGCATAACTGGTGGAACTCACATCCAACAATTTTAACTGCAAACACGGCCAACACAAGGGGGCTGCAAATCAAAATGATGGAGCTCTTTATTGTTATTTTATACTTTCCACCTTCTGTATTTGATGCTTTTTTTACACTTTTTAAGAATGAATAAAATTTTAATCACATTATTATTTGTTATATTGAACAACACGCATTTAGATTCCCAAACGCCCTGTTTCCGGATACTCATGTATATATTAATGTTATGGTACACTAATCTGTGACCTGTGCACCATAGGGTTGCATAACGTAGGCACATATATCGTCACAGTATTCATTAGAACAATATATGTATTATGGTCCTCACATCGTTGCCTTTCAATACAATTGCAACTTCAAGTTGCAACTGAGTCGTGTTAAAGTAATACATTAAAAGACAAGTGTAAGAAACGTGACTTGCATCATTTTGTTGCAAATTATAAAAATAGCTTACATGACAGTTAAGAGTCAAAACTATACTCAGTGTGTTCATAGTTAGTTTTTATTTATTTCGTTATCTACCTGATGGATAATATTTACAGTCGAGACCACATTATATCGATTTAACTCCGATCCACTCAAACAACAAAATTCTTTCTTTTTACTACATTCTACTCCCGTATAAATTTACGCAAATCAGTGAATAGGTAACACAATTTAAGCTAATAATGCATACATAGCGCTATTAGATATTGTCTGGAATATATCAAACGCCCATACACTAATTTTATCAAAGCCGTCTGAGCCGTCTTTAAGTTTTAAACAATTTCTTGGATATAAAAGTTCCTTTCAATGGTGTATTTAACAACTGAACTGGAGAAAAGGAAAGGAAATTATATTACAAAAAACGATCAAAAATTTTCCCTTTGAAACTCCAGAATCTGTATGCCAGTCAGGGAAAATTCCCGTGAGCACTGAGGCACTCATACCACGTACGCACCAGATTGAAGATAACCGATTAGTAAAACACTGTGTCCTGCTTTGTGAAGAAGTCCGTAACTGCCTGATGCACATCCTCGTCCGACAGGAACAGTTGACCCTTCAAGGCCTTTTTTAAGGGACCGAAGGCGTGATAATCTCATGGGGAGAAATCAGGACTATAGATGGGTGCTTGACTATCTCCCACTTGAGTTGACGTAACTTCTACGTTACAACATTTGCGATATGGGGGCGCCTTGTGTAAAATTCCAACCAACACGGAACTAACTGCACCAATCAACAACGGTGCTTTTTGACGACGCGTTAAACCATTGCCATTTTTCATTCTGCGAAGGATGTCTACCGGTGTTTGTTCTTCGGCACGCAAGAGAAGGATAACAGTACGTTGGTCCTGTGTGGACGAATTTGGTATTGGCGTCGCCATAGTTCATGCTTACGCGTTTGCCGCACTTGCGTCAGAAAGACACGAATTCCATACTGATCCCTTTTCTATATGTCTGCGCTTATGTACCTGCATCGGAGTCGCGCTACGTTGCACATATGCTACTGCAACGCCCTTAGACGGCAACTTTTTGATCGCTCCTTGTAGCCTAATTATTGGCAGGAGGAGTGGAGGAAACAAAACAAAAGTACTTACAAAAACTATTCAAAATTATTATTGAAAAACTATTTTATTTATCAGCAAACATATTAACGCTACCAATTTATGACAAGTATATACTACATCCAATGCTCTTAACGGAAATAGTATAATTTGTGTGCGATTTCTGCATACTATTTTCCTACCAGGCTCTAACGTTTAACAGACTAAGATTTTCTGTATTCATATTTTCATTTTTTTAGCAGTACTGACATTAGTTGGTAACACGACGGATAAAACATCGCAGATTTTAGGTACGATGCTAGCGGAACCTTTTAGAACCTAGGGCATTTCCAGAATTACAAGTAGAGTAGCAGCAATAGCTAATAGTTTTTATACTGAATCTGTACGCCCCTCTCTCTCTCTCTCTCTCTCTCTCTCTCTCTCTCTCTCTCTCTCTCTCTGTGTGTGTGTGTGTGTGTGTGTGTGTGTGTGTGTGTGTGTGTGTGTGAGAGAGTAAAACCATTTGCGGAAACGTACCGTATCTGTTCTACGACGTTTTCAATTCAGATGTTTACCTCATGCACTTCTCCTTGAGGAATTGAATTGGGTGTGATGGAGTACAATAATTAGGTAAAAATTTGAAAGGAAAACTAATGGGACATCCATTTATCACTTAAGCATATTTTTTTGTATTAACACTTAAACATTACGAGTTTACATTATTCCAAGACAAAAAAGAAACCAGCATGCTGTACATACAGAATTGTGATCGTTACATAGGTTTGGTTACTGATGATAACTTGACACCAGTGCCTCTGAGTTTAATTTGTACACTGCAGCACTGAAGATGATCACTATGTGATTGTAAGTCTATTTTACTGTCAGTAAACCGTCAACATTACGGCCAACGCTAACCTTCCTTCTAATTTAACAGTAACTGTTTCATCTCGGTAACTGGTGAGTGCATTTGTAGTGCAGTATAGTGTACTGCCTGCGTTGTTGTTATTGTTGTTGGTGCTGGCGGTTTTGATTAAGACGATAACGAGGGAAGCGAGAACACTAAAAACGGTGGAGGAATCTGGTATTCAACTCGGGACGCTGGCGCAATGTTTTTTGATATCGTCTTCCCTTTCCGCCCAAATTTTGAGGATGACTGCTCCGTACTGTACTATCTTCAGCTATCCTCATCTAAGTTGGTCCTCCTCTTTTCTTTCTGTGACGAATCCATTTCTCGTATGGTTCTGCTCTAAGAATTCTCTTACTACAAGGAATCCAAAAAGGAATTTTCTTCTTTCATCTCCTATCTTTTCGTCTCGTTACGTGCCCAGTTAATCTCTATTCGTTTCGTAACAGCCGCTATTTGGTCTTCAACTCCTTTCTTTTCTCTTATCAGTTTGTTTCTTTTTCTATATCTTCTTGTTATGCCCATATTCCATAATTTATTTCACTTTAGGGAATCCTTGACTTTTGAGCTGTTTGCGCATTTAGCGTGAGTTTCTAATTTTGTTAGTGTTGCCAGTATACACCGATTACAGACTTAATGATACGTTGCGAATTTACTTATGAGTACAGTACTCACCTTCTTAAACTGACTCCGCGCCTCTTATTTCTCTGAGTGGCTATCCGCTTGCTGTTTACGGTTACATTAACTATACAAGTTCGTCAACCACTTCTATGTATTCACCTTCACTATTTTCCTGTCGGCACAATGACTGATAGTATTTTGGCTTTATTGTAATTAACATTCAGGCCTACTGACATGCTATATCTGTGCTGTCCCTCCATTCCTTACCGATCTGCAAATCGATGTTGGTTAAAACAAGATATGTTTAAGACTATTCCTATTTCACCCCTGGTTAATGATCTGGAACATAGTTTTGGTAAAATACCTTACCTGACTCCTGTCTCACTTCTTTGCAGTCTCTCGATACAATCAGCTGGAAGCTGTAGCCTAGTTGTATATATTCTTCAAGAAACTGCGGTTTCATTGCACATTTCTCAAATTCATAGCGAGTTTCCTGGAGCACTTTCGTTTATTAAGAATACAGAATGTTTTGTGAAGATGACACATTATCTTGTAGTATACACTTCCATGAAACCACAGGAGAGTATGCAAAGTAACTGACAACAAAGGCTTGCAAAAATTAAAGTCAACTTACATAGATTGTAAAGCTACATCATAGGTGATTTGAGGGAAAAATCGTCGCAGCTGTAGTTCGTGGTAGTAAGGTGGTACATTGAATGGGAATGGTATTAATAAATAAAAATGAACTTTGGAACATATGTTAAGCAAATTAGATGCTGAAAATCAGTGGAAAGGAAACGTCTCATACCCTGTTTCCCACACGCGTCAAGCAAGTTAAAATACATCAGTATAGACAGAAATTTCAAGTTTTGCCATCGGCCCAATCATAAAATAATTACTTTTAAAATTCATTTTAGCTAAGCTAGACCACTGACGAGTATGTGTGATGGTGTTATGGTAAAAGCAGGCTTTCGATGCATGTACTGAGGTGAATGGCACCACATTTTCTAACGGAAGAACAAAATGTAGTTACTCGAGTTTTCAATGAACTTTGGCACACTGGAGCAGTGCTTAGTATCTACTGAGGATGTAAACAGAGATTATGATGTTGATTATTTAGGATTTATTCTGTTCCCAGTGGAGTATAGTTATGTTTATATAATATGTACACATGTCTGTGTTCCGCATATGAAAGTATGGTGAAATTTACGTAAGAAATGCATGTATTCTCTATGCTCACAAGAGAATGTTAAGATATTTGGTACATTTTCGCCCCGTAACTGGGATTGAAACTGTTGTTACTTGTAGAAGAATCACGGTAGCTGACATCTTTGCTTCTATGGGAACTAACCCTCGCCCTCGCTTGCAGCATCACATATAAAAGCGGCAGCCAAATGGAAATAACACAGACGCAAGGAATTTGTATATATTCCTGACATTGTCCGTCTGGGAGCGAAGTGCAGTGGACAATAACTGAAGACAACTTCACAAGCCAAGATCGCTAAAAGAGTATTTCAGGGGACGACTGGTTTCGACAGAAGTGTGCTGTCAACATCGGATCTTGCCAGCACGTGGTGAACATGAGCACTTGTAATCGAAGCAATATAATATTTGTCTGTACATAATAATTTCATATGTGACACGCTGATATGTATGAATCTTCATGGTAGTGGGAAATGCATAAGCAATGTGAAGTGGCTTGCAACACTGATGGACAAGGAATTTAATACGTAAGATCCGATGATGACAGCATAGGTCTGCCGGAACCGGGCGTCCAATAAAATTATCAAATGGAAAAAAGGAAATAAATTGTTTATTATTTCAAAATTAATTTCCATAACTGCTAACGCATTTATTGCATTGCGAGACAAGACCGTCAGTGCGTTCGTGGAAAAATGTTTGCGGTGATTTCCATATATTTTGAGCCCTGAAGAAATACGTTCGTGGCCGTCGATTCGCTTCGCACGAGGAGTTGTACGCCGAAGTACAATCATGGTTCCATAGGCAACCGCATTTTTTTTGTTTTGTTTTAAGGCATCGACCGTCTTGTCGCACAGTGGGATACATGTATTAACAGTTATGGCGATTACTTGTGGAATAAAGAACAGTTTACTTACTTTCTTTCCACCTCTCTCGTTTTCATTTGACTGCCCCTTTCAATTAAAGCGTGGTATGGTGTTGCATAAACGCAAACTGTGTAATTGGATTGGTTTGTAACGAATAAATACATGAAAAACTGTGTAGACGGACCTTCGAAAATCGGCATCCATTGTTATATGACATTCCCTCCGTTAAAAAAAAGGGGGTCATGTTCTTTCAGCATACCGGAACCCCTGCACTGCCCAACAGTAATGAAAGCAAATTAACTTTCTCCGGAAGGCAGATCGCCCTTAGCGGTCACGTTCGCCACCCGACGAAGTCTCATTCTTTCATAATCTAGTCTCTGCATACAGGTGCTGAAGTACGTACACAGAGTAAAAGTAAAACAGAGCAGAGACTGGCTGGTCAGTGTCTATCCTGTCGAAGGTCAGTCCAAGGGATAAAGTCTTAGGTGCTCATGCAACCTTCTCGGTGTGTTTCTAAGCTGTCCAAGTAAAACAAAAAAAAAATAGATAAGAAGGTCCAATAGAAAAAAATTCACTACTAACTGAAGGCACGCTAATTGCTGATTTGCTAGATGACGTCACCGGTCTGGTAACGTCAATTCCGTTGACTGACTGCATGAATGACACCATCTGAAACGGGTAGTGGGGTGTTGCTCCGTTTCGTTACGTGAAGTCTACTGTGACATAAACCGACGTGTACTCACCAAATTCTGGAAGAATTACCTTACGTCAAGAAACGTAACACTTTTTCCTTCATTGCATACGCAACGGTACTGACAATCGTTATTCCGGCTTAACTACGAAAAGACTAAGAATGAGGGAATGGTAATAACACTATGTACCTATCTTCCACGACGTAATGCAGGGCGGTTTGCCAGCAACTGTCACAGATGTACATAACGGGCAAAAGTTTTCGATCACCCATAATAAAAAGTTTATATTTTATTTCAATGTACAAACACGTGACACGAACAAAATAGATAAAAAAATTGAAAATTTTCTCTCTCTATCATTAAGTACAATATCATACGGTTTAGATTTTACGATCTTTGAAGTACCCACCCCTCGCTATCAAAACAGCTGTTCTAATTCTTGGCTTTCTCCACATCGGTTTTTTTGCAGGTATTGCTATCCAACGTGTTTGTAAATCATTCTGTAGATCTTCAACATTAGATGACCTCAGTTTCCTGACCTTCATGTAAAATTCGTTCAATGAGATTTAAGTCAGGTGACTGACTTGTCAAAACCATATTCTTCCGTTCCACAAAATTCTCTTTTTTATTGGTACACCCTCCTCACAATTTAAAAGCATGTTTGGGATCATAGTCTGCCTGCAGAATAAATCCACGATTAATAAATATCTTGCGCAATGGATCTGCATTGTTAATTGGTATCTATGATATCCTTCCTTCTTAAATGTTATATTATCCTCACTACGTCACCGACTTCGTCACCCGCAAAACGTTCCCACACCATGACCGACCCTCCACCATGCTTCATTGTTACCGTCACACACTGACTCTTCATACGTACACCACGAAGCCGACGAACAGACATTCGATGATTGCTTCCAAATACTTCACCCTCAGATCCATCTATGAATAACATTCTGTACCATTGCTACAAGCTCCACGTTTTATGTTGCTGTACCCGTTGTAATCTTTTCACTTTTTTTTTTCTTTGCGTAATACAAGGTTTTTCTGTCGCTATGCACCCCTTCAACCTTGTTCTGCCGCGCGGGGTACCCATGCGGCCTTGGGCGCCTCGCACGGTTCGCACAGCTCCCTCCGACGGAGATTAGAGTCCTCCCTCGGGCATGGGTGTTTAGGTTGTCCTTAGCGTAAGTTAGTATAAGTTACATTAACTAGTGTGTAAGCCGAGGGATCGATGACCTCAGCAGTTTGGTCCCATGGAACCATACCACAAATTTCCAAAATTTACAATCTTGCTCGCGAACACGGCGCTGCCATTTTGGGACAGTGTGGAGTAGCTCGAGTAGTATTTACTTCCTCTTGAATTTCAGGTGCAGGAAGAGTCCTTTGGCGTTTACTCAGTACACGTCTGAACTGATCTTCCCTCTATGACGTTACTCGTGGTCTTCCAGATCGCGAAACACTTGCACTGGCACCAGTTTTCTTGAACCGCTGCAATACACATGCCACTGTAAAGTGAGCTAAGGCAACTTGTATTGCTACTGTCTTACTAGACCAGCCTTCTGATGCAGAGCTAAAATTACAATATATTTTTCAATTATTGTGTCGTCCTTCTGTCGCATTATGACGTATGAAGTTTGAAACCGAACAAGTATACAAACACACTGCTAGATGCACACAATGTACAATAAACTAATGCGAATTGGTTTTTACAAAGACAGATGAACGAATGAGGCCTATGCCAATAGAACCGTCATAGGTGAAGGTAAAGGTAAAAGTAAAGGTAAAGGCACGTCAGTGCTTTATGGATAACCAACCGTGTCCCTCTACGAGCAATCAGACAAATACACAACAGAGGCGCTTAATCTTCACATGTTTATACTTCTTTATTATCAGAACGGGGATATGCTACAATATTCAAAACAAAATTTGTGTTTTAACCACAAATCCGTAGTTGTGATAGGTAATCGAAAACTTTTGAGCGGTTGTGTAGATAGTTGCATAAATTATTCTAGGTGAAACAGCCGAGACTGCGAAATATTTTTGTCAAATAGTGCTTTACAGCAGGTAAAGACTGCATGAAACTCATAACGCGTAGACACACACAGGCAGGCGCTAAGTGAACCGCTTTTATTTAAAAAGCAGTTTCGGTATTTCTGACCATCGTCAGATAGAAAAAAACATGACCATATTGTATATATGTTTGCATTCTAGGCTCACTATACAAAATATTAGTCACCTTGTTGAAAGACAAAACTGATCCATCGGAGCGCTGCAAATGGTTTAGGAATGGGATGAAACACCCATGTGACATTCTATTGCTGACGTAAGCCATGGCAGTGAATTGGAGTGCATGTGCCTAAGGATTGTATGGAATCAGAGCAGTAACATGAGACGTGACAATGGCAGGAAGGAGCTATCGTGTTTGGACGTGTTCATGGACGCAGCGTGAATGAAGTTGGCCTATCGGGCTGGGCTGACCAACGAGTCTACAAGGAACGGTGTACCACTTGCAACACGTAACACTGAAGGAAGGAAGACTGAGTAAAAGAAGGGATGGGGAAGGAAATCGGCCATCCCCTTTCATAGGAACCATCCCGGAATTTGCCTTCAGCAATTTAGGGAAATCATGGAGAAACTTCCTGGCAGATTAAAACTGTGTGCCGGACCGAGACGCGAACTCGGGACCTTTGCCTTTCGCAGACAAGTGGTCTACCAACTGAGCTACCCAAGCACGACTCACGTCCCGTCCTGACAGCTTTAATTCCGCCAGTACCTCGTCCCCTACCTTTCAAACTTCACAGAAGCTCTCCTGCGAACCTTGCAGAACTAGCACTCCTGGAAGAAAGGATATTGCGGAGACATGGCTTACCCACAGCCTGGGGGCTGTTTCTAGAATGAAATTTTCACTATACAGGGGAGTGTGCGTTGATATAAAACTTCCAGGCAGATTAAAACTGTGCTTTGAGGACGGGGCGTGAGTCGTGCTTGGGTAGCTAAGTTGGTAGAGCACTTGCCCGCGAAAGGCAAAGGTCCCGAGTTCGAGTCTCGGTCCGGCACACAGTTTTAATCTGCCAGGAAGTTTCATATCAGCGCACACTCCGCTGTAGAGTGAAAATTTCATTCTAGAAATCATGGAGAACCTAAATCACAACTGATGGAACTTACATACCATAATATAACGCAAGGTGTTATTAGAAAATTAGAATTCATATCAATGAAAGTGCACATGACTGCATTAGCTGTTTATTGTAGTCCTTTCAAAGGCCCACGGCAGCTTTCGCACCTTAAAAGTGCATCTTCGGGTTCATTTAAGTAATCACTTCATGGCTGATGAGAATTGCGATGTTCCAAAGTGTAGCTATATACAAAAGTGAGTGATACCTCAAGGGTAGTCATCAGATTAAAATGTTGTTAACCACCGATTGTGAACGTCCTAAATAAAATCCATAAGCTGAGAAAATGTGGAAGTTACAATAAGTGGAATGAATTCTCACTGGAATTCGCACAGCAACGCATACAGTTAGTTGGACGGTAATGCGTGTACAAAATTCGGTAATGACCTTCGTCAGCTGGATCACATACGTTCACGATGACGGGACGGGGATTTCAACAGTTGTCCTCCAGAATGTGAGTCCAGTGTGCTAACCGCTGCGCTGCCTCTCTCGGTACGTAACACGATGTAAGAACAGCATCTGTAAAACGATCCTAAAGAACAGGACCGGAGAAGGGTGACAGTCCCCATGTCTGATAATCGGTTTCAAATACTACAGGAAACACTCTGACAATGAGTGTGGGTCCATTTCAGCCAATTTCCGAGCGAACATTGCGAAGGGAATTGTAACTGCATGCAATGGTCATTTGGAGTCGGGTACATAGCAAAGACAAATTTTTATTTACATGACCACACAACTGTTCAACATGTTCATGGTAAACTTATCCGCCACAGTTGTAAAACAGTTTTACTGACCGAATTCCTACTCGACAGAAGATGCTGTACACTAACACGGCGTATCTGAAATATAAATTAAAACATATTCCATTAAACAATTAAGAAATTTAAAGAAGTGAAGTTTATAAATTTTAAACTAGAAAATCTACGAGATGATTGTTTTTTAATCATACGACGTTATGTCTATGTCCAAACAATTGCCGTAGGTGGACCGTCATAATAACATCCCAAACTGTGACTGCAAAGTACCCCAACTTTCGTACACGGCCTGTGAAAATGCATCTTGTCCGAAAACTGCCAACGGGAGCGCATCGAATCTATGAAAATAAAGCCATCATAGGACATTATGTGGAAGTCACGCGCTAGACCAAAGTTAAAACACGTAACGACACTGCGCTGCATAAATCGCGACTCAGCTCTATGCCTGATATGGCGAACAACAAGAAAACGCTTAGACGCTTGTCCAGCAGTTACCGAACGCTGATTCACCGGGCCTGTGTGACCCGTATCGCTACGGCAAGCGAACTAAGCAGTAGTGTTGCCGGCCGTGCTTGTGGTAAACACTTAGAAGGGGGTATAATAATGAGGCGTGGAGAGAAACTACGGTACGCGCACGTACGAACGCCGAAAAAATAGACTGAGGTGACGAAAGTTATGGCGTCATATCACTCTGGGAAAATATGGACAGTACATTCGATTGTACGAGATGACAACGAATCGCAGGGAAAGTCTAGGAAATTATACTGAAATATGCTGCTTTGAAAGTACAGGAGTTTAAAGTTTCAGATTATGTTTTTTTTGTTTTTTTGTTTTTGTTTTTTTAATACTGAAACTGAACAAAACTTTGCCAACGGCCTTACCGCAGTGGTAACACCGGTTCCCGTCGTATCACCGGGCTATCACTTGGATGGGTGACCATCCGGTCTGCCGAGCGCTGTTCACGAGCGGGATGTACTCAGCCCTTGTGAGGCAAACTGAGGAGCTACTTGATTGAGAAATAGCGGCGCCGGTCTCGGAAACCGACATACGACCGGGAGAGCGGTGTGCTGACCATATGCCCTCCATATCCGCATCCAGTGACACCTATGGGCTGAGGATGACACGGCGGCCGGTCGGTACAGTTGGGCCTTCATGACCTGTTCGGGAGGAGTTTAGTTTAGTTTTAGTAGAGCAAAGCTTTAATCGGCAGTGCCAGCAGCTGACGGCTGGCCTTTTTTCGCCGATGTCCCTCATTCGGATCTCCGGGCAGGGACTACTCAGGAGAACGTCGTTATCAGGAGAAACAAAACTATCGTGCTAGGAATCGGAACGAGTGATGTTAGATCTCTTAATCACCCAGGTAAGTTAAAAAACTTAAAAAGGGGTCAGGTGAATACAGGATTATAAACACAAAATCAAGTAGGGATAACGCAGGAACAGGTTTAATAATTAATAAGAAAAGAGGAATGCGGTAAGTTACTATGAACAGCGTAGTGAATGCATTGTTATAGCCAAGGTAGGCACAAAGCCAACATCCAGCACAGTAGCACAAATTTATATGACAGCAAGATCCGCAGATGAAGAAATGTATGATGAGATAAAAAAAAATATTTAGATAGTTAAGCGAGACGAAAATTTAATTGTGATGGAGGACTGGAATTTTAAAGAAGGAAAAGGAAGAGAAGGAAAAATTGTAGATGAATATAGACTAGGGGAAAGGAATGAAAGACAAAGCCGTCTGGCAGAATTTTACACAGAGCCTAATTTAATCATCGCTGACTTAGTATAAGAATCATGAAAGAAGATTGTAACACAGAAGAGACTTGGAGACACCGGAAGGTTTCAGATTGGTTCTATAATGGTAAGACGGTTAACTCGGAACCAGATGTTAAATTGTAAGATATTTCCAGGGACAGATGTGGCCTCTGACTACAGTGTATTGGTTAGGAACTGTACATTAAAACCAAAAATATTGCAAAAATATAGGAAATTAAGGTGACGGGACCTGGATACGTCGAGAGAATCAGAGGTTGTTGAGAGTTTCAAAGGGAGCATCAGACAACGATTGACTAGAACGAGGGAGGGAAATACAGTATAAGACGAATGGGTAGCTCTGAGAGATGAAATAGAAAAAGACAGCAGACGATCATATAGGTGAAAAAATAAGGCCTATTGGAAATCCTTGGATGACACCGCCGAACTTATTTGTTGAAACGAGAAAATATAAAAATTCATAAACTGAAGCAGATGAATGGAAATACAAACGTCTAAAGAATGAGATACACAGGAGTTGCAAAATGGCTGAGCAGGAATGGCTAGAGGACGAATGTAAGAATTTAGAAGCATGTATCATTACGGGAAAGATAGATACCACCTACAGGAAAATTGAAAGAGGCATTTGGGGAAATGAGAAGCAGGTGTATGTATATCAAGAGCTCAGATGGAAAGCCAATCCTAATTCAAAAAGAGAAAGCTAAAAGCTGGAAAGAGTGTGTAGCGAGTCTATGCAAGGGAGATGAACTTGAACACAATATTATAGAAATGGAAGAGGACGTAGATGGGAGCGAGATGGCAGATTGATACCGTGAGAAAAAATTTGAAGAGCACTGAAAGTACTACGTCGAAACAAGGCTTCGGGAGTAGACGACATTCCGTCAGAACAACTAACAGTCTTGGGAGAACCAGCCATGAAAAAACTGTTCTATTTGGAATGCAAGATGTATGGGAAGAAGAATTTAATAAATCCAATTCTAAAGAAAGCACGTGCTGAAAGGTGTGAATATTACCGAGCTATCAGTTTAGTAAGTGATGGTTCCAAAATTCTAAACGAATTCTTTACAGAAGAAAGGAAAAACTGGTAGAAGCCGACCTCGGGGAAGATCTGTTTGGATTCCGGAGAAATATAGGAACACGTGATGCAATACTGACACTGCAACCTACCATAAAGGATAGAGTAAGGAAAGGCAGATCTATCTTTATAGCATTTGTAGACATAAAAAAAGCTTCCAGAATGAGATTTTTACTCTGCAGCGGAGTGTGCGCTGATATGAAACTTCCTGGCAGATTAAAACTGTGTGCCCGACCGAGACTCGAACTCGGGACCTTTACCTCTCGCGGGCAAGTGCTCTACCAACTGAGCTACCGAAGCACGACTCACACCGGGTACTCACAGCTTTACTTCTGCCAGTACCTCGTCTCCTACCTTCCAAACTTTACAGAAGCTCTCCTGCTTTTAAAAAAAGCTTTACTGGAATACTGTCTGTGAAATTCTGCAGGTAGCAAGGGTACAATACAGGGAGCGAAAGGCTATTTACAACTTCTACAGTAATCAGATGGCAGTTATAAGAATCGAAGGACATGGAATGGAATCAGTGGTTGAGAAGGGAGTGAGGCAGATTTAGAGCCTATCGCCAAAGTTAATCAATTTGTACATTGAGCAAGTAGTAAAAGAAAGAAAAGAATAATATCGAACAGAAATTAAAGTTCAGGGAGAAGAAATAAATACCTTAAAGTTTGCCTAAGACATTGTAATTCTGTTAGAGTCAGCAAAGGACTTAGGAGTTGAACGGAATGGACGGTGTCTTGAACGGAGGATATCAAGATCAACAAAAGAAATACAGGGATAATGGAATGAAATCCTATTAAATCAGGTGGTGCTGATGAATTAGATAATGAGATGCTAAAGTAGTAAATGAGTTTTGCAATTTGGGCAGCAAAATAACTGATGACGGTGGAAGTAGAGAGGATATGAAATGTAGACTGGCAATGGCAAAGAAAGGGTTTCTGAAGACGAGAAATTTGTTAACATCGAATGAATAGTAAAGAGATAGGAAATTTTTTCTCTAGGTATTGATCTGGACTTTGGAGTTCAGCCATGTTGTTGTTGTTGTGGTCTTGCAGCTCTCCATGCTACTCTATCCTGTGCAAGCTTCTTCATCTCCCAGTACCTACTGCAGCCTACATCCTTCTGAATCTGCTTAGTGTATTCATCTCTTGGTCTCCCTGTACGATTTTTACCCTCCACGCTGCCCTCCAGTACTAAATTAGTGATCCATTGATGCCTCAGAACATGTCCTACCAACCGATCCCTTCCTCTAGTCAAGTTGTGCCACAAACTCCTCTTCTCCCCAATTCTATTCAATACCTCCTCATTAGTTACGTGATCTACCCATCTAATCTAGCACCACGTTTCGAAAGGTTCTATTCTCATCTTGTCGAAACTATTTATCGTCCATGTTTCACTTCCATGTTACATGGCTACACTCCATACAAATACTTTCAGAAACGACTTCCTGACACTTAAATCAATACTCGATGTTAACAAATTTCTCTTCTTCAGAAATGCTTTCCTTGCCATTGCCAGTCTACATTTTATATCCTCTCTACTTCGACCATCATCAGTTATTTTGCTCCCCAAATAGCAAAACTCCTTTACTACTTTAAGTGTCTCATTTCCTAATCTAATTCCAACAGCATCACCCGACATAATTCGACTACATTCCATTATCCTCGTTTTGCTTTTGTTGATGTTCATCTTATACCCTAGTTTCAAGACACTGTCCATGCCCTTCAACTGCTCTTGCAAGTCCTTGTATGGATGTGAAACATCGACGATAAACAGTTTAGACAAAATGAGAATAGAAGCTCTTGAAATGTGGTGCTACAGATAAATACTGAAGATTAGATAGGTAAATCATGTAACTCAAGAGGAAGTACTGAACAGAATTGGGGGGAAAAGAAATTTGTGGCAAAATTTGACTAAAAGAAGGGATCGGTTGATAGACACGTTCTGAAACGTCGGGATCACCAGTTTAGTACTGGAGGGAAGTGTGTCAGATCGGGGGGATGTAGGTTACAGTGGTTATTCGGAGATGATGAGGCTTGCACAGGATGGACAGACAATGTAAGCCAATAAAAAATTGTGCTAAAGAAAATCTCCCCCTCCCCCCCCCCCCCCCCCCCCCCTCTAAGCGAAATCTTCAGTGCCGCGCTACGGTGGACAGCGTGATCGTACTGTGCGCGGCAGGAGTACGGTGTCAGCTTAGCCTGGTGGTCAACGGCCGGAAGCGTAGAGGCTGCAGCGTGGGTCGCGCTTATCTGTCGCTCTGCTACTGCCTCAGCGGCGGCGCCGAGCAGTGAACTGCACTGCCCGCAGGGCGAAGGCGAAGGAGGCGTGCTGACGCGGCGTGGCGCGGAGCGGCGAGTCCACGCACACAGGGGATCGGCTGGCGCGCCCTGCCGGGATCAGCACGGTCGCCTGCTGATAGCGGAGGCGCAGTTCAGCGCCCGCTGCTGCCGGCCGGACCTTGGGCACGCATTCCGCCGCCTCCGCCGCCGCCGCCGCCGCCGCAACCGATCCGTCGCCAAGTTTCCAAAAGTCAAGGCCGGCCAGCGGCCTGGCCCATTGGCACATTTCCCGCAAGGCCGCGGCCCAAGGTCACTCGCAGGCACGCGGGGCATCGACACTTTTGGACACACTAATAGCAGAAAATAAACAATTTTTTTCAGCCTTCAGTTGCAAGGTAATTTATACTCGTTTTTACCTAGGTTTCGATTCCAGTAATGGAATCTTCTTCAGAACAAAAAATTAAATTATTTTGAGAGCCAAACACAGGCCATGTCACAGATTAAAAATTAAAATAATAAAGACGCATAATCATATGATTATGTCTGTCAACATTAAAACCATTAAGGCGAACGTAGACGGAGCTATGCCGGCCAGAAATAATGACCACACGTGAGCGGCACGGAAACTCTGCTCACGTGTGGTCATTATTTCTGGCCGGCGTAGCTCCGTCTACGTTCGCCTTAATGGTTTTAATTTTGACAGACATAATCATATGATTATGCGTCTTTATTGTTTTAATTTTTAATCTGTGACATGGCCTGTGTTTGGCTCTCAAAATAATTTAATTTTTTGTTCTGAAGAAGATTCCATTACTGGAATCGAAACCTAGGTAAACGAGTATAAATTACCTTGCAACTGAAGGCTGAAAAAATTGTTTATTTTCTGTACATTTCACGGTTGCTGACACGCTGCAGTATGTTAAAGATTTGTACACTAATAGCACCCTCGTCACCTACGGCCTCGTCTCCCTCTGGAGAGGCTGATCGATTCATCTCTTGCGAAGCGGCGGCTCTTCGTAAAAGAAACGACATTAGGTGTTGCAGCCACGCACGATCGATTGAAGTAGGAGTACCAAAGGTGCCGTGTTAGGCCCCATCCTGTCCGCTGTTTACACGAACGACATCCTTAAACACGTCGGCTGTGAGATAGCATTCTACGCCGACGATACCGCAATATGTAAGAGTTGTCGCAGACTTTTCTTCATTCACAAAATGGTTCAAACGGCTCTGAGCACTATGGGACTTACCATCTGAGGTCATCAGTCCCTTAGACTTCGAACTACTTAAACCTAACTGACCTAAGGACATCCATGCCCGAGGAAGGATTCGAACCTGCGACCGTACCAGCAGAGAGGTTTCGGAGAGAAGCGCCTAGGACCACTCGGCCACAGCAGCCGGCTCTTCATTCACACGTGCCTGCAGTAGCACCTGGACAAAATTACACATTTGGAAGGTAAAAATTAATATTTCAAAATATCGAGCTACGTATTTCACGACCAAGAAGAAACAGCCGGACTCCAACTATCTGTTGGTAGCCGAAATTTACTTTGGCGTGACTCGGTGATCATCATCGACGTCTAACCTGGAACAATAACATTAGAAACACTAAAAAACCAAAATTTGTGCCGTCTAATTTCAATTATTTTCTCGCCTGAAGAGTGGAGAATTAAGTGTGGAACGCAAGCTCCTCTTTTGGCGTCAGGTTCTACTTCCAGTGGTCTACGCTGACCACTCACAAACGCCTCCAAACCGTCCAGAAAAAAGCGGGTATAATAATCTCAAAAGCCGACAAATACGTCTCGGACACATACATCAGAGAGCTTTAAGGACATCCCCACCATTAAAAACAGAAAGGCGTATTAAATTTTACGGAGAAATACTTCAACCCATTTTTTCACTCAATACTTTGATAATGAATCCCCTGGAACTTCGTACGGACGTCCAGAACTTATTTGACAACTCACTTAAAGGGTTAAAAAGACACGCAAACAATGAACACAAACCGTTACATTAACCCATTCCTAGCCTCTCATTTTCTAGGTCAGCCTACCGCATTCTGAAATCAGAGTCACACCGCAGTCGACTTAGAAATTAAAAATTCCATATTTGGTGATTTAGTGAGTACGCTCGCTTGGTGAATCTAGCGGCGAGTATTCTGAAGATTGGTCACTTTTCAGCCTCGAAGTACGACCCACCAGATCTGTATATCAATGAAAATGGAGTGCAAGCATTCAACATCAGTTCTGAAGCATGATTATTTACTGTATCATATCAGACGAATATAAAAATTGTGTGTATAATTAACAGCATGTACCTTTGATAATTTTGTATATATTTTCTATATTTCTCTCGTTTGGACCGCATAAAATGTAAATAAAAATGTTCTTAATTATTTATTAGCAATTATGTGGAATTACGTATCTCTGTTTTATGCTATAGACAAGACGATAATTCGTCAACCGCCACAGTACCACCTGGTGGACGTACACGGCGACAGTTGTGTTTACACCACTTCTCTGTCAGACGCCATGGGTGGTGAACCTGAACACTTGTAATCGGTGCAATATATGTAGTTATGTTTCTGTTAGTTCATAATACTTTTATATTTGACACAACGCTGTGCAGGGACCTTCATGGTAGTGGGAAGTGTTTATGCAATGTGAAACAACTCACAACACTGATGCATAATATGTTGCAAAAGTTTTAAAGGATAAGGTATGTTATAAACCCATAGATTACGTAACAAGACAGATGATCAAGTTGTAGTATCACACAGTACTGCCCTGTGTACATTTGGTATTCGTATGTTTGCTTCTAAAAGTCCTATGTCGTATATTGATATTCATGGCATTCACTATGCATTATTTAAATAATGACTAATGTAAAGTGGCGGCTTAAACCATTTTAAGGCTTTCCGTGAAGCTGTTGACAGTCAGCTTCCACAAATTATTTCATTAGTCAAGCCCATGCATCTGCGTTTTTAAGAACAGAAATTCGTCCATGTAACAGAAGGAGTTGTCTCGGAGAAATGATTATAGGTTAGATTTAAAATTTGCATTGCTACCTGTCAGGTACTTTATGTTATTACTCAAAAGATCAAAGACTCCTTTCTGAGCCACTGACAGCTTCAATAATGGCTAATAAAGACTATTTTTCGTTCTTACTTTTACAGGTATGAATCTCACGGTTCTTCACAAATTGTGATGGGTTATTTATAACGAATTTCACTAGCGAATGTATGTATAGTGATGGACAATTAAAATGCCTACCCCCATGGACAGCTACCTACACGACGTCTGTGGGTGAACGCCACATATTATTCTTAATGCTCGTTTTTGTGCAATTAATACGTTTCTTTAAAGTGGTGATTTCCCCAGAATATTATTCCGTAAGACATTATTGACTATCAAAATGCAAGATACATCAGTAGGTTATATCATATGTTGCCAAGATAAGCAATTATCCAAAGAACGTAATTAGTTAACTTAATTCTATGTTGAGTTAAGTAACATACTTCTTCCAGTTAAAGGTTTCATCAATATGTACACCCAAAAATTAGGAGCATTCTACCCGATTTTCTGACTCTTGTTCATGAGCCACACAACTGAATATCGAACTTTTTTTCCAAAACTTACAGGAAGTCTGTTTTCTGAAAACCCCTGAATGTTTTTTAAAGCATCATTTACACTCTCCTCTGTCACTCTCTCTATAACACTAGTATTATCTGCAAAAAGTACCAACTCTGCTTGTTGAGTGTTAAGTGGAAGGCCATTCACGTATATAAGGAATAGGAGCGGACCCAAAATTGAACCCTGTGGAATTTCCTTTGTGGTTTCTCTCCAATCACTAAAATTTTCTAGCTTCCAACATCGCTCGAATTATTCAGCACAACTTTTGTCATTCTGTTTGTTAAATATGATTTAAGACAATCGTCTTTAAAGATGTCAGTTTTTCTAAAAGAGTAGCATGTTCTACACAAGAAAAAGATACGCCTTGGAAAGATCGTAAGAAATAACAAATTTGTTTTACTTTATTGTTGAAGGCTTGTACTATTTGATAAATGAATCTATAAACAGTATTCTCAGTAGAGCAACCCATCTGGAATCCAAACTGTGATATGCCAAGTTAATCCTTTCAACACTCTTGAGTATTTTACTTTATTACCTTTTCAGTAGTTGCAGGGGCAACAGTCTGGATGACTGACTGATCTGGCCTTGTAACACTAACCAAAACGGCCTTGCTGTGCTGGTACTGCGAACGGTTGAAAGCAAGGGGAAACTACGGCCGTAATTTTTCCCGAGGGCATGCAGCTTTACCGTATGGTTAAATGATGATGGCGTCCTCTTTGGTAAAATATTCCGGAGGTACAAGAAGAAGGGACCGGTTGGTAGGACATGTTCTGAGGCATCGAGGGATCACCAATTTAGTATTGGAGGGTACCGTGGAGGGTAAAAATTGCAGAGGGAGACCGAGAGATGAATACACTAAGCAGATTCAGAAAGATGTAGGTTGCAGTAAGTACTGGGAGATGAAGAAGCTTGCACAGGATTGGGTAGCATGGAGAGCTGCATCAAACCAGTCTCAGGACCGAAGACCACAACAAAAACAACAAATATTTTGGAAGCCGATGTCAGTAATGAAACTGGATGACAATTGTTTAGGTCTTTCTAGTCGCCTTTCGTGTGAAGAGGTTTAACAAATGCATATTTTAACACTGTCTGAAAAAAATTCCCTGCGCCAGTGACACATCACAATATCACTCAGGGCACTGTTTATTAACCTGAAACAACTTTTCAGAATTCTGTTTGAAATTCCATCAACACCACATAGTTCTTATTGTTTTATTTATTTTTTTTACAAATTTTATAATTCTGTTATATTCAGTGAATGATGTTGGTGCCCCTCCTAATTGCTTGAAGTTTTGTGGAATAACGCTTTTCAATATACAGAGTGAGTGACTAACTATTGCCACCTAGAACAACTCCGAAAGTATGATAGTAGGTGAAACGTTTGTGGGACGAATGTTGCATGGGACAACGGAGGCCGTAATGTGACGTTGGTGTGTTGCTAGGCGGGGTCGCGTCGGAGATATGAAGGTCAACTTTGTTATTTAAATGGGATGCTATAGTTTGGTACTTATTTTCTGATAGCGGCTATCGAGACAAATCCAATGGCGCGTAACAGTAAGGTCTTTGGAGGTCAATGAAAATCACAAAGGTGGCATGAACGACCATTTACAGAAGTGTTCGAAGTGATGACCATTGGTATCAACGCAGTGTTGCAATCTTCTTATCATGGATTGAGTGGTATCCCTTATCACTTCGGCACTTATCGACGCACATGCTCTGCCAGTTCTCTTTCGTATATCGTCCAAATACACTACTGCCCATTAAAATTGCTACCCCAAGAAGAAATGCGGGTATTCATTGGACAAATATATTATACTAGAACTGACATGCGATTACATTGTCACGCAATTTGGGTGCATAGATCCTGAGAAATAAGTACCAGAACAACCACCTCTGGCCGTAATAACGCCCTTGATACGCCTGGGAATTGAGTCAGAGCTTGGATGGCGTGTACAGGCACAGCTGCCCATGCAGCTTCAACACGATACCACAGTTGATCAAGATAGTGACTGGCGTATTCTGACCAGCCAGTTGCTCGGCCACCATTGACCAGACGTTTCCCATTGGTGAGAGATCTGGAGAATGTGCTGGCCAGGGCAGCATTCGAACATTTTCTGTATCCAGAAAGGCCCGTACAGGACCTGCAGCATGTGGTCGTGCATTATCCTGCTGGAATGTAGGGTTTCGCAGGGATCGAATGAAGGGTAGAGCCACGGGTCGTAACACTTCTGTAATGTCCCGTCCACTGTTCAAAGTGCCGTCAATGCGAACAAGAGGTGACCGAGACGTGTCACCAGTGGCACCCCATACCATCACACCGGGTGATACGTCAGTATGGCGATGACGAATACACGCTTCCAATGTGCGTTCACTACGATGTCGCCACACACGGATGCGACCATCATGACGCTGTAAACAGAACCTGGATTCATCCGAGAAAATGACATTTTGCCTTTCGTGCACCCAAGTTCGTCGTTGAGTACACCATCGCAGGCGCCCCTGTCTGTCATGCAGCGTCAAGGGTAACCGCACCCATGGTCTCCGAGCTGATAGTCCCTGCTGCTGCAAACGTCGTCGAACTGTTCGTGCAGATAGTTGTTGTCTTGCAAACGTCCCCATCTGTTGACTCAGGGACCGAGACGTGATTGCACGATCTTTTACAGCCATGCGGATAAGATGCCCATCATCTCGACTGCTAGTGATACGAGGCCGTTGTGATCCAGAACGGCGTTCCGTATTACCCTCCTGAACCCACCGATTCTATATTCTGCTAACAGTCATTGGATCTCTACCAACGTGAGCAGCAATGTCGCGATACGATAAACCGCAACCGCGATAGGCTACAATCTGACCTTTATCAAAGTCGGAAACGTGATGGTACGCTTTTCTCCTCTTTACACGAGGCATCACAACAACGTTTCACCAGGCAACGCCGTCAACTGCTGTTTGTGTATGAGAAATCGATTGGTAACTTTCCTCACGTCAGCGCGTTGTAGGTGTCGAAATCGGCTCCAACCCTGTGTGAATGCTCTGAAAAGCTAATCATTTGCATATCAGAGCATCTTGTTCCTGTCGGTTAAAATTCGCGTCTGTAGCACGTCATCTTCGTGGTGTAGCAATTTTAATGGTCAGTAGTGTAGTAAATATTTGCCGAATACGGCATATACATCTAACGTGCCATTGACATGTAAACACCATTCGACCGTTTCGCAATACAACACTAATAGGAATGGTATCTTCGTAACAAGCGAATGTGAACGATGTATTACTTCGAAGAACAAGTCGATATGCTCCTCATTTACGGAGAATGCCAACGAAATTCATTGAGAGCTAGGGACTTATACGCTGAAAGATATCCTCAACGTACTCACCCTACACGTCGTACATTTAAATATTTTATGACAAATTGAAACAACTGGATCTTTAACGCATCAAAAACATATCCGGCAAAGGAAAATTACTGACGAGAAACGGAAATTGGTATTCTTACCACTGTGGTTCGAGATCCTTATTTTAGTTCGCGTCAAATCGCAAGGGAATGTGGCATGAGCCAGAGTAGTGTTGTCCGTGTTTTGCATCGCTATAAATATCATCCCTACCATATCAGTTTCCACCAAGAATTAACTGGTACTGACTGTAGGCGTCGCACTAAATTTTGCCCGTGGGCTCAATTTCCGATTCAGACGGATGACACGTTTATAAATTTGTTTTTATTTACTGACGAGGCTACATTCACGAACCATAAATATGTTAATTTACGTAACATGCATTGTCGGGCAACTGAAAATCCATGTTGGCTGTGGCAAATAGCACACCAAAAACCGTGGTCGGTTAATGTATGGTGTGGGGTTCTAGAGGACAGAATTATAGGCCCCTATTTCATCGAAGGAAATCTTAATTTTAGGAAGTACATCACATTCCTGCAAGAAACATTAGATCTGTTATTGGAAGAAATACCTTTAGGAAGAAGGAACAGAACGAGGTATCAACAAACGTGGGTGTCCCGCACATTTTTCGCTGATGGCTAGAAGTGAGTTGCAAAGACAGTTCCCAAATCGTTGGGATAGACACATGTGTCGTGGCCGGCTCGTTCACCAGATTTGACGCTTCTGGATTTATTCTTGTGGGGATTCGTAAAAGTTTATAAAGACGTTCCAACTACACCTGAAGGTATGCGAGAGAGAATTGTCAGAGCATGTGCTTCGATAAGTGGCGATGTGATAAGGAGTACCACTCCATCCATGATAAGAAGACTGCAGCACTGCGCTGATATCAATGGTCATCACTTCGAACACCTTCTGTAAATGAACGTTCGTGCCACCTTTGTGACTTTCATTGACACACCATGGGATTCGTCTCGATAGCCGCAATCAGAAAATAAGTACCAAACTATAGCATCCCATTCAAAGAAACGAAGTTGACCTTCATATCTCCGAAGCGACGCCACCACCATTGTCCCATGCATGTTTTGTCCCACAAACGTTTCAGCTCCTATCATACTTTCGGAGTTATTCTTGGTGGCAATAGTTAATGACTCACCCTGTATTCTCTTGCTTCTTCAATTGAATCACTTAATACTATTTTTACCGTTACAACTTGAGAATTATCCGTCAAAACATTGTCATTTAGTTTGTCATGGCAACATGTACACGACTGCCCGTCCTGTCTCCCTTTTCAACCCCATACAGCTTTAATCTTATTGCCTGCATTATTAATTTATGTCAGGATGTGTGTACTTCTTGACCTTTTAACGATTTTACTTAAAATGCTACAGTATTTCTTGTAGTATGCAATTAATGTAGGATCTTTATTTATTCTGGCCGTTATATAAATTTCCTTTCCCTTCTTACATGAGATTATACACTGCGGTGACAAAAGTCGTGGGACAGCGATACGCGCACACACACAGGTGGCGGTAGTATCGCTAAAACGAGGTATAAAAGGGCGATGCATTACCAGAGTTGTGGTCCGTACGCATGTGATTCACGTAAAAAGGTATCCGACATGATTACGGTCGCACGACGGGAATTAAAAGATTTTCAACGCGGGATACCAGCTGGAGCTAAACGCTTGAGATATTCTGTTTTGGAAATCGTCAGGAAATTCGGTATTTCGCGAACCATCGTGTTGAGAGTGTGCTGAGAATAGCATATTTCAGGCATTACCTCTAATCACGAACAACGCAGTGGCCTGGCCGACGGCCTTCACTTAACGAACGAGGGCAGCGGTGTTCGAGTAGTTAGTTCTAACAGACAAGCAACGCTGCGTGAAAAAAGAACAGAAATCAATGTGGGACACACTACGAACGTCTCCGTTATTACAGTAAGGCGTACTTTGGCGTTAATGGGCTATGACAGCACATGACCGACGCTAGTGCCTTTGCCAACAGCATAAGATCGCCCGCAGCGCCTCTCCTCGGCTCGTGACGATATCGACTGGACTCTAGAAGACTGGAAAATCGTAGCCCGGTCAGATGAGGCACGATTTCAGTTGGTAAGAGCTGATGGAAGGTTTGTACTTTGGTGCAGTCCCCATGAAGCCATGGACCCATGTTGTCAACAAGGCCACGTGCAAGCTACTAGTGGCTCCTTAGTGGTGTTCACGTGGAATGAACTGGGTCCTCTGGATGTTCGTTTACTTGAAGACCATCTGCAGTCATTCATGGACGTCATGTTCCCAAACAACGATAGAATTTTTATGGATGACAATGCACCATGTCATCGAGCCAAAGTAGCTCGGGATTGGTCTGAAAAAACATTTTGGACAATTCGAGCGAACAATTTAGCCAACCAGATCGCCCGATATGAATCCCATTGAACATTCGTGGGACATAATCCAGAGGTCTGTTCGTGCGCAAAATTCTGCACTGGTAGCACTTTCGCAATTATGGACCGATATAGAGGCAGAATGGCTCAATATTTCTGCAGGGGAGTTCCAACGTCATGTTGATTCCATGTCTCACAGAGTTATGCACTATGCCGGGCAAAAGGAGGGTCGACACGCTGTTAGAAAGTATCCCGTGACTTCTGTCTGTTCCTTAGTTTAACACCTTTTCTAATGGATCTGGTTAACTTTTAAAAAACGAGTTTCAAATACTGACACAAATTTACTATGGAATAAATTGAATTTGACATTGGCATCTTTTTTGTGTGTCTCACTTCCACCTTTGTCTTAAAACACTGTTTCCTGTTCTTACTCTGTGTCATTTAAGCCAATGATTCGACCATTCTCAAAGGATGAAGGACGATAAGGAGCAACGTAGATTTTCGCTGAGCATTCTGTGGTCCGATCTCCATATGAATAATAACGTTAGACGCACGCAACAGTTATCATGTGTTCACACGATGGTTTATGTGCAGGAGCTGCTTTTCATGTATTGAAAAGAAGCACTCATAAGAACGACATTTTTAATCAGCATTATCGACAGGCGTGGTAAACAAAAACGCGGCAGTCAACATGATGTGGGTAAGCGTTTCCTATCAGCCGCCACCAGCTTTTAGACACGCAGCCAACAATTCTGTTCGTCGTCCGCGAAGAGAGATTAACTGTGACATCACAGTCAATGGACGCCAATTTTAAAATCTTTAAAGAAAGGTTATATAGTAAATACGTATTTGGTAATGCATTCAGCGTACCAAGAAAGCACGTTTCGCAAACTAAATATATACTTTTTGAGATACTGGTGTTTTTTCGATGTGTTATAACCTCTAGACATTGTGTTAGAGGACTGTAAATCAACGGTAATGTGTATTTTATGGACAGCAATCGTAGTGATACACGGTTTTGGAAAAGTATAAGGTTACTACTGCAGCTGAAATTAAATCTTCACGAGTTCTTTCAGAGCCTCACTATTGACTATGTTACAGCTTTAAAAAATTCTTATGCGTTTCTTTTACAGATTCGGGCGTTTGTTTTCACTAGGATTCACCCAGGAAAAGATCTTCGAATATTAAAAATTATCAGTTCGTAGCAGAGACCGAAATGGAAACGGTCTGACTGATGTAGATGGTCAGCTGGATCACATTTTGATTGGGACAGAAGCAGCCACTAGTGAGTTGAGTGCGCGTGTATCGTCGCCATTCCGCCAGATGAAAGTTGCAAACAGCAAAATTGCTTAAAAAGAAAGTGATTGAGTAAGTAACACAATAAAGGTATAATGCCAATATAAAATAATGTCAAAACTGGCAGCGTGGTCAACGTAACGCCAGGGTTCTAAATTATTCCTGAAACAGTTGAAGTATCTTATTTTGTGGAAAAATCTATTCCTTCAAAATGTGATTTGGCTGAAATCGAAAGGGGCGGTAAATTTGAATTTATTCACGGTTGTGTATTAGGTTTGCTCTCCCACTTGATCCAACTGGATAGTAGTATTTCTTGTTGCTGTAGGTCATGTGTGCAATTTGAGCTCAATCAGAAAGGGGCTTAAGAGGAAATGTCAATATTTGCACAAACGAGTACAATATTTGATACAGAAGTCAGTGGTTGTTCGAAACCACACATCCGCAATTATTTCGCAAACGGCTCCTGCGCAGACTCAGGTTTGCTGTACGTTTTTTGCTGTTGTTATTGTGTACTTTCACTCGCGTCATTTTTTAGCTATCAATTAGGGTACGCCCCGCTTAATCGACAATTCAGGTACTGCGACGTAACAACTCACATCGACGAATTCAAGGAAAATTTTCGGTTAGATGTAATACGCACATTTGTATAGAAGCTACTCTTCGCTGACGTTTTTTAAGACTAAGGGACACATCACTTATTTACAATGCGTCTCACAGACATTTAGACACGAATGCTATAGCGTTGGTGACATTATTTTCGATGTATGCTTCATCTCAGGTGCAGCAGTATGACGGTGGGAATACTGTAAATGAGTAAATGAACAGAGAATGTCGGTTAAGCCATAAATCAGACATTGTTCCAACAGTTTTTCTGTACTGCAGCTGCCCGCATCTCGTGGCCGTGCGGTAGCGTTCTCGCTTCCCACGCCCGGGTTCCCGGGTTCGATTCCCGGCGGGGTCAGGGATTTTCTCTGCCTCGTGATGGCTGGGTGTTGTGTGCTGTCCTTAGGTTAGTTAGGTTTAAGTAGTTCTAAGTTCTAGGGGACTGCTGACCGTAGCAGTTACGTCCCATAGTGCTCAGAGCCATTTTGTACTGCAGCTAGATCATTCGTCAGAGATAACTAGTCCTTGTTAAGAAGTCTGTCATTTTTCAGGGAAAGTAAGTGGTTCGTTAACGTGCTAGTTAAAGCAGTATTCCTAACTGATCGCTAAGTACGTTAGTCGAGGGATCAATTAGCAGGCCGACTGCCCTAATTATGCTAAGTGGTATGACGCCGTGACAGTTAGCACTACCATTCTGCATAACGTACTTCTTGGGAAGGAGGAGTATGATTGGCAGTACGAACGGTTCGTCATCATCTTACTGTTGCAATATAATGATATTAAAACTACGCTTTGCCATGAGAGTCAAATTTGTTGCGGTGCATATAAGAATGGGGCCCTTAACTACTACTTGATTTGTTTGGTTATATGCGTGTGACACGCATGCAAATACTTATTTGGTTACGTATAATTAAAATATGTTGCGAAACCGCAAAAAGTTGTACGGAATTGTGAACAACAGACTTCCTTGAAATCGCCAGGTCCAGAGCACTGCGCTATGTGAATTACATTAACTTGTAAAAATTAGTAACATCATTAAGGTATGTCCGCAGCTCGTGGTCGTGCGGTAGCGTTCTCGCTTCCCGCGCCCGGGTTCACGGGTTCGATTCCCGGCAGGGTCATGGATTTTCTCTGCCTCGTGATGACTGGGTGTTGTGTGATGTCCTTAGGTTAGTTAGGTTTAAGTAGTTCTAAGTTCTAGGGGACTGATGACCATAGAATGGTCCGGATTTTCAGATACATACGACCACATTATACAAGAAAAATTAGCAACCTTCGGATTGTCCACATCGCTAACAAAGGAAATAAAATTAATCTCTTTGGACAAATGAACATTAACCGTTCCAACCCGCCACGTCTCAATCTCAATGAGTGAGTAGACTCGACAAACTATCAATAATTTCTATGCAACATTCTGTAACTTACTGTTCTTTCTCAACTACCTGTTATACAATCTTTTATTGTCGAACTCCTTGGCATATAATGTAAGGACATCTAAATTACTTGATTTATATAAATCCTGTGAAAGCCCATCTTAATTCACGCTCAGTGTCTCATTTATGCATATATTTTTAATTGGCTTTATACAGCGACCTTGAAAACATCTTTTGCAGGCTCCTAGGCGTTGTGGGGGGGCGGACTTACTACACAAAATTTTCATAAAGAACCAAGGAACTCATGTTCAGAAATGTACCATTTGTATGTAAAATAAGTTGTTTGAATATCGGATCACTTTCAAATCTCCCACTGTGATACCAATGCAAATAGGCCTAATCGTAAATGAAACCCGACAATAGGACATTATCTTCAAATAATTCAGCTAATAACAGCGCTCTTCAATATAAAAGGAAGTTTAATTTAAGTGCACACGGTTCTGCGCATACATCATTTTATGGCTGTAGCTCGACAATGCTGTATTTCCGACACATAATTACTTAGAAAATTTTGTTGGATTTACCGTAATTGTACGCTGATATTATTATCAGGCCGTTTTTCTCCACACTTTAAAAAAAAAAGGAGGCACACGAAAAAGTTACGCTGAAATGGAAACGTAAGCACAAAACAAAATTAAATAATAAACAGCTCTAAATGTACCAAAACGCCTGATGCTTTTTGAAAATTAGTTTCCGAACGAAAACCTAAGGTGCAGTTAAGAGGGAGTAAGGGAGTCGGTGTGGAACTTTATAGCCTAGCTTCATGTTCAGTTTGACATTAATTACGCGTATCTCTCAGACTGGAGGCTATATTAATTGATTCTGCGGACCAACGAGTGATAAATGTAAATTAATGAGGGCACGAAAAGTAAAAGATAACAAGTCTTGCCTCTTAATCCTTTTAAATGGTTTCAGTTCTAATTCACATGAATTAGTACTGACAGATTTTGTGTGTGCATGTGTGAATGGTTTACAGATCTCAAATTAGAAATGTTGCATACTGGCGAAATTTTAATATTGAACGTTATGATCCATATATACGTTATGGTACCTATATATTCAATTGTTTGTAAAGTAATTCTAGAGGAAGCAGTCAATTTTTCTATGGTCAGGGGGCAGTATGTCCAGTGTAACGCAGTCGTGTCACTTGTAAACATTACAGTACTTGTGCTGTGTGTTACTACGAGAGTTGTGTTGCATCAGGATGGTTTGGACAACAATAATGTGTGATCGAAGGCTCCGTATAGTCGCTCCTATGAAGCAGGGAATGAGGCAGAGTGTTGTCTGTAGAATCTGGGACAAGACCGGTTGAGGATCGTCACAGAAGCAAACCAGTATTTGTGGACTAGGCAACAGAGGCACCAAACGACCTTTCCTGACGAGATCCGTGGCAATCTCCTCATTAACGTTACTGATATTTACAATGATGAACGAAAACATTATGACCAACTGCTTAATAGCTTGTTTGTCGGTCTTTGAAACGAAACACATCACTGATTCTGCGTATCAAGGATGCGATAGTTTTTTTGGTAGATTTGTAGAGGCGTGTGGCATCAGGTGTCTACGCACAGGTCATGTAATTCGCGTAAATAATGAGGTGCTTATATGAGTACGCGGTGATGGTGCCCGATAGCGACGCAGATGGGTTGCATAGTATTTACGTCAGGCGAATTTGTTAGCCGAGACATCAACACGAGTTCACTATAATGCTCCTCGAACCACTGTAGCACTATTCTGGCTCCGAGGCACAGGCAATTATACTGTTGAAAGATGACATCGCCATCGGGGAAGACATCAAGCATGAATGGATGCAGGTGGTTCGCTCCTTTCAGTGTTTCTTCGATTACTAACACATCTGAAATACAAGCGCAGGAGAATGTCTCCCACAGCATAATGATGTTCCCATTAGCCTGAGTCTGTGGCACGCTGCACGTTTCAAGCTGCCGTTCACCTCGATTATGGTTCAAATGTCTCTGAACACTATGGGACTTAACATCTGAGGTCATCATTCCCCTAGACTTAGAACTACTTAAACCTAACTAACTTAAGGACATCAGACACATCCATGCCTGAGGCAGGATTCTAACCTGTGACCGTAGCAGCAGCGCGGTTCCGGACTGTAGCGCCTAGAACTGCTCGGCCACAACGGCTGGCTCTCGATTATGGCGTTTCTGGGGAGGACCATAGCCCTAGTGTAGCAAAAATGTGATTCACCCGCAGAGTCGAGACGTTTTCATTGATCGATGGTCAAATCCCGATGATCCCGTGCCCACTGTAATCGTAATTGGCGACTGAATTGGGTCAACATGTGAATACATGGGGGTTGTCTACTGCAGAGCTCCATGTTCAACAATGTATGAGAGTGATGTGCTCCGAAAGACTTTTGCGTGCACCAGCTTTATGGTCTTTCGGCAGAGATGCCACAGATCACCATCTATCCTACTTTACAGAGCAGAGAAGCCTCCAAACCCCACGTTATGTGAATGGTCGTGGACGTTCAACTACTTAGCGCCTAGTGGGAGTTTCATTACCCTTCTACCTCTTTCAGTAGATGTTCACGACAGCAGCACGTGAACATTCGACCAGATTCGCCGTTTCCGAGATACTCGTTCATAGGCTCTGCGTAATAATAACCTATCCTTTGTGAAAGTCGCTTAACTTAATAGATTTCCCCATTCACCGTTTCATAAATGTTCACAGTTTCTGCTTAATAATAATCTGCCCTTTTTCAAACTCGCTTATATCAAGGGATTTCCCCACTTGCAGCCCATATCATCGCTAGGGCCATCTCCCGTCCGTGTCTGTTCTGCTGTACTTTTTTTTACCGCGTCACGTGCCCGCAACGCCACCTGGCGACGTCCAACGTCGCGGTGAGCAATGGTCATAGTGCTTTGGCTGATCAGTGTATGTCTAGAGGCAGCGAAGACCTTTATGTCGTAACTGTACCGTAGACTGCCGGCTTTATCGAGGCGGTACAGTCACGTCTGGGATGGAATCATGTAAGACCGCAGAAAACCCCTTGTGCATACACAAGAGGAAGGTAAGTGGTGTGAAGTATTGGAACGACTTCCTAGGATACATCGTGGAGGAAAGCAGCAGTCGGATGGAGTGGGCTCCAAATTCCCCAGATCTCAACTGCATTGATATGGCACGAGTCATCCTAAAATAAGCGGTTTGCAATCGTCATGTACCACCAGAGGCCCTACAGGGCATCATACAGTATGCTACGAAAGAATTGGACAATATCCCACAGGCTTATCTGATTTTTGGTAAGGAGTATGCCTAACTACATTCAAAAGTGTCTCCAGTTGGTTGGTTGGTTTGGGGAAGGAGACCAGACAGCGTGGTCATCGGTCTCATCGGATTAGGGAAGGATGGGGAAGGAAGTCGGCGGTGCCCTTTCAGAGGAACCATCCCGGCATTTGCCTGGAGTGATTTAGGGAAATCACGGAAAACCTAAATCAGGATGGCCGGACGCGGGAATGAACCGTCGTCCTTCCGAATGCGAGTCCAGTGTGCTACCACTGCGCCACCTCGCTCGGTTGTCTCCAGTTACGTGGCGGACTGATTGGTTTATAAATAAAGTAGTATGTAAGGTGCAAGTGAGAAGAAGCTGTACACTTTGCAGCAGAATATTTTGTAATTTTTTGTTTTTGTTGCTTTGGGTGTGAAATCTTACGGGACGTAACTGCTAAGGTCATCAGTGTCTAAGCTTACACACTACTTAACCTAAATTATCCTAAGGACAAACACACTCACAGACCCATGCCCGAGGGAGGATTCGAAGCTCCGCCGTTTTTGTTGTTTTGTTTGTGTTTATGAAATCTTTATTTTTGTTTTCTTGTGATTGTAGTTGAAATGACAAAATCTATTTTGTTTCCGATTATGTCCAGTATTGACAAAGTAATATGGTTCAAATGGCTCTGAGCACTATGGGACTTACCTAAGGACATCACACACATCCATGCCCGAGGCAGGATTCGAACCTGCGACCGTAGCAGTCCCGCAGTTCCGGACTGAGTGCCTAGAACCGCTAGACCACCGCGGCCGGCCGACAAAGCAACATGCAACATTTATTTTGACCACAGTATTTTGCGATATTTATTCACCGCACACCGTTAGCCGCCTTACAATCAGCTCGATAGGCAGCAGGCAGCGAGAAGACGGGCATAGCGTCGCTGGTGTCGGATCGGATCAAGGTCGAGACACTGTGGCGTCGCGGGGCGGGTGTTTGTTGCTGGCGTGTTCCGGCAGGAACTGGGCGTTTCAGTGACCTGCTTGTACTCGGCTGAACTTGCCGGCGTCGGCGATACTGGAGCCAGGGCGCCATTCAGCGCAATCTCGAGAAGCGGCCGTGTCACCCGACCGACGCGGGAAAGCTGAGCTGAGCTGAGCTGAGCCGCCTCCTCGCCCGAGTCGCGCGACTCTTCCGGCGGCGAACATGCCGGCAGCGGGAAAACGTCGCCAGCGGACGCGGCCGATGAGTAAACAAGCCGTGCGGCCCAGGGTCGAATGAACCCGAAGTCCTCAGAGCAGATTAACAGGAGCGTGCCGGCTGCCTACCTTTGTGTTATGGCGCTACAGAAGTAATGTTTGACACTAGTCTCTTTCTCATAGACCAGACGGAATTCGGGGGCCAGCCTGTGGTGGGACAGTATTCCGGGGGTTTATCGTGACACCACGGGATATTTTCTGGCCATTGATCCTAGTTTACTAAACCCTCGTAAAATTTACGGTTGCCATTGGTACCAATCCACGTTTCTCGCCAATCTGGTATTGTCGGTATAGTGTATAAAACATGGGCTGCGCGGTCTAGGGTGCCGTATCACAGTCTGCGCAGCTCCCTCCGTCGGAGATTCCGAGTCATCCCTCGCGCATGGATGTGTGTGTGTCGTCCTTAGCGTAAGTTAGTTTAAGTTAGATTCAGTAGTTCGTAGGCTTAGGGACCGATGACCTCAGCAGTTTGGTCCCATAAGACCATACCACAAATTTGCAAATTTTATAAAACATGATATCTTGTACTGCAGACCTTATATGTGTAATTATCTAGCGCATAAACTATAAATTATGACTTCCTTTGGATAAAATATTGAGTAGTTTGAACACAACAAGAGTTGAGTGCTATTGACAAGAAATTTCAGATCGATTCCGCATTTCTGGATTTCCGGAAGGCTTTTAACTGTTTCACACAAGCGGGTTGTAGTGAAATTGCGCGCTTACGGAATATCGTCTCAGTTATGTGACTGGATTTTTGATTGCCTGACAGAGAGGTCACAGTTCGTAGTAACTGACGGAAAGTCATCGAGTAAAACGGAAGTGATTTACTGGGTTCCCCAAGGTAGTGTTATAGGCTCTTTGCTTTTCCGTATCGTTTATAAATGATTTGGGAGACAATCTGAGCATCCGTCTTAGGTTGTTTGCAGATGACGAAAGATCAAAACGAACTGCAAAACGATTTAGAAAGAATATCGAAATGGTGCGAAAATTGGGAGTTGACCCTAAATAACGAAAAGTATGAGGTCATCCACATGAGTGGAAGGAATTTATTACACTTCGGTTACACGATAAATCAGTCTAATCTAAAAGCCGCAAATTTAACTAAATACCTAGGTATTACAATTACGAACAACTTAAATTGGAAGGAACACAGAAAATGTTGTGGGGAAGGCTAACCAAAGACTGCGTTTTATTGGCAGGACACTTAGAAAATGTAACAGATCTACTAAGGAGACTGCCTACACTACGCTTGTCCGTCCTCTTTTAGACTACTGCTGCGCGGTGTAGGATCCTTACCAGATAGAACTGACGGAGTACACCGAGAAAGTTCAAAGCACGGCAGCACGTTTTGTATTATCGCGAAATATGGGGGAGAGTGTCACAGAAATGGTACAGGCTTTGGGCTGAACAACATTAAAAGAAAGACGTTTTTCGTTGCGACAGAATCTTCTCACGAAATTTGAATCACCAACTTTCTCCTTCGAATACGGAAATATTTTGTTGACACCGACCTACATAGGGAGAAATGACCACCACGATAAAATAAGGGAAATCAGAGCTCTTACGGAAAGATATAGATGTTCGTTCTTTCCGCGCACTATACGAGATTGGAGTAATAGAGAACTGTGAAGGTGGTTCGATGAACCCTCTGCCAGGTACTGAAATGTGGTTTGCAGAGTATCCATGTAGATGTAGATGCTAGGTAAGTAAACTGTTTCTACTTAAATTTGACTAAATCCCCTTTTCGAGCATTTTGGAAAATGATGGCAGTAAAGTAACTGGATGATAAATATTTAAGTCTTTATTGTCATATTTACTACAAAGAGACTTAACAATTGTGTGTTTTAATCTGTATGGCAAAATTTCCAGTGTCAGTGATTTATTACGTACGTTAATAAGTATACTACATATTAAGTTACAACAATTTAAGGAATCTGTTTAAAATTCATAACACCATGTTTATGATCCTATTAATTTCAGCGAAGGACGTTGGTAATTCTTCTATTTGCTTAAAGTTTTATGAAATGCCGTTTTTAATAAATTTTCTTGCTACTTCAGTTTAACCATTAACTCCTACCTTTGCTGCTACATTTAGAAAGTCACTGCCAAAAAGTAGTTGCAGTTTGCGAATATCAGTCACAGGATCGTTATTTAGTGTAACTGATACGGTATCTATTTTTCTGACTGGCTGCCCTGTCTCCTGTTTGACAATATGCCAAATAGTTTTATTCTTATAATATTAATTATTAATTTCTGTAAGAAGCTGCATATTTCTGGAATTTTAGTGACTTTCCTAAAACATAATAGTATTTTTTGTAGTATGTAAGTAATGTAGGATCTTGATTTACTCTGGCTTTTATGTAAATTTCCCTTTTCGTCATACATGAGAGCTTAATTCCCTTAGTTATCTGTGGCTTATTTCTTTTCAAATGCATTTTCCGGAAACTCTTTTGGGAAAGCCATTCTCAAGTACTGACACTAATTTAGTATGTAATAAGTTGAATTTGACATCCCACACTACCTCTTTTAACTTACTCTTAAAACAAAGTATCCCATCCTCACTAATGATTCTCATTGCTTTGTGTGAACTTGCCTCAACGTGTAACATGTTTTGTTTATTTTCATTAATTGTGCATCATGATCGAATAGTTCAAAAACAATTGAGTACCCGTTAATTGTTTTGACCTGAGCACTGTCTATAAAAACATAACCATGTCACTGGATGTCACATGAGCAACAAATCCATCAACAAATCCATCAGGGGCTTGTTAAGACTTCTAAAGCTGCCCAGAGAGACTGTTGATGATGATAATGGGAAGCGGAAAACAAAGGAACAATGATAGCTAAACCAAGATCTGGCAGACCTCATGCGCTGACATAAGCGAAATGTATTTGTGGTTGCGAATATGTACTACCATCACGGACTGGAGACAGTTGAAATTTGTGCCGGACCGGGAATCGAAATCGGATTTCCCGCTTATCGCCTCACCGTTTGGTTACTCGAGTACGACTCACGGTCAGAACCAAACTTCCTTATGTCGTCAACCTTTTGTCTACAACCTGTACTCGTACAGCCATGTGTATTGCCGTACAGGGGAGACATTTTACTTGATAGTCCCTCGCTCGGTATCGGCAGGTAAACAATATATTACTGTGCCTGTCTTATCCCGAATTACGATCTTAAGTTTCTTCGTACATGCATGCATGTCCGAAGGAATTTTACATTCTAATTCGGAATATCACAGGCACTGCAATCTCCTATCGTATCGTATGTATACTGACGGACAACGACCGTCGAGCATAACGTAGGGGGTTTGTAAAAACTCGTATGAAATCAGGAGAAGGAATCACTCGTGAGTTCCAAAGTGCTACCAACAGTACAGGTAGCACGACGACTGCGTTGAGAGTTAAAAAGAATGGGGTACAGTGCTCGAGTAACTTCTCATAAGAAAGCCATTACTGTAATCAGTGTTAAGCGATGCTTGAGATGGTGTATATGAGCGACGTCACAGGACAGTAAGTGACTGGAAACGGGTGATATGAAGAGATTAATTAAATTATGTCAATCCTTCGGAGAGGTTTGGGTTTGCCGATTGCTTGAAGACCGTTTAGTGCCAACAGTGAAGTATGGAAAAGGTACTGTTACATTTTGGGGGTGATTTTCATAGTAGAGTGTGATCCTCTTATTGCGCTTAAGAAACTGTAAATGGCGGCCGCGGTGGTCTAGCGGTTCTAGGCGCTCAGTCCGGAGCCACGCGACTGCTACGGTCGCAGGTTCGAATCCTGCCTCGGGCATGGATGTGTGTGATGTCCTTAGGTTAGTTAGGTTTAAGTAGTTCTAAGTTCTAGGGGACTGATGACCATAGATGTTAAGTCCCATAGTGCTCAGAGCCATTTGAACCATTTGAAACTGTAAATGCGGAAAGATATGTACACATTTACAGTGCTGTGTACTGCGTACAGTAGAGGTGCAGTTTGGAGATTATGACTACCAGGATGATAATGTACCCTGTGATACGGCAGCATCTGTGATACAATGGACTGTGGACAAAAACATTCCTAGAATGGACTGGTCTGTCCAGAGTACCGGCCTGAACCCAGTGGGACAATTTCTTGATGAGTTAGAGCGTTGATTTCGCTCCAGACCCTAGCGTCCAACATAACTGCCTTCTCTGGTATTAGCTCTTAAATAAGAATGGGTTACTGTGCCTCGACAGACATTCAGACACCTCACTGAAAGTGTCCCCAGCATAGTTCAGGTCATAATAAAGGCGAAGCATAGACACACCCCACATTAATGTTCAATGATGGGAGTCGGGATACTTTTGATCAAATGTGTACGTAAACTGCTTCCATATTTATGGGGATTTCTCAAGAATAGCTTTGAATTATTTCACACAAGACGATGTAGATCCACCGAAAGGCTTACTGAAAAAGGTTTGAACATTGCAGACGCGGATTTCGGCGGAAGTGGAGACGATTAGATAATTCGAAATATATCTGACACGTAACTAATGCTCCCAAATGAACTACTTGTAGCTGTCATGAAGGAAATTTCCAAAAGTTTCCTTCCATAATATGCAGGCTATATTATATTTTCATTTCATTCAACGTGAAAATATTTTATATGTGGCGAATTTCATTCTGAATCACACTGTATTTATGGTGCTTCTTTTTCTCTTGGTTTAGTTGTTGAAATTACGCGGCAACTGTTAACAGAATTCGAAGTATAAAGTGTGATGCCAGTTATCGCGCACAGAATTATATGCACCGCATAGTGATGGAAATACTGAATTTCGCAACTTAATTTCTCAGGAATGTCACAGAGCAATCATATTTATGGAGCGTGGATGAAGAACAGAGCAAAACATAATTTTTCTCGCCGACATACATTGCCTCTAAGGCATGAAGAGTAACTTACTATTTCACGTACTTGGATTTGCATCCGCAGCAGAAATAATTGTTACTAGGACAGAAATGTACAAAAACTGTACAAAAACGAGTTTCATTAAAGATTCCTAAGCTTCAGATGTAAACAACAGCCAATCACCAGAAGTCACGTGACCTTAGTCGTTTACTGTTCGCGACACGCACAGTATGCTCTGCCTTTCACAGCCCACAGATATTCCTACCCAAGAAAAAGTTAGCGATCATGTTACGTAGTCTACTGTCTGTGATTATTCGCAGATTAACGGTTTAATTTGAGTAGTGACAGAATGTGCTTGCACTTTCTCGCCATATTGTACCATAAGCTTTCGAACAAATAAAGTCAAAGTAGTAGTAAATCATCGCTTCATAAGCCGGAGAAGACTGTTGGAGTGTACTATGATTGATAAACATGGACTGCTATTGTGGCATATACGACGATTCCGGGAGAGCTTCAGTTTGCCGATGATCCTCACTATACAGTAAGTAATCTTTGTTATACAGTTTTCTCATTGTAAAAGCATGGAATTAGCTTCGCAAGTGCGTTTTGACTAATAGACAAGATTTGCTGTCCAACGAGTTAAAGTATCTTCGTTAAAGCAACCAGTTATGTAGTTGAAAGCATGATAACATGAATTTTAGATTTGGCGAAAGGTATAGCACTTTAAATTGAAGAATAACGACAATATTTAACTCGCTTGTAAATATTTATTTAGCCCAGAACGCTAAAGGAGAGGTTGGGACATTACATTGCTACTACACCGTCGTAAATTGTACTACATCAAATTTTGCTCAAAGGAAGTCATAATTGATAGGTTGCACATTAGTTAATTACAAAATATCCTGTTTTATAACTTACTGCAATCGTAAATTTTACAGTGGTTTAGTAATCTAGGGTGAAATTACTGACAGAAGGAGGTGCTGCTTAATTCAACTTTCCACGATAGTCTGTTCTGTGCAAGTCCGCTAATCCTTCCATAATTACAATAATGTTCATGCTCTTGAAGGTGCTTACCGTAGTTAGGTCTTGGTGTCTTCCTCTCCCCTCTCTCACACATTTATGTAGACACTTCGCACCGCTACCAAATCAACTATTTCTTGATGCTTTACCGTATGTCGTATCAACTGATGTTTTTAATCGAGCTGCGACATACATTTCTTTTCTCCCCAGTTCGATTCAATTTCTATTCTTTACTTGTTACTTATTTAATCTACAGCATTATTTTGTTGCATCACATTTCAGAGCAAGTGTGCTATGTACTTTTTACTGAGTTTCGATATGTAAGTCTAAGGGTTCCCAGAACTACAGAAGTATCAAACGTTATCTACAACGACTCTCAGCCACGTTGATTACGAGAGTAGCTGTGTCGACAACATCTGAATAGAATCGACCATTATTGACTTCTTTCTGATCACTGAAAATGTTAACTGGCGAACAATAATGTGTTCAGTGCGTTAGAAGTGACACTGAAGCGCTCACTGAAAGGATGTGAGTAGTTGAGTCTGTTTATTTACTGATCTGTTGGCGCACTGAACACTGTTTGCTACCAAGAAGTTCAAAATGGTTCAAATGGTTCTGAGCACTATGGGACTAAACATCTGAGGTCACCAGTCCACTACAACTTAGAACTACTTAAACCTAACTAACTTAAGGACGTCACACACATCCATGCCCGAGGCAGGATTCGAACCTGCGACCTAGCAGTCGCGCGGTTCCGGACTGAGCGCCTAGAACCGCTAGACCACCGCGGCCGGCTGGAGAGAGTTACTGGTGAAATGAGTGCGTACTTTCAGACAAGAATTGGACAACATATTACCGCCTTTAATATATGTATCGCAAAATGGGCACGAACGGAAAGAAAAACTGGCGCGTATAACAAAGTTTAATGACGCCTTTCCCACGCACAATAGAACAGGGAAGGGAGAAACGCCGTACGGTGCCTCCTGGAGTTTATATCTAGACTATAAGTTTCCTCTCATTTACGTCTATGGTCACAGAAGTTTGTTAAAAGATTACCGGTTTCGGTCTATAATGACCATCATCAGATCTGTTTTTATAAACAGATCTGATGATGGTCATTAGAGAACGAAACCGGTAATTTGTTAACAAAAAGTTTGTGATCCTAGACGTAAATTAAAGGAAACTTATTGTATATACGGGTCACTGTTTTATTCGCGACAATGCCGCAGCTTACATCTAGACGTTGAAGAGGTTGCCACGGTAACCTTAGAAATGTTTCGCGCTCATTTAGTAATAAAGATCATGCCTCTCAATACACAACGGCTATTACACTCTCCAGTCTCATTAACGTGGCCACGTGTTAAAAGCCTGAGTAACCACCAAGGACCGCTGCGAGACATGCAAGAAGAGTGTCAGTGAGGGTATGGAAGGTACCGACAGGGATATGGAGACCTGCCGACTCCAATGCCGTAACCAGCTGCGCTACGTTTTTCGGTTGAGGATACATGGCGCGAACATCCCGATCGAGGTGTTGTCACAGATTCTCGACTGGTTCCGGGGAATTTGGTGGTCAGGGTAGTTCGGTAAACTCATCCCGGTGCTCTTCAAACCAAGCACGTACAAAATGGCCCAAGCACTATGAGACTTAAACATCTGAGGTCATAAGTCCCCTAGACTTAGAACTACTTAAACCTAACTAACTTAAGGACATCACACACATCCATGCTTAAGGCAGCAGCGCGGTTCCGGACTGAAGCGCCTAAGTCCCCTCGGCCACAGCGGCCGGCAGTGTGACACCCTGCATTGTCGTGCTGGTAGATGCCATCTTGCAGAGGAAAAACGGACTGCGTGTAAGGGTGGACATCGTCCCCAAGGATAGATGCGTACTACTGTAGGTCCACTGTGTCTTCCATAGTGATTGCACCCAGATAATGCCACTAAAACATTCCCCATACCATAGTGCTCATCTGCAAGGTCGGCTGCTGAACAGTTGCACGTCTATTCGCCCACACACATCAGCGCAGCCGCCGTTCACCCCTGTCATCTATGGGCCGTGGTGCACCATACCTGCCTCTCAGAGCTAACGTACTAATCAAACTAGGTAGTCATTTAATTTTTCTAGTCGCAGTACCACGAATTGCTTGAAAGCGACCAGCGTACAGATCTTGACGGGAGTCTTTTTGGAACGAAGGTTCTGAAGCCCAGTTCACGTAAGCCGGCATACCAGCACACCTGGTTGCGACAGGGCAGAACGTGGGACAGAGGGCATCGCTCGCGAGAGCGTCTGAGTGCCGGCGTTTCGCTATTTGGCTCTCGTCCATCAATACGTAACCTCCACTTGCGGATGGGACCAACTCTCAAGCGCTGGTCGGTAACCAAACAAACATGCCTTCTAAGTGGAAAGATTTGGCAGTCTCTTGCAGGGTCATGCCTCATGTTGAATGGGAAAGTTCTAGCGATTAGGAAAGGTTAGAATGTCCATTTCATTTTTATTAAAAACCAATGACTAAAGAAGTTTAGAAAAAAGACTGGGACAATTAAAGAAAGAAGGGGACATAAACTGCAGTGACAAAATTTAATGGGCATAGAAGTTTACTTTTTCATAATGAACTCTGATTATCCCAAATGATTTTTTTTTTTCAATTATTCAGCCGCACTCTCATATTACTTTTTCGTTTCATGTATTTTATCAAAAAGTGCATTTTCTTTTAACTTTCTATCATAAAAGCAGCAAATTATTCGGCGTTAGTGTATTTTGACAGTTAACAAAGGCTTTAATGATTCAACATTTTTTTATCCCTGGTAACAAATAGTTCGCTAAGGAAAACAACTGTCAGACAAAACTACTCCAAATGAATGTTTCTCATGTTGATCTTTCTACTGCTGAAGTAAAGAAACATTTTATACAACTTTTCACAAACAGTTTCATTGTCTCATTTATTTTTTATGAAGTTCTGTACTCATGAAAATTCATCAAACAGTTCCGTTTCGTCAACAGAATAATTTAGAACAATACGTTTAACAAAAGCGCAACAGCCCTTAATATCCTTCGACCGTAGCCACTTCTTTTCAAAGATCGTCCAATCAAATGCTTTGAAAACACCATTTATTAATGTACTCAACATAAAAGTCATAAATGCCAGCATAACCATGAAATTATTCTTCAGTAATTTTCCTCTCCTGCCAGCATTCTCAGCTGATGTACAACAAATGTAAGAAATCTTTGAGACTTTCTATTTGTTTATTTCTAGGTACACTTTCATTACTGTTATTTCTTGTTTCTCAAAACATTTAGTAGTTGTTGGGAAATATTTTAGCTGGGTAACAAGAAAATGTTGAAGAACGATAACAGATGGTTTTCAAAGAATCGTTGAAGGATAACAGGATATTTATTCAAGGAAATGAAATAGGATTTCAAAGAATGAAATATCTGTATAAGTCTTTCCTAAGCTAGTAGCAGAGATAACCATGTTTTTTTTATTGTTATGGTTTTAAGGCGCAAAACTGCTACGGTCATTAGCGCCCTTCTCTGGCTTAGGTTTAAAAAAAAAAAGAGAAAAAAAAAACACTGGGAATCAGCAGCAATGGAAGTGAAACTCAAAAAAGTGGGTAAACTAAAAAACAGAAGGAATGCTTAGAAAATCACTATAGATAACCATCTTGTCTTGCTGTGCCCAAGTACTGTTTTGTGTTGCCAACTGCCGGTCCATTTCAGTTATTGTATTTAAGTTTACGAAGCAGTCACTCGTACTTTTATATGCTCTTTTCCTTTATACGTTCATGCGATGTTTCTTCCTCTTAATGTGATTCATGATCTCACACTTCCTATCACGGCCAATAGCAACAATGTACATTCTACAGTTTCCCCACTACCAGTGTAGAAGGAAACTCACTTTTCATATTGCTGTTAAACCTACACTTTCGTTTTGGCGTGTTGAAACAGTGAATGCGCAGATTTAAAATTGTTACATACCTAAACTAATTGAAAATGTAACGTAACATGTGTCGGTACATTTAACAGAGTAAAACACTGACACTAAATAAACAAAGATTGCGGAGCTAGCTGTACAAGCGGCACTTCCTGTACTTGCGTAATAAAATGCAAAACAAACATGTAGCAGCGTACAATACCATTGGTGTTCAATAAGCAATACAACAATTTTTTTTCTGAAAGCAGGTGGGTTTTATTAAGGATTCCAATACACCATATTATTTCCCACTCTTTTTGCTACAAAGCCCTACTTTTCAATACAATCTCCATTCAATGAGGCGGCCTTACGTCACGTTAATATGAAGGTTTGTAAGCCCGCATTGGTAACACTGTACTGGTCGACTTCGAACCAACGGCTTTCTTCATCAATACCCTCCCCATCATCCATGTACTGCTTCCCGCGGAGTGCATCTTTCATTGGGACAAACAGACGGTAGTCGGAAGATGCGAGATCCGATGTATAGGATGGGCACCCTCCTTTGAGTACTCCAGCAGATAAATGAGTCTGTCAGTGGTACCAACAGAGACGCCCAGTTGAGGAGCGAAGTGTTTGATTGTGATCCGTCGATCACTTCGAATCAGAGTGTCAGCACGTTCCAACATTGTAAAAGTAATAGCTTTATGCGGCAAGCCGGCACGCGGAAGATTGGTTGGTTGGTTGGTTGATTGGGGTTTAAGGGACCAAACAGCAAGGTCATCAGTCCCTTGCTTCAAAGGTGGTCCATTCGGACGGATTTACATCTCGGAAAAGTCATAACGATAAAAGTTAAAAGGCTAAAAAACGTAAAAGTGCAGTCATGGTGTCAATGGTGAAAACAAAAGGTGGGAAGTCAGCAAGTGGGCAGCCCCAAGGCTATGCTAGAGGCAGGAAATATCCCACCTCTGATGCAGTACAGGTAAGACCACCTGCTATTCAAAAGCGTTCAGCTGCTAGAATGTAAAAGTGCGTATTGTAAAAGGAGACTAACCAAATCTATAAAGCAATAAAAACAGAGTAAAAGGGAGAGAAAAGAGAATCTTGGCCAGGGAGGGTGTCAGGAATCTCCAAACACAGTGTAAATTGGGTGACACTGCAAACCTCACTGCCCTGCCCCTACTCCACAGGGAGATTAAAGACCTTAGAACTGAAAATAAAAACCACTTACACTTAGGAAACTGAGAACCAGTTCAGCCCTCCGGGAATCGTCTGCCAATATTAAAGGCAAAGTGCGGGGAAGCCTGTACTTAGTACGCAGAACCAAAAGAAGGTGGCAGTCCACCAAAATGTGGGCTACTGACTGGAAGGCCCCACAACCACAAAGTGGGGGTTGCTCATTACGCAAAAGAAAACCATGAGTCAGCCTGCTATGGCCGATGCGGAGACGACACAGGATGGTAGTCTTTTCAGGAGTGATGGAAGGAAGAACGCCACGAGCCTGGTGTCACCTTAATCGCACGAAGTTTATTAGACAGGGGAGTAGCCTCCCAAGAGCTGGCCCATGATTGTGCAAAGTGGGATTTGATATGAAGCCGTAAATCCGCCGCAGGAGGGGGGCGGGAGAGGGGGGGGGATAGGTGACTACCTCCCCCATCCAACCCATCCAAACGATCAGCAAGCTCATTACCTGGGATACCCACATGGCCAGAGACGTCAGCGGAACAAGCAGCATGGTGAAGATCAGCAAGACTCTCATGGATGGTGGGAAAAACACTGGTCAATAGCCTGAAGGCCACTCATTGAGTCTGTACACAACAAACTGCAGTTGAGTAGGGACTGGGAAATTGCCATAAATTCTGCAGTAAACACACCACATGCAATTGGCAGAAGATGATTTTCCATGCCAATAGAGGAAGTGAAGGCATATCCCACACGATCAGCAGATTTAGAGCCATCGGTGTAAAAAAAAAAAAACAAAAAAAAATAACAGCATCCCGGAACTCCCACAAATTCGGCGGTAAAAACAACGGAACACCATCGGAGGAACGGAATCTTTCCATCCGAATTCGGGGCCGAGGAACTAACCAAGGGGAAGTGTCGGGGAAGAAACGAGGGAGACAGGACAAAGAAGGAAGCCGAAAAGGGACGCAAGGCGGAGCCCAACTGGTAAACCCCCCCGCGGGCGGGAATCAAGTGGGCGACGTCCTTGGTCAGCGAACAGGATAACATAGGAAGGATGAGTGGGAGAGGAACGGACAGCGATTGCATAAAAAACCAGAAGCTGGGACCGCCAAATAGAGAAAAAGGGGGGGGGGGGGATCCCAGCTTCAACCAGGAGACTATCAACAGGGCTAGTAGGAAAAGCACCGGTGGCCAAACGTATACCACGATGATGGACCAGATCCAGAAGGCACAGTGCGGAAGGAGCAGCCGAACCATAAACTTGACAACCAGAGTCCAAGCGAGACCACACTAAAGCCCGATAAAGGCGAAGAGTAGAATGATCCGCACCCCAAGAGGTGTGGGCAAGGAAGCGAAGGACATTGAGTTTATGGAAACATCCTTTCTTCAGAAGTCTGATATGAGGCAGCTAAGGGAGCTTATTGTCGAAAAGAAGACCCAGGAAACGAAACTGTGGGACCACAAGTAATCGTTGTGCATCAAGGAAGAGCTCTGGATCGGGGTGGACTGTAGTGCGGCGACGGAAGTGGACCTTACGCGATTTTAAAGGAGAGGGTCCATGCAGGGGCACGCTGTACAGCTCCCTGGAGCTGCTGCTCTGCAGAGGCCATCGAAGAGGAGCTAACCCAAATGCAGAAATCATCCACATACAGGACAAGGGCGGCTGAAGGACTGACAGAGGCCACAAGTCCATCGATAGCAATGAGGAAAAGAAGTACACTCAAGACAGAACCCCGTTGGATGCCATTCTCCTGGGTCCGTAGAGAACTAAAAACAGTACTAACCCGAACCCTGAAAGACCGATGGAACAGGAACTGACGGATAAAAATCTGGAGTGGGCCCCAAAGACCCCACTCATGAAGCGTAAGTAAGATATGATGGTGCTAAGCCGTGTCATAGACCTTGCGAAGGTCAAAAAATACTTCAACCAAATGGCAGTGCTGGGAAAAAGCCTACCGAACTGCGGATTCCAAGCGAAGTAAATGATCGATTGGACAGGGCCCCCTCTCGGAAGCCATACTTTTAAGGGGACAATAGATCCCGAGATTCGAGGACCCAATTGAGCAAACGGGCTACCATCCGTTTAAGTAATATACAAACGATGTTTGTCAGACTAATTGGCCGATAGCTTTCAACAAACAGGGGGTTTTTACCAAGCTTAGGGTCGGGAACCACGATGCTGTCCCTCCATCGAGAAGGGAAATCACCCTGGAGCCAAATACGGTTAAGACCTGGAGAAGATGTTGTTGTGGAGCACTGAGATGTTGAAGCAATTGATATGAATGGAGGCTGGGCCAGGGGCCGTATCATGAGAAGAAGAAAGTGCAGAAAGAAGTTCCCATTCAGTAAAAGGTTCATTGTAAGATTCTGACTAACAATGAGTAAAACATAAGGCGGAAGCTATGGCCCGCTGTTTCTGGTGAAGGAAAGTAGCCGGATAGGAGGTAGATGCTGATGCTGTTGCAAAATGGGTCGCAAGATGTTCCGCGAGAATCAGTGGGCCCGTGCAAAGGCCATCCGGGAGGGCAAGGCCCGGGAGGGTAGACTGCCGATGGCAACCTCGGAGAGAGCGAAGTGTAGCTCATACCCGTGACCTAGGGACAGTAGAATCCAGGGAAGAAACAAATCAATCCCAACACACCGATTTGCTCCGTTTGATTAAGTGATGGGCTTTGGCGCGAAGGCGTTTAAAGGTAGTAAGATTGGCCTCGGATGGGTGCCTCTTAAAGGCGCTGCAAAGCTCAACGGCGATCACGGATGGCAATGGCATTGGCCGTACTCCACCAAGGGACTTTCCGGCGGAGAAATGGTCCAGATGAGCGTGGGACAGCAAGGCTAGCAGCGCGAACAATCGCATTAGACACGTCGCGTAGGATGTCATCAGCACAACCCGACAAAGAGGGATAAAAACGACATGTGCAGTATATAGAGGCCAACCGGCGCGTTGGAAAGACCAACGAGAGAACCTGTCCACCGGGGATCGGGAAGGGAGCGAGGGAATCAACGGGAAGTGGTTACTATCGGAAAGTTAGTCGTGTGGCGACCAGTGTAATGAAAAGCGGAGAAAGAGAAAGATCAATGGCAGAAAAGATACCATGACCGTCACTGAAATGGGTAGGGGAGCCATCATTAAGAAGGAACAAGTCGTGGTCTGCAAAAAACTGGTCTATGAGAAGACCCCAACTAGGTGGAAATGCACTGCCCCACAAGGGATGAGAACATTAAAATCCCCGAGAAGGAGGAAGAAAGGAGGAAGTTTCTGAAGAAGGGCAGTTAAGGAAACAGGTGTAAGAGTCCTGTCAGGAGGGAGATAAAGATTGCAAACTGTGACCCCAGAGTCCAGGTTGACCCTAACAGCAACAGCTTCCAATGTAGTTTGAAGAGGAATCCACGTGCTAGCAACATCTGTACAGACCAATGTACAAACTCCACAAGAGGCCCGCAGGGGGCTGATCCAATTTCGACAGAAAGCACGAAACCCACAGAGGGTTGGTGAGTGATCATTAGTAAAATGAGATTCACGTAGAACCACACAAGCTACAGAGTAGAACGAAATAATGGATTGCAAGTCCAGAAGGTGACGGTAATATCCATTACATTTCCACTGGATGACCTCAGGACGATGATTCAAATGGGGGGTGAACAGGCTACAGCCAGTCATGCCACTGGGTCACCGACAAGGAGGGGGCGACATCCATGAACAGCAGGACAGTCAGGTTGCGTAGGTGGGAACAGGACCTCTGGCGACACCAGAGGCTCCTTGTCCCAGGACTTATGTTTCTTCTTCTTTTCTGTTTGAGAACGAGGAGGGCTGTGCTGCAAAAAGGACCCAGCTGCAGCAAGATCCGGAACAGAAATAGAGCGGGCGGCCTCGGGGCCCACAGACCGTGGTTTTGGTGGTCGTCGTGTGGCAGCAGACCTTTGACCTGAAAGGTGCCAGGAAAGGGGTCCCGGGAGGGGCGCCCTTGACCGGCAGACACCGTAGAAGTGGAACACTTCCCCAGCTGAGGAGGGGGACCGGCGCCTGGAGGGGAGGGTATGGGAACTGCAGGGGTGGGTGGGAGGAGAGGGGTTCGGGACTGGGGGGAGAAAGGGGACAAGATGCAACTAAAGCATAGCTAGATGTCATTGACACAGGATGAAGGCGTGCATACTTCTCACGAGGCTCAGTGTAGGTTAGACGATCAAGGGACTTCTACTCCTGTGCCTTCTTTTCATCTACATCTACGTGATTACTCTGCTATTCACAATAAAGTGCCTGGCAGAGGGTCCAATGAACCACCTTCAAGCTGTCTCTCTATCATTCCACTCTCGAACGGCAGGTGGGAAAAACGAGCACTTAAATTTTTCTGTGCGAGCCCTGATTTCTGTTATCGTGGTGATCATTTCTCTTTATGAAGGTGGGTGCCAACAGAATGTTTTCGCATATCGGAGGAGAAAACTGGTGATTGAAATTTCATGAGAAGATCCCGCCGCACCGAAAAACGCCTTTGTTTAAATGATTGCCATTCCAATTCACGTATCATGTCTGTGACACTATCTCCTCTATTTCGCTATAATACAAAACGAGCTGCCCTTCTTTGTACTTTTTCGATGTCATCCGTCAGTCCCACCTGCTACGGATCCCACACCGCACAGCAATACTGCAGAATAGGGCGGACAAGCGTGGTATAAGCAGTCTCTTTAGTAGACCTGTTGCACCTTCTAAGTGTTCTGCCAATGAATCGCAGTCTGGTTTGCTCTACCCACAATATTATCTATGTTATCGTTCCAATTTAGGTTATTTGTAATTGTAATCCTTAAGTATTTAGTTGAATTTACGGCCTTCAGATTTGTGTGACTTATCGAAATTTAGCTGATTTCTTTTAGTACTCATGTGAATAACTTCACACCTTTCCTTATTCAGGGTCAATTGCCACTTTTCACACCATACAAATATCTTATCTAAGTCATTTTGCAAGTCGTTCTGATCATCTGATGACTTTACAAGACGGTAAATGACAGCATCATCTGCAAACAATCTAAGATGGCAAAATGGAAATATACGCGCCCAGTCAGTAAGGATATCACATTATAAAAGTTCACCAAATCTAAGATACTCACTTTTGACACAGAACGTACTTAAGAAATTATTTCTGTATATTTCGTAAGAAAGTCTCACTACCTTTTGGAAAACACGAATGTGTTAGTAGCTTCTTTGTACTTTGTCTTATAGTCTTCTGAATGCTTTAATGGCCGAAATTTTAATAATTTCTATTTAATTGTAACAAATCCTAACAAAAATAATGTTTTTCATGAATATTCAATTTGCCGTTACCTTAAATAACTTACTCTGATAAAACGTGAGTTTAACGTGATAACAATTAAATATGTCAATTCTTTAAGCACAAATATGAAGTTTCTCGTCATTTTATTTCAACAAATCGTGCCAATACAGTTTCGCTCGCGAGACATTTCAATGTGCTGGTGTTTAGAAACAGCATCGTAAGGAGAGTTCTTAGTTGCTATCGGTTCTACTTTACGCGACACGTCGCCGAAATATCGCAGTACTTACCTTGTGACGTAATGGCTCCTCAGCGTAAAATAGCAACTAGTGACGTCACAAAATTCGTAGAGCGTCACGTTAACGTTAGCTAACTCGTCCCGTGTGCCGACTGCTTTACGCTGCTTTGCTACAGCGCAGAGGCACCACTGGCGGTGATGCCGCATAGTTCAAGAAGGGAGAGATTGTGCCTCGAGATCGTTGGCGCGAAGGAGTGAGTCAGTCGAGCCGGAACATGCTTACAGGGCAGATCCCGAGTGCCTGCGCTTCTAGCCATCGCACGTAAAAGTGAAAGGTTTTACTGATCGTCACACGGGAGTTGCAACGCGAGTAGAAGGTGTATGTGTGTGAGCAAAGTTTGAATTTTGAAGTTCAATCTTAAATGCGCATCCGAGACAGTTGTTATGTAACGAAAAGGCGAACGCACAGTAATGAAACGTTAATAGTAAAATCATACAAGAGCATGTTAAAAGACAGACTGCAATTGTAATGTAAATACAGTCTGAACTAGTATGGACGTGTTACTTGAATTTAAAGTCAATAAAGTGACAGTATCGTACAAAAGTGTTCACCCATTAAGATCTGTTCATTATTAATAGAATATTCTGAAAGTAACAGAATCATAGAACATTGGGGGGAATAGATAGGGCATGCTTCGTAGGCTCACGGTCAGAACTTTAGTTATCGGCGCATGTATCTTGGGACTACGTTATAATTAAACTTTCCTAATTAACACGTTATAACACGGAAACTAATTACTGAACGAGAACCAGACTTGGTAGCATTAATGTCAATGACATGGGGAAGAGAAACAATGCAGAATCAATTGAATTGAAGTACTTTTAATGTGCTACTACGGTACATCACACCATTACATACCGGTACCATTACTACTAAAAAGGGACTCAGTGTCCAGAAGAAGCTGAAAGCGCAGGACTGCATTCTGGACAGCAGAGTGAAGCATGTCCGTAGATATGCTGGCTAACACTCTTGACATGCTACGCTTCAGAATAGCGCATGTGTGAATGTTCCCCTGGTAAACCTTGTCCTTCAGGTAGCCCCACGAACAGTAATCACATTGAGTGGGATCAGGTGATCGTGCCGGCCAAGCATTTGGAAACGATCGGCTGATAATTCGATCATTTCCAAACGAGTTTCGGAGCAGGCGATGTGCGGTGGGACCCCATCTTGCATGAAAACCATTGAGTTCAATGCGTCTCTCTCCTGTAGAACGGGTATGACACTCTGGCGAAGCGTATCGCAGTAACGTTTGCCAGTCAAATTACACGTCTTTGATCCTCGAGCGCCAACATGTTCAAAAAAGAGTGGGCAATGATAAACGTAGCCGTAAAGCCACACAATACGGTGACACGTTCACCATACAGAGGAACTTCACCCACAGTGACTGGGGATGAAGATCCCACACTAGGCAATTCTGTGTGTTCACCTCGACCGTCAGAGAAGAAATGAGCTTCTTCTGTTCATAGGTTGGTCCACAGCCAGCCCTCGTCAACTTCAGTCCTTGCGGGAAAGTGGAGAGCGAAGTCAACATGTCGTTGTGCTTCCTGTAGTGCAAGCCGCTGTACGATATGGATCTTGTATGGATACCATTTGAGAATGGTTCGAAGCACCTTCCGTACAGTGGACCACGGGATGTTCAATTGTCGTGACACAGCACGCGCCAACCTGACGACCTGGAATTGCGATCTTTTCAACCACCTGTAGTGCAAACGGTCGTCGGTCTCTTCCCAGGGCAACACCCAGTTCTCCAGTTGATTCGGACTACTACTTCACCTTCCGCCCGGCAGGTGGAGAAAGAGGTCGCTTCCTTCCATCCGGCGATATTCTCGAAGTGCAGCTGCAGCATTACTGTTGTTTTGATATTAGGGCTCCACCAACAATGCCCTGCTCCTTTCGTCCAAGCTCTTGTTGACACGTCAACAAGTGCACTATGACTGGTCAGGTGTTTGAGACTATGGGTCACTATGACTGATCATGGCACTTTGTCACCATACTTGGAACTGAAAGGTGGCGCTGTGAAGCATGGAAATCATACACCCCATACTCTGGACTTCAATGTTACCAAGTTTGATACTCGTACGCTAATTATTTCCGTGTTATAACGTGTTTTATAGGGAAAGTTTAATTATAACCACCTATATTCATGGGATACAGCAAATAAATGGTAGAGATGGCACACAGGGCTTACGTTGAATTTGAGTCTAGTTAGTTGGTGACTTAATCGAAATGTTTACACTGCAAATACGTTTGTGCGAGGTACATCCATATAGTAAGAACACAAGGGCTGTGTAAGCCGCAAGAATTTTTTTCAGTTTTCAGAGCTGGTACCCGTGATGTGTAGAGCGGCTCGTATCGGTCGAATAAAGCCATTGAGCGCCTCAGTTACGAAACGTCTTCGCAATAGCATAATACGTCATCCAGTGCCCCCTCCATTCTCCCCACCTGCATCAGGTGTGAGATTCCTTCACTCATTCGGTTCCTCACTTTGCGTAAATAATCCATCGCTAGCTTTTGGTCACCTACCGATCCGAAGTAATGAATCGTCAGAATGTTACCAAGTGGTTAAGCATGGCCGCACCGACATCCACGAGGAAGATAGAAGTGGGAGACCGTCTGTCATTTCAGAAGAGGTTGCGCAGCAGGTTGAAGAAGTAGTTCGCGATGATCGTCGTATGACTCTTGACTCCCTCAAAGAAACTTTTACACACGTCCCACGGCGACTCTTGGGTTAAATAGTGTCATAACGACTTGGTTTTAAAGAAGTTTTGTGGATGGTGGGTGCCAAAAATGTTCACTCTGGAACACCGCGAAAATCGTGTGTCGGCTCCAAGCCAGATTTTTAAACGTTTTCAAACAGAGGGTGAACTCATTCTCGACTAAATTGTAACAAAAGACGAGACGTGGGTGTGTCACTACACAATTGAGTCAAGAAGACAGTCTCTGCAGTGGCGCCATACACATCCTCCAAACAGTTCAATCTTGAGAGAGGAATAGTGATCTTCTTGGATGATTTTATGCCCAAAGGAACCACCATCAATGGTGCCGCATGTTGTAAGACCCCCCCACATAAATTGAGAATAAACATCAACGACACAGGTAGGAATGCTCACCGGCCATTTGACCATCTTCTGTGCGGATGCACAAACAGAGCCCGAACTCTTACGGGAATTGGCAAAAAAAAAAAAAAAATAAAAAAAAGCAGCAAGTAATGAGTATAATGTGCAGGGTCACTATGAACATAGCGCGGGACAATAAGTTGGGAATGTGGGTCTCACGGAAGGCGTGCCAAAGATAAGTCCCTGAGTCGCACTATCCTCGGTGAGTCAGATGGATAGAGTGTATGCCATGTGAGCAGGAGATCCCGGGTTCGAGTCCCGGTCGGACCACACATTTGCAACTGTCCCCGTTGACTTATATCAACGCCTCTATGCAGTATTCATTTCACTGTAATTGTTTGACTTTGTTGATGGAGCCACAACCTTGCCTCTGCTTGCACCGCCTCATCACTATCAAAGTGAAGTCCTGGAAGGTGTTCTTTGAGTTTTGGAAGTAGACGAAAGTCGGTGGGGACTGTACAGAGGATGACTGGTGACAGTGAACCCAAGGCGTCGAATTATTGTTACAGATGTCTGAGCGCTTGTGTGTGGTCTGGCATTGTCATGCTGAAGGAGAGGGTGCTCCATGAGTGGACTAAATCTTCGAATTCGAAACTCAATTATAACACACTGTTTCTCACGCAGCGACATAGTTACGTCACACACCGCCATGCTGTACCCTACTGTTCAGAATCCTCTCGTGGGAGAGAGCTGCAAATAAGTAGACATGAAGAATAAGCAGTAGAATGTTAATAACGTTTGTTTTAGTTAAAAAGTTTTGAGAGTTTTCATATAACAAATTCGGAGGAATTACTTTTAAGCACGCCCTCGCAGTTTGGCACGTACCATGTCAGTTTCGTTAAAATATATTCAGTTTACGATTTTTGACGGTTTTTGTATTCTTACTTTGTGGATATCCCTCGTATTATTAGGGGCAATATTTCATAATGAAGTCAGTGGTGGCCCGTAAGAACAGATTAGCAATTATCTTGCAAACGGCTTATTTGTGGATCCATGTCACATATAACGTTTTTGCCCTGTTGTGTACTTTTCACTGTTAATTATAATACACATAGAGTACAATAAAGTCGCCATCGGCTCGCGATACCAGGTTGGGGAGGGGGATGGAAAGGGAGGGGTTACTTTATGCCCTCCTTTCGAAAATATCGCGATCTACGTACGTAATGTATAAATAAAAATATTGAAACAAATATTGTTTTGAAACTCCCTGGCAGATTAAAACTGTGTGCCCGACCGAGGCTCGAACTCAGGACCTTTGCCTTTCGCGGGCAAGTGCTCTACCAACTGAGCTACCGAAGCACGACTCACGCCCGGTACTCACAGCTTTACTTCTGCCAGTACCTCGTCTCCTACCTTCCAAACTTTACAGAAGCTCTCCTGCGAACCTTGCAGAACTAGCACTCCTGAAAGAAAGGATATTGCGGAGACATGGCTTAGCCACAGCCTGGGGGATGTTTCCAGAATGAGATTTTCACTCTGCAGCGGAGTGTGCACTTGCCCGCCAAAGGCAAAGGTCCCGAGTTCGAGTCTCGGTCGGGCACACAGGAAGTTTCATATCAGCGCACACTCTGCTGCAGAGTGAAACTCTCATTCTGGAAATATTGTTTTAATTATCTCTTATACCAGATTCCGTAATTGTTTAAAATTTCTCACTAAAATTTAACCCAAAACTTTAAGTCTTAGTAGTGAATCTGACTTTTCGTAACAAAAGTCTTATTTCTACTTTCATGTTCAGGACCTTTCCTTCATATCTGTTTGTCGTTAAAAATTATGTTGTGGATAAAAGTCGAGCGACACCTAGCGACAGTGAAGTTTTTGTTTTTATAAATTTTTGTGGCGCTCAGAAAGTACCCCTCACTTTAGAGTAAACATTACAGAAAATACGTTGGTAATGCTAAGAATGTGCTCAAAGATATTTCCAGGTTCTGGACCATACTTAGCAAAAGTTAATAACAGTTAACGAAATTTGCTTTTTTTCAGTTTTTTGTGGTGAGAATGAAGTACCCACAACCCTCTTCTGCTACTCCGTTATGGAAAATGCGTTAGTACCCATCTGCATAACCAACGCGTTAAAGCGCGCTTCCGGGACGAGGAGGAGAGCCAGGTTCGAATCCGCCTGGCTGTGTAAGGGCGAGGGTCGGGGTGCCGACTACTCTGGATGTCGTTTATGGGCGGTTTCCCACAGCCCATTACGTGAATGCCGGCCTGGTACCCAAATACCGCCTCAGACACTAGGTAAGTAAACATTTAAACAACATCCTCACTCTTGCAGACAGAATTTACTTTAAATGTAGCCAGATCGGGTACACGGATTCCGGCCTGAGGGACAAATTGCAGATTTATGACCTTAGATGTCTAGTCTCCTTCAACCCTTAATCACCAGCAGCTGCAGCTTAATAAGTTTAAAGAGATTCAGAAATTAGCTGATCTGATGAACAGCACGAATTTCGACAGAATACATTCAGATATATGAAAGGTTTAATTTTCTCTACCTTATAATGCGTGCCTTGTAAGATGCGCATATTTTTAGGTCTAAACAGTAAATCGCTCGAAAGAGAGTACTGCGATGTGAAACAAGACGCTAGTTGTCTATCAAAAGAATAAGGTCTCCCACTTTTTCTAACACTATGTTATTAACTATTTTTAGCATATTGCTGTTACATTTTTAGATGTAGAGTGGTAACATCATGAATTCTACTGATGTAAATTTAGTCCATAAGATATCAACGAACAGAAATAGAACAATGGATGAATTTAGTATATAGCTTCCCTAAACATTTGAACTATGCGTTACGTAACATCGCTGGATATGCGTAGCATAAATGCTGCAGTTTTTGAAAACCTAGAGCGATTTCCATTTAAAGAAAATCATTGAATAAAAAGGAAAACTGAAAAGAAATTAATAACTATTTTGATCTAATAACCAACTGTAGGAATTTCTTCAAACACAAACATTAGTGTCTCATGCGCTGGCATGCCGGAATAGATTATTCTCGGTAAATCGTTAAGATTTTATTCAGATGGTTCAAAAATGGTTCAAATGGCTCTGAGCGCTATGGGACTTAACGTCTGAGGTCATCAGTCCCCTAGAACTTAGAACTACTTAAACCTAACTAACCTAAGGACATCACACACATCCATGCCCGAGGCAGGATTCGAACCTGCGACCGCGGGGTTCCAGACTGTAGCGCCTAGAACCACTCGTCCACTCAGGCCGGCTAAGATTTTATTGGCTTTCGTTAGTTCTGCTTTGGTGGGTCACATATAAAAGAATGGAAAGGAGTTTTCGGCTTGGCACAGAGATGACGCAGATGTTTTTGTAGTTTTGTTTTTTTATACAGACACATGGTGAGCAATAACTAAGTAGAATAGCAATCTGATTTTCTGGGTAGTTGTTTATAAGGCTTTTTGGAGTAAGAAATTCTGAATCTTCTTCCAAGCGGATAAGCTGGATACCAGTCATAAAATTCTTTGTTTCGGTCTGTATATTGCCAACAGAAGTTCATGCAGTAGTTTCAAAATGAGTAACTGATTTCAGACACGTGGGGCCGCTCTTGTAGGTAGTAGATGTGAATGCCGTCCCAAAACTTAAATCATAGAGTGAAACGCCGAAAAATTGCACAAAATGGAACTGGCCGATACCCGATGAAAGGTGTATCAAACAACTGACTCCCCAGGCGTTTATGATGGAAAAGTACATAAAGAATTTACATTGATCAGCCAGAAGATTATGACCACCTATCTAATAACCTGCATGTCCGCCTTCGGCACGGATAACAGCGGCGACGTAACGTGGCATGGAAGCAGTGAGGCTTCGGTAGGTCGCTGGAGGATTTGGAGCCACATCTGCAAACACAAGTCACCTAATTCCAGTAAATTCCGTGGAGGTAGGTGGGGCGATGAGCTCTGACGCCACGTTCAATCACACCCCTGATGTGTTCGATCGGGTTCATATCTGCCAAGTTGGCGGGAGGGGGGAGGGGGGGGGGCAGCACATCGATTGGAACTCGCCACTCTGTTCATCGAGCCACTGCATCACACTCCTGGCCTTGTGACATAGCGCATTAACTTCCTGAAAAATGCCACTTGCCACTGTCGTCAGGAAACATGATCGTCATGAAGAGTATACGTGGTTTGCAACCAGCTTTTCTTCCAGCTGTAGGGAAGACTGAAAGACGACGAATTCGCGTCCTCCAATCGGCATGATGAAGAAGGTGTCGGGATTCATCGGACCCTTCAACGCTCTGCTACTGCGTCAACGTCCAGTACCTATGGGTCACGTGCCCATTGCAATTGCAGTTGCTGGTGTCTTGGTGTTAACTTTGGCACAGGCATGAGTTGTCGGCTGCCGAGGCCCATCGTTAAGAGCATTCGGTGCACTGTATGTCCAGTCGCACCTGTACCACCTGTACCTTGCGCAGCGTTAAAGTCCGATGCTAGTTCCGCCACAGTTCGCCGCCTGCCCTGTTTTACCTGTCTGCTCGGCCCACGACGTTCGACATCTGTAATGAGGGGTGGCCGCCCAACCCCACGACGCCAGGAGGTGGTTTCGCTTTGGTTTCGCCACGTGTTGAAGACACTCGTCAGAGCACTCCTCGAACACTTGACAAGGGGTGCAGTTTCCGAAATGATCGTGCCGAGCCTCCGGCCCATCACAGTGTGTCCTCGGTTCAACTCAGATAGATTGCGTGCCTTCCCCATGCTACACACGAAGAGTACGCTCACTGACACTACACGTACCGTGCGTGTGTCTGACTGGCAGTCATTCCACGCCAGTGACGCTGCTATTGCCTGGACGGGTTTATATCGATACTAGGTCGGTGGTCGCAATGTTTTGACTGATCAGTGTATTACACCCATGATGGAAACCGAGCGTTGACTGCAGGAAAGATTAAAAAAACGAATTCTGAGTTTAGTTTTCATTATGTTAGAAAGAATCCTAATATTTTACAACGGAATAATTATGTGAATGATATGTAGGACCATCAATTCACACCAGAAACAACACAGAAGTTGTTGTTTGATGCGGTTCTGTGCGGATAAAATGCGTAGTTGATCTTACCCGCAGAAAAGTCTAAAGTCTGAGTAATGTGGGATACCAAAGGGATTTTTATAGTGGATTACGTTGCCATGAACAAAAATTAGGGGATAATTCCGAATTTCTCTGGACCAAACTGATGCAAAAATGTGAGAGAGGAAGTCTGGAATTCGGTCTTCTTGCATCAGAAAATGCACTTGCCTACAATGGTGATTTCGCAAAGAAAGATTTTGCAATTTTTGGAGTGTCCACCCTGTCCTGTTCAGCACATAATTTCCTCTGATTTAGATCTATTCGAAAATCTGAAAGAAAATTGCAGCTGGAATATCTTTGGAGAGCAGTGAAGTGGTTGTGGCTTGAGTAGACGGATGTTTCGCAAACCTTTAAGAATCACTTTTCAGAATGAAATATGCTCGTAGGAAAAATGATAGACATAATGCACAAGTCTGACGGAGCGACTAAATTTGAAAATACATGACTATGTTCACCTAATACACCCAGCACTTCACTGTCAGGCAGTGAAATTTGCTCCCTGTCCTTGGAAATATGACTTCTCGCGTATCCTCGTTGTACCCAGTAAGGGTGAACCCCCTCAAAGTCTACAGGTAAAACCAAAACATTTCACGATTCTAGAGTGTCTGAAAAAGGGAAAGCACAATGATACAATGCTTTTTACTCGTCGCAGTGAAACTGTTCACAAAAAAAAGTAAAAATTTGGGTACTATATTACCATACTTAACTATGGCAATACGATGAGTAGACAAAAAGTGCACACTTACCTTTGTCTATTCAGTCTGGCGCCTGAAGAGAATCTCTATGATCTTTTAATTCACGGTGTACGCCAAATACGAACTTGTGCTGCGAGTATCCGACCACACGAGGGGTAACAATAGCAATAGTTTGCGTAAATTTAACCAAAGTGTGACTAAGTGTATGAAACAGAAACGTGCAAACTGCGAACCGAAGTGGGACGGCTTTCTCCAACAGTTTATGCGATACTGGGAGAAGCTGGAATCGGTAAGCGCTCTTTTAACAAATCTCACGCTGGTCATCATGCCTGACTCACGAGACAGTCTAGAACTTCGAGAGGTGAATGTGGATGATAGCAGATGCGACTGTGTGCGCGGTACATACAACTGTGGGAGCATTGACATTTCACCGGTACGGCGTCGAGCTCTGTAAAACGGCAGACAGATGACTTAGATCGCTGTATCTTCTTGTCTCAGCTTCCTCCAACGGAATATGGTAACAGCTGTCGATGCTGTATAGTAGCCTCCACAAGAGGAAGTTTACACTTGACTTTGGGATGGATGCTTCGCTGGCTTAGTGCCTCTGACTGGTAATGTGACTTTTCATAACAAGAATGCTTTTGCTGTTTCCATAGATGTAATGTCTATTTTGCTATCTTAGCACTCATTTAGCCAGATTTTGTACGTTCGGCGCTCACTGACCTGGTCGCACATACCAAATGAAACATTTTGGTGCTGACGAAGGCGCCACAATGAAATAGTGTCCACTGTAGCGGATACTATCCTAATTGGAAGTACATAAACTTCCTGTTACCGGTTATATCACAATAGTAAAGAAGCAGTCATCGTCACTTAACGCACTGCAGTTCACGTCCATGTGATAGGATACTGCTGAAGTGGTTGAAAATGCTGAAATTGAGAACTGATTTTCTGCAAAAGTGAGCGGATCTACGGATTTCTCCAACATTTTTTTCTTCGTCTTAGACTGAACTATAACATTTTAGATTTGACAGTAGCTTCTCAAAGTGATAAGTAATACGCAATAAACAGAAAAATTACTTTTTGAATCGCTACGGCAAGCTTCCCATGGCTTCTTTTAATAACGTTTGTCTATACTTTTCTTTCGCAGTCGTGTTTACTCATCTTTAAACGTAAAAAAAGGCATGAAAGGACAGGACAGGAACTAACTGTTGTATACGCTATTATCCAGCAACAAAATATGAAAGAATTCCTTATAGACTGGACACTGTATAGTCATGTACCTTACTCGTTTGCTGTCAGCTGCTTCAATTGAAACACAGAATTGAAAAAATTTCATTTCTTCGGAAATCAATAGATATGTTTTTCACACTGAGAATGACAGTTATCTACAAAACACTTCTATCTTTGACTAACTAGGAAATGACTCCCATAACACAGGTTTCTGTTACATACTGTGCTCCACCCTCGGTGCCAAATTCTACACTTAACTCCAGTGGCTGGATTCCTTGAGAGCACTTTCGGTAAGCATTTTCCGGGGGTGAGAGCTTGTTCCTTACTACTGGTGTCACGACCATTACACTACTTGTTTGGTCTCGACTGGAGAGTTGGCCACAGAGTTCCCTCGACTTATATTGCAACATTAGATCAGTACGTTTCAAAACATCGGCTAAAAGTTTTGCTTCGGTCAAAAAATTATATTTAGTCTGAATAATTCACACTTCACTTGCTCCAGAGCCTGTACGAAGTTCATGCGCTTGCTGTTAGGCAACAGGAAATTGCGATCTGTATGACTAGGTTTGACATTATTTAAGTGAAACTTCGCATAAAAGTATTCGAGAATACGGATAAATTTGGGATCAAGCCAGCTGACACAAATGAACCTCCATTGTTGCGTGTTGACGTTAACACCCAATATGAGCTTGAAATTTGGCTGTGCGAGCTAAATTTGTACTCACATTTCGCGTACTTCCCAAATCTTTTAGCGGGTATTTCACTGCAAATACTAGCAAAGAATATTTCTATATAATCGTCTTTACTAGAACTAATGAATGTCTATCAGTCTGTAATGTTCCTCCTCGTTCCCTCTTCTTACGGTACAAACCTGTTGCGACAGAATTGTCTTTACGACCGTCGACGTGCTTTAAGCAAGGTGCGGCGCGCGCCAGTTCTCTACGTAATTACCCCACAGGCAGTGAAGGAAATATTAATCGAAAACCCAAATCAACGTCCTGCAAACTACACTTACGAAACAGCTTTGGTAAGAGCCGCCAACTTTGCAAGGAACCACGAGATCAGGTTAAATAGTCACAACTCTTACATCACTGCCTGTAACCCTGAAGCACTCTCAGTTCTCATCCGGCCACAAGATCCGGAAAAATACACTGAGAACAGTATCCACTTGACTTCCAAGCTGATTCCTCATGACTTTTTTGCATCTTCATAAAAGTAGACTCCATATGTAAGAAATCTTAGTTACGACAATCAGGCATTCAAAATAAAACACTGCTTAGAACAAGTTAAGGGAATGCAGTCAGGTAACGCTTCGACAATCGCCGTTATTTAAACAAGTAAACACCCCATCATTTTCAAGACAAATGCAACGAGTGTACGAGCGCTGCCAAGGAAATTTAAACTCTCGGTAGAGGGCGCTACTCCAAGAAGCGGGGCTTAAAATTCTTTGTACAGCGTTCCCTCACTGCATTTATACATTGATAATGACGGTGTGTTCATCTGCCGATATATCGGCGGTTATCGAAAACGTGACCGAGCCGTATTCCTGTAATTTGCTTGATCATTTTATAGGCCTCACAGTGGGGCCAATCGCTTCAAAAACTGGACAAATGGGTATAAAATCATAAAAAACTATGTTTTTTCAGATTCTTTGGCTCGCTGATTAGGAATCCGATGTCTGTACTGCATAATTCAAAATGGCGGATCAAAAATTATAAATTTAGCGAATCCCAGTAAATGATCGGATATCATGAAGCCGCTGACAGCGAATTAGAAGTTGCAGTTGACGTATCCAAATGTTTTATTTCAAATTTTACATTTTTGGGTGGAAATCGTAGTCACATTCATCGCTTGTGTCTTTACTGCTTTCAGAAGGCTCGCTGTCGGGTTTCCACTGGGAGATTGTTCGAAAAGCAGATCATTTCCCTTTGGTGGCATGTGTTTGTTGTTGTTGTGGTAGAAATATGATCGTCCACTAAAAACCTGAGAATACGTGCACACAAAAACATTTGAACTCGATAACTATACCATTAAGGTGGGGAGATAGACGCAGAGCAAAATTTGTAGTCAACGATTTCGGATAATATCGGTAGTAGTTTAGTTATAAATAGATTTACGTCACTACAGCAGTTAAAAATGTCATAAACATGTCTTCTGGGGCCGGCCGAAGTGGCCGTGCGGTTAAAGGCGCTGCAGTCTGGAACCGCAAGACCGCTACGGTCGCAGGTTCGAATCCTGCCTCGGGCATGGATGTTTGTGACATCCTTAGGTTAGTTAGGTTTAACTAGTTCTAAGTTCTAGGGGACTAATGACCTCAGCAGTTGAGTCCCATAGTGCTCAGAGCCATTTGAACCATGTCTTCTGGAGTGCTTCCCACCTTATTTCATCCTGACAACTAGGCAGGATCGCTGTCATATATTAAACAAGCCACATAAACAAATTCCGAAGAATGTGTCGTTATCTTATTCGCTGTTTACCACCAACTGCCACGTCACGTATCCCATCGACTTTAGACCAGAATGAACCCGCAGTATTGGGCAAGTATTTACCAATCCAATATGCACAAGATTTCGCGGGACTAAAGTAAAACGTGCACCTTTTTCTGTTCTGTCCAGGTTTTGAAGAGACTTGGCCCACAGTGTGCCAGAAGAAACTCAAATTGTACGAAAAAAACTATTTCGTCGTTCATCTCCTCCTACAAGTAGCTGTTAAACACTTACCTTCGAAAATAGGCATCCCCCGTAAGTCTCTACACGCACGGAAGGGTATATAACTGCGATTTCATGCTAACTTCCGAAAGTGACACATTATTCTTCTGAACATAGTGTCTTGTGTATCTTACCTGTAGAAATCCGAATATTATGACTTCTGCGTAACTCAAAGTGGCTAGAAGCCTTCTGAACTTCTTAAAGACCCACTAACGAACGCGTGATTTTCCTCGCGGCAAGCAACTCCACCAAATTTCTTGAAATTCCGGCGCTTCTTAGAGACGTGGTTACAATTATATTCGGGGCTGTGATACGATGGTCGGATGAATTTCTTCTTGAAACCTAAGGTTTCGTCCTCGTTTGCGAATTACATTTTTGTGAGGAGGGAGGGAGGGCAGTTGCAGCTTTTTCGAAGATCCGATGCGTACCATGGCTCGCTATTGTGAACGCAGCCGGGTGATGACTTGGCCAACCGCCGATACTTCGGCAAATAAACTCGTACTGATAGCGAGTCAAGTTGTGCATCGGCCCTTCGTAAAAGCTACAACCTCCCATGAAAAGGTCATCTGCAGACTGTGACGGGACTATAGGTTTCAAGAAGACATTCATCCGATCACAGAATTATAGCCTGGAACATCTCAGTAAGTGACTTCCGGTCGTAGAAGTTTACATTTTATAATGAGAGCTAAGGTTATAAACTGATTAGCTTTCACCTGAATCATAGGAATTTCTATTCGTTCAGCCGCCTCTGTTGGTAATTCACTTCTTGGTAGGGTGCTGCCTCATGGGATATCCTCTAATATTAAGTTTTACTATCTAGATCAAATTCTCTGAGGTTTTGGGAAAAACACTTCCGACACTTTGAGCAACCCACAAGCATTAGCAACCGCATTCGGTGTTCCTTGGAAAGCTCACCTAAAGCCCAATACACTATAATTACGGAACGTCCATCTCCACTATGTGGTACAGTATACATAACCTACAAGGACGACAAGCATGAAAGCTGTCAAGCCACAATTAGTGTAAAAAATCTTTTGATATGCCCTTTGCTCATCTCCGTGACAGCTGAAAACACTTATATACTGCGGTGACATGTGTTGCCCATAATATGACACTGCACGATTTAAAATCTAGAGCCGCGCGGAGTGGCCGCGCGGTTTGAGGCAACATGGTCCCTTAGATATTCACACACATTTGATTTTTAAAATCTAGATCGAATGTAAATTCTAGGAAAGCTTGTTCCTACAGTAAAATTTAAAGAAAATATTTTGGATGGCTTACGAGAAATAGTATATCTCCAGTTGGCCACCCTGACAAGACGTAGATTTGCTCGCGCCATTTACCGCATCTTATCGGACCAACGTAGTATGCCTTTAATTCAGTACAGAACGTTGGCCCAGTGCAGGTGAGTATTGAGGTGGTGGAAGAGTTCTGTCGTGGAAGAGACCGCCATTTCCGTCAATATCCAGGGGGACAAAACAACAGCGTGAGATGAGATATGAAGCGTAATGGATCTGAAAAGACAATTCGAAGGTTGGAAAATATTCTACGAGTTCGTGTTGCTGTGCAACGATACCCACAGAGATTTGTCCATCGCCATTTCAAAAGATTGCAAATCTCTAGCATATCTATGCGGAGGATTGTGATTGATTGACTAACTGAAAGGGGTTATGGGACCAAACGGCGAGGTCATCAGTCCCGAGATTCCGAAGTGAGTCACAGAAGAAAGAGAGTGTGCTAAAAGTGGGCGGATCCAGTCAGAAGAGTCAAATTATAAAATAGTGAACATTAAACACACATAGTAAAGGCGTAAAAGGTGAGACCAAATCTAAAAACGGGGAAAAAGGGGGGGGGGCGGTCATGGGTCACAGACAGAGAAGACTGCAATAGAATGCAATTTTGACATATGATGACATGACGGAGACCGTGGTTGTTGTTTGAAGGCAAATGTTGATGGTGTTGGGACAGCAACCAGCAACAAATTTACTTTCAGTTCCTTTATTCAAAGGGTACCGTTACCGGTTTCGAATCGTTGTGATTCATCCTCAGGCGGTTTATACACCACATGTCATAAAGAAAGCGTGTAAACCGTCTGAGGATGAATCACAACGATTCGAAACCGGTAACGGTACCCTTTGAATAAAGGAACTGAAAGTAAATTTGTGGCTGGTTGCTGTCCTAACACCGTCAACTGTAAAAGAAGTCCCAACCACAACCAACCTGCCCCTGGCCCAAGAATAAAGGAGAACCTTATATCTGGTGGAAATGAAAACCACTTTCACGGAAGAAACCGAGGACCAGTTCAGCCATCCGTGGATCTTCTGCTAATATTAAATTTAAGGAATCGGGAAGACTATACTTAACACAAAGGGCCGAAAGAAGGGGACATTCCACCAATATGTGAGATATCGTCAGTCTGGCTCCACAACCACATTGTGGTGGTGGGTCCATACGTAGGAGGAAACAATGGGTGAGCCGTGTATGACCAATGCGTAAACGGCATAAAACAGTGGATCACTTCAGAGAGGAGCGGAAGGAAGAGCGTCAAACAGCAGTAGACGCCTTGATTGTGCGGAGTTCATTACTATGAGCAGTAGCGCTCTAGATGGTATTCCACTTTTGGACAAAGAGAGATTTGACGTAGCTCCGCATATCCGCAGCTGGACACTTATCCGTTTCTACTCATATGTTATCACCCAAACATGTACATCTCGTGATTATCGTGGAGGTTTTAGAATCAAGACAACGAGAGAACATAGACTGTCGTTGTCATTTTCGTCACAGACTCTTCTTCCCCTTATGAGTATTTATAAATGATAAACTGAAGTTTCAAATACTGAAATTTGTTCCTGAAATTCGACTTAATGTTAATAGGTATAGATGTACTACATAGAAAATTTCAATAATGAAAACCGTATTTTGTCATTAAATATATATATGTATATACAAACCGAAGAAGGCCCTGTGACAAAGATGAAAACGACAGTCTAAGTCTTCTCGTTGTCGTGATTCTAAAACCTCCACGGGAAGCAAGAGATGTGCCAGTGCGGGTAAATGAATTTATAACTAAGAGACCAAATAAAAAGGTGTGTGACATCTGGAAGTTTGGGTCTATCCGTTGCGTTTGCGTGAGTGTGTATGTATGTGTGTGTGTCGCCTAATTCTGACGAAGGTCTTAGTGGCCGAAAGCTTTATTTGTGACAGTCCTTTTTTTGTGCCTATCTGCGACTCAGCATCTCCGCTATATGGTGAATAGCAACTTTCCTTTTCACAATATTGTTCCTTTCCATCCTGGATGTTCCATTGTTTGAATCAGCAATAAATTCCATGTATGAAACTGCAATTCTTCATCAGATAGGAATAAACTTGTATTTGGCTTTTCACTAATGGGAGTCTGTGTAGAACTACGATCTGCAAGTTATATTGGCGTAAATATATGCTAAACCTGCTAATAACGAAATGAAAATTCACTACATCTCGCAGACTACCGCGTGGCTTATGCAGTGTTTTATTACATAGTCACAAGTATCAACAATATCTCAGAATTCGCGCCCTCCTTCCTCTACTACAGATTGTCGAAAACTTTTGTTTCCATCCGCTTATGAAGTATCAGACGCGTCCACGAGAAAGACACGTCGTGGAATATACGTCACAACACGTGACACTGCAGCTCACACGAGTGACTGTAGCCGTGTCCGAAGGGGACCGAATAACTATTTCAGTGGAGTTTAATAATTCTTGAGTGGGCGTTTAAATGCTTGCAAGCTCTCGAAAAACGTAACCCCTTTAGTAGGTACCTTTACAACTACGTACTGGTTTCTCTTGGGCGCTACACGGATCCAAGGGTGGCAGACGAACCGACTAGTGTGACGTCACAAGTTCTTCGCGAGGCCCGTATTATATCTCGTGGGCCGCGAACACCATGTGTGTGATGGGTTGTAACACGTTTGCACTAATACGAGTACAACCTAAAGCGAAATCATCTCTCCAGCTTGTAATGTTACTTGAATTACGTACCCATTACGGCACCTCACCTCAATCTCTCGATACCAGCAATATTGTACTGTGTTTCTGTAAAATAGTTAACATATTTCTGTGACCACATTCAGATTTGATTTCATTAATGTAGAGGTACTTCGATACATCGATGTGTATATATTGCAATGACATTATTCTTATGTGCATTCTTTCTTTTGTCACTATGGTCTTTGACGTACTTGTAACTCCGATTTTTGGGCGCGTAAGCTGTTATTAGAGTGTCAAGCTTTGGTCGTCATGTTAGGAAGACGCCAATTGTAGTTAGTTTATGAAATGTGAACTTTAACAGTGAGGAAGATATTTTCAAGTATGTTTTATATTGTGAAGTGATGTTTTGGGACGAGTTACGTGATACTGCAACAAAAGTAATAAAAAAGAAGTGTAACTTAAATTCGGAGTGCTGATTACTTTCTTACATCACCATTGTCCAAACTTGCAAAAGTTTAATCTTCAAGAATGGTTTATGAAACACATCTATAAAACTTTTGAATATCACAGAATAAAACCTAGGGCCTCTTTGGATACGAGCTTGGAATCACCACTACCTAGATTTTCGACGATTGAGCCACGAGTTCACAACGAGACCAGCGTGGGAAACACGAAAAGATGAGTGCCTAGTTTATCCATTATTTCAAGAAATGACTTTATTAACTGTGCTCTAATGACACCTACCACATAATGTAACTTTGTTGTTGCCCGAAAATGCAATATTTAGCAGCGTGAGCAACACTACAATCATAATTAATTTTTGACCTTTGTTGTGGTAGGGTTGTTAGAAGCTCTAGGATGCGTTCCAGTGGATAATGTCACCATAAAAAGTCAGAGCAGCCCCTTCCGAGTCGTCCGCGCAGCCAGTATCGGGTGGGCAGACGCGACTGCGCAGTTGCCACGTCCCGTGGGAAGGCCGGTGGCGCTACGGAAAGTGAGAGCGTCCGTCAGAGGCGGATCGGCGGCGGCAGGGCCGGGGTCAACGAATGGCGCGTGTGTGGAGGTGGCGGAAGCCGCGCCCGCCAACAGGTTGAGGCAGGCGGCCTCGGCGGCGGGCTGGCCGCACCTCCCAGATTTCACTTTCGCACACTTCGGTCGCCGACCCGCGCCCCGCGCCGCAAACAAACAGCGCGCCCGCTGCCGCTGCCGCCGCCGCTCCGAGTCCGCCTACGTACTGTGCGCCGTTTTAGGCCGTGGGTCCCGCGCGGAGGGCGTTCAGAGCTCTGCCTACGCCGGAACTCGTGTCACTGTTGGATAACTGTTCTAGTAAGGGGACAATCTGTAACACCAGCCAGGGTAGCCGTGCGTGCTAAAGCGCCGTTTACGGGACGCTGAGGTTCACCCTCCCCGGATCGAATCCGCACGGCGAATTAACCACGAGGGTCGCCGTGCCGGCCGATCTGGATGTGGTTGTTAGTCTGTTTCCCACATCCGAATAGGTGAATACTGGGCTTGTGCCCAGACCCCGCAGCAGTTACACGATTCACAAAAATTTATGAACATTTCGCACTCTTTCGCATGAATAACACCGCACACAGACTTCTGGGGTACACATATTCCCTCCCGGAGAGGGGTAACGATAACAAGAAGAGCATCCGATCACCCCTTAACTATCAAATATGTGGTAAACACTTCTTGAAAGGAGGGTAAAAGATGAACGTCAACAAAAGCAAAACAAGAGTAATGGAATGTAGTCGAATTAAGTCGGGTGATGCTGATGGAATTAGATTAGGAAACGAGACACCTAAAGTAGTAAAGGAGTTTTGCTATTTGGGGAGCAAAATAACTGATGGTGGTCGAAGTAAAGAGGATATAAAATGTAGACTGGCAATGGCAAGGAAAGCGTTTCTGAAGAAGAGAAATTCGTTAACATCGAGTATAGATTTAGGTGTCAGGAAGTCGTTTCTGAAAGTATTTGTATGGAGTGGAGCCATGTATGGAAGTGAAACATGGACGATAAATAGTTTAGACAAGAAGAGAACAGAAGCTTTCGAAATGTGCTGCTACAGAAGAATGCTGAAGATTAGATGGGTAGATCACATAACTCATGAAGACGTATTGAATAGAATTGGGCAGAAGAGAAATTTGTGGCACAACTTGACCAGAAGAAGGGATCGGTTGGTAGGACATGTTCTGAGGCATCGAGGGATCACCAATTTAGTACTGGAGGGTAGCGTGGAGGGTAAAAATCGTAGAGGGAGACCAAGAGATGAATACACTAAGCAGATTCAGAAGGATCTAGGCTGCAGTAGGTACTGGGAGATGAAGCTTGCACAAGATAGAGTAGCATGGAGAGCTGCATCAAAACAGTCTCAGGACTGAAGACCACAACAACAACGTCGACCCTGCGTAGATGCTGGATTAATGCAAAGAAAAAGAATATCGGAAGAGTGACAAAATTTCTCTAAAAGAATGAAAAAGAACGCTAAAGAAATGAAAGATGAGATGAAGATGGGATAGACTGATGATTATCGTCATGTGATCGATGACAAGATGATAGTGACCATGACAGGATGGAACTACGAAATTACGATTGCAGTGATGGGACAGAATGACCAGGCGATTCGAGTGACGGGACTGAATGACGTGATGATGATTACAATTATGGGATTAAATGACGAGATGACAACGGCGGCAGTGGTATGGAAAGACGATGGAGACAGTCAAAGATTATGAGGACACTGATGGGTTGACAAGAAGAATATAGTAATTGTTTCTTAAGTTATGCACACCATTCGTTATAAGACACAAGGAGTATGACTGTTTAAGTGAACATAAATTACACTGTAAAACACCGAGACGTGTCATTTTATCAGATGTAGTTTGTTTGTTTAACTGATCCTACTCCAAGATAGATCTAATGAAACTAGAATGTGATTAATGTGTTACACATCCTCGAAATCGTACAATCGTAAAGTGGAGTAGCAGATGGGAAATCTGTATGAAGTTCTTAAAACTATTAATTCTGTTAAATACTGAAACCTTTAGTCCTAGGATTCTCCATGTTCAAATGGCTCTGAGCACTATGGGACTTAACATCTGAGGTCATCAGTCCCCTAGAACTTAGAAGTACTTAAACCTAACTAACCTAAGGTCATCACACACAGTCATGCCAGAGGCAGGATTCGAACCTGCGGCCGTAGCGGTCGCGCGGTTCCAGACTGAAGCGCCTAGAACCGGTCGGTCACAATGTCCGGCATTCTTCATGTTACTTCAAGCTTTTCGTCAAAATTTTAAATTTTTATTTATTTATTAATAGATCTACATGTTACAGCTGCACCTGTCCTAGCACTCAAGACTTTCATGAAGCTAGTTTTGCTAATGCTTATAACCAATTTCCCAGAATTTCTATTTTTAAGATCGAGAAGCCTGCGAGCCATGACGATTGATACGAAGCTCCAGTTGAGACTAACGCTTTATTATTCATTGGTAATGAAATAGTACATGACAAATTGTTTACTTGACATCTCAGTGACCTACTTTTCTCTACTGAACACATGACTTTCTTTTTTCCTAGACTTGTTCTTAAGCTGATCATTTCCTTACCCTACAATGTCCCCGTTGTGAACCATACGTCGTCCCCCACTCCCTCCGCCATATGTCACGAGCTGTCTAATGGCATATAGCCTACTCATATCTTTGATTCGTGACTTGTAAGATTTATAGCTCCACTACCAGTTGTGACATTTGGCAAATACTTAGCCTCGAGGCTCATTTGGTGGTCGCCAGTGTTCGATTGTGTTTGCATACTGTGGCAACCACCTTTAGCTCAGGCGCCAGTGACTTATCTGTCACTAAAATTTCATTTATATTTAATTATTTATCAGATTATCTCACCTCGAATTTTGTTTTCAGTAGTGTTAGTTGTACTTAAGTAGCGAAGCAGTATGCATGAGTTTACGAATGCAGTCTGCAGGAATACTTGAGCGTGAACACGTTTGCAGTGTTAAGAGTCGATGAAAACTTATCCTTTACTAAATAGATTCACCTTCCATATTACAAACATTCGCACAAGTATACAAAGGAATAAAACAAGAATACGGTTTAACTACGGTTTGCGATGAGGTTATTTAGACATGAAACACAAGCACAGGGAAAGAAATCATCCGTCTCAATTTCAAACAAAGCAGCCTACAACCCCTCTTAATCTGTTTATAGCTATTTGGGAAAACGTAAATCTGGATAGTCGCATTACGATTAGATTCTCGTTCTTTCCGCATGCAAGTTCACAGCCGTAATCTCTTTGCTACGTTGCTTGGTCAGAGGAGGACACCTATTTGTTGCAACAAACCGAAAGAATCACTCTGTAACGAGAAAAAGAACAATGCCTCAATGTACAATAGCAATCAGCAAACTATTCCGATGAACATTATGAAGTTTGTTCAGACCTACCGTATAGTTTTAAATTTCTCTTTCGACAATGGTCGCCGCTTTTCACAACACATTAAAGTTCCAGGTTTAGTTCCTACGCTGTTTACCGTCACAGACTTATATGAAATTATGGTCTCCGTTAAAGAACGAAAAATTAGAATTTCGTCATTTAGACAGATGACGAACGTCGTCCTTTGGACAGATGACGAATGTAAGTAATATATGGAGGGTAGCTCCGTAACCTTATTTATAGTGTTGTATGCCACTACAGGGAAAACAGTCTAATGGCTAACACTGAGGTTGTCTTATTCGAAATGCATTGCGAATCTTTTTGAGACAATATAAGTACTTCCCCTTATATCAGTTTAGCATCACTTTTTCATTAATGGATGAAATGAATAAGACTGTGAAATTTACCGCATTTTACTTATAGCTACATGCCTCCTTCCAGAGTATGTCAGATCGAATTCTGTATCAAAATGTTCACGTTATATATTTGTTCTAACACAGCAGACAATATTCTTATCCGTTTCACACCCCAGAGCAATCCTCACAATGGCCGGCCAGTGTGGCCGAGCGGTTCTTGGCGCTTCAGTCCAGAGCTGCGCGACTGCTATGGTCGCAGGTTCGAATCCTGCCTCGGGCATGGATGTGTGTGATGTCCTTAGGTTAGTTAGGATTAAATAGTTCTAAGTTATAGGGGACTGATGACCTCAGCAGTTAAGTCCCATAGTGCTGAGAGTCATTTGAACCAATCCTCACAATGCGGGCTGAGACACCAATCGCCAACAGGTTTGATGTAGACAACAAGTGACCAGGATTCTTCACATACATACGCCTTACTCGATACGTAATTAAATTATTTTCATTATTACGAATGTGTGATGTACGCCCTACATATAACACTCTGGAGAACGGAAAATATTTTGAATGTCTTGCAACAGAAATAGACGTGGTGAAAAATTGCGTTGCACACATTAATGAGAGCATGAATTCAAATCTATGTCCGGCCATCCGGACTTGAGTTTTCCGTCTTTTTCCCAACTTGCATAAGCCAAATCCCAACATCGTTAGTTTTGAAGGACACGTTTTTCTCCCCTATGCTTCCTCAATCCAAGCTTGTGATTTATAAGTGCAATGACCTCGTTGTCAACCCGATGTTCGCACCTTCATATCGTGACGAGTAGGTTTTACTTCGCGACTGAAGCGCTATGCTCGTAGTAGCGAACTGTGTTCGGCTGATTACCAAAGACTACAAAATATTGGTCCATTGGCTGCTTCGCTCAAGCGTTGAAGGAGAGAGCAGCGATAGGAGCCGTTTTCACAAACTATGACTAAGTTTCAAAAAACCGCTAAAGAAACACCCATACACTTCCAAGGTTGAGCTTCACGTTGTCGCTTTCTGTACCAACGCACATACACACACATAATCCCCTTTGGCCTCCATACATGCACACATAAGCGCACTACTATTTTTGAAAAAGTTGCGACACTTACAGAACAGAAATTTAACAGACAGGATTAGACAGATTTACTGATATTTCAACTTAAAGGAAAAAAGAATACAGCAGTAATAGGAATGATTTCAGTCCAACAAGGTCTTCTGTACACTGTTAAGTGCAATGCCTGAAGCCAAGCAAGCTAGGTAACGCAGACATTCTTGTTGTATTTTCCTATACTCGAAAATAGTCTCTTTTTTGTTGAAGACCATTTTTACTACGAGACATGTAGTAACATTGTTACAAAGTGGTATTTAGTAATGGTTGTAGGCTTGTTTTTCAGCATAAGCATATCACTTTCAGAAGTTTGATGGCAACTGAGTCCACAGCCTTTGCGAAATTATAAATGAAAAGCGTTTGTTCCAATGCAGCAGACACTATTCTAATATCCTTGATACATCTTTGCCGCCTTTGTGATCCAGTTACCACGATTACTACAAGACATTTAAACTTCAGTGTTTACGTCATTATTTCACCAGATCTGTAACGTATGTGGTATAAGGAACAGTTGATAAATTCACAACACCCGATGCTATTCCTCTTACACAGCATGGCACAGCTTTGTACACTAACGAGTCAAAACATTATAACCACCTACTTAACTCGTTGTTGGCCTGTCTATATAACGTGATGTATCACCTGTTCTGCGTTTCATCGATTCTGCAGCTCGTTGGTAGACATGTGGATCTACGTGGCACCACGTGCCAACGCACAATTCATGTAATTCCCTTAAATAATTGGTCGCTGATTTGTGTACGCGGTGATGACGTTCGATAGCAAGCCAGTTGGGAGTCGTCAGATTCACTTCAGGTGAAGTTGGTAGCCAAGACATTAACGTGATTTCGCTGCCATGCTCCTCGAACCACTGCAGCACTATTCTGGCTTAGAGACATGTACAATTATACTGTTGAAATGTGACCGTCGTCAGGGAGGAGATCAAGCATTAAGGGATGCAGCTGGTCCGCAGCTGACCTAGTATCTTCGATTACAACCACAGATCCCATGCAAGCGCTGGCCAGTGTCTGTCATAGCACAATACTGTTCACAACAGCCTACGACCGTGGCGCGGTGCAAGTTTCGAGCATGACGGCATTCGTGGAGACGACCATCGACCTGACGTAGCAGAAACGAAATACATCCGCCTAGCCGACAAGTTTACAATGATACACGGTCCAATCCCGAGCACACTACAATCGTAATTGGTGAACATGACGAGTACGATGAACACTTAGGGGTCGTCTGCTGCACGCTTGTTCGACAATGTACGCTGAATGGTGTGCTCCACCAGCATTGTTCTCTTTCGCCAGAGACGCCACAGATCACACCATCTATCCTCCTTTGCATAGTAGACAAGCCTCTAAACCCCACGTTCTGTGAAGAGTCGTGGACTTCCAACGACTTAGCACCCAGTAATAATTCCAGTACCCTTCTACCACTTTCAGTAGATGCTCACGACAGCAACACGTTAACATTAGACCAGGTTCGCCGGTTTCGAGATACTCGTTCGCAGGCTCTGCGCAATCATAAACTGCCCTTTGCCAATGTCGCTTATCTCAGTGGATTTCTCCACTTCCAGCGCATATCTTCGCCGTGGTAATCCCCCATCCGTCTCTATTCGGCTTGGATACTTTTCTTACAGCGTTACGTGCCCGCAAAGCCATCCGGAGGCATCCAGCCTTGCAGTGTTCAGTGGTCATAATGTTTTGGTATATCAATATATTACTGAGTGGGTTACAACATTGCGCTATGCTTGAAAATGAAAACGTATCGAAATTGTTATCGGAATAAATGTTTTAACAGCCAAACCACTGCCGGCCGCTGTGGCCGAGCGGTTCTAGGCGCTTCAGTCTGGAACCGCGCTGCTGCTGCTACGGTCGCAGATTCGAATCCTGCCACGGGCATGGATGTGTGTGATGTCCTTAGGTTAGTTAGGTTTAAGTAGTTCTAAGTTCTAGGGGACTGATGACTTCATATGTTAAGAACCATAGTGCTCAGAGCCATTTGAACCATTTTGAGCCAAACCACTGTACCATTATTCTGGCTTCGAGAAATGTACAATTATACTCTTGAAACCAGTCAATTACGGTAATGGTTTCATTTAAAAACATATTACTTTCGAATGCACTTCTAACGCCACTTCACATACAAAGGTCAATAACGGAGCCAAAGGGAGGAGGGGGGGGGGGGCGGATTAGACTACGTGACTTCGTAAAACCTACTGGCGCCAAGTCTAGGCAGTGAATCCACTTGAGAGCGGCGTGTTGCATTAGCTCACGACGAATTGGTCCTGAAACAGGCGTATCAAGTGTCTTATTAACATGTCACTGAAGAGAGACTATCGACATTTTTGCTCTTCTCCAGATAATGCGCCCCGTACAGAGCTCCCTATATCCATAGAGATCATCAGTATGACTTTCCTACTGAATGCTAATTACTTTTAAATTTCTTGACTTTAGGTGGTGGGTGTTTTCATTTTATCGAATATCTGCCTGGGCTGTGTGGATCCATATTTCAGATCACATAGCGCGTTCTTGGTGTACATGTGTATGATGATTAGTAATTTGTGCCCAAAACTAGTGTCTTCCCACTATTCGCACTACATGAGAATCCCCTTCATGCACGTAACGCTCCAAGTACTCCTGGGATGGTATTGCCCGCTGCACAGTCCAGTGTACTTAGAACAGACGTCTCGCTTCTCTCTGGTTACATTTTGTCGTACAGCCAAGGCCATCGTGGGTCATACTTGCATCTCGTATTCCGTAGCTTTTTAATAAGAACGTCAAATTTGTTGACAAGCAATTGCTGGCATTATATCGTCAGTATTTTAATCTGTTCGTTGATTCATACAGTCCTCCATTACTTCAATAACTGTGGATTTTAGACGGTTCATGTATACTGATGTAGTTGCGCGATCATGTCACATGCACTATTTCACAGGGATATACTGTAATATCACTGCGACATCTTGGCGCCTTATTATTAAGGGATCACTGTTCGTCACGTAAACCAATACTTCGTTGTATGTATATGAAAGCTGATACAAAATACCTGACTTGCGTATATAGTAACGCTGTGTTTGCGACATTGTACTGAGTGACTATAACTGAGCACTATTATTTACCTTTTTCAAGTTTTTCGGTCTATTTACTGTGAGATTTCTTTGTTGGTTTACCACTGAAAACTCGTTTCCGTACGAAGGGGGCACTTATAAATAGCATTCACCTGTTACATAAAGTCTGGAGGAAAGCGGAATGTAGAGAGCAAGCCTTGGAGCGAACTATATCCTTTAGGAACTGATGGGCAGTTGTGGATACAGCGAATTACGGAAGATGTTCTGCACCGTGTGTGGCCGTTACCGTTACTCTACTTGTAGCGTGCTGAGCTGACGGGAGTACAGCAGTTCCAGAGAATAATCACGCCACTGAGTAGTTACAACAAAGGTCTTCTGACTTTGATATCTTCGAATGTATCATTAGAGTAGGAATCGACAGCAACACAACCGCGTTTCTGGATGTCAAGTCTCTGGACTTACCAATAAACCACAGCGCATGCATGCAGGGTGTGTACAGCCCAGTCACGTTCCCATCTGATTTTTAAATGAATATTGTCTATGTAACATTCAAGCATCATGGAGCAGTTTGAAATTAAAACAATACTTTGACCTATAGCTGCTGAAAAGGAGCATTATACCACCATCTCTTATCCCTGTGCCAGATACTGCTACTGAAAATTTATTCGACCGTTATAATTCGACACTTTTACCTCTAGATGGTGTTCCACTACTCTAGTGTAGGCTACAACCCCAGATTACGGAATCGGGTAGCACGCTTAGCAAGTGTACGATCACGAACGTCGTGACGGTACTACCCGACAAAAAAATTAAAAAATACACCCAGAAGAAATGATCATACGTCAATGTAACTTCTTAAAAAAGAAAGAAAAAGCGTGGTTCTCTGTGACAGGTAAATCGGCCACCAGAGTGTATTAGGATTGTTCGTGTTTGGTGGTGTAACCAAGCCTAGTAGGGTGCGAGGGGCGTTTGAAAAGTCCGTGCAAAAATAAAAACTACTTTCGTGTTTGGGGTAAACCTATTTTATTTTTCGACATAGTCTCCTTTTAGACTTATATACTCCGTCCAACGCTGTTCTAATTTGTTGATCCCTTCCGAATAATAGGAATTGCCCAAGTCTGCAAAATAGCTAATAGTTGCTGCAATCACCTCCTTGTTTGAATAAAATCTTTGTCCCGCCAGCCGTTTCTTGAAATTGGGGAACAAATAGTAGTCCGAGGGAGCCAAGTCTGGAGAATAGGGAGGGGGGGGGCATCATTAACTTTACGACCACAATTGCTGAGGTGTGTGCTGGTGCATTGTCGTGATGGAAAAGGACGGTCCAATAACGATGAATAATATTCACCTGTAATAGTTTTACCCTATTCCAAATAGTCGATGAGGATTATCCCTTGCGAATCCCAAAATGCAGTCGCCACAACCTTTCCGGCCGAAGGAATGGTCTTTGCCTGTTTTGGTGCAGATTCTCCCTTGGTAACATGTTGTTAAGATTGTTGTTTTGTCTCAGGAGAACAGTGACGGAACGACGCTTAAAGTCCTGGGGATTCTTCAAAATGGTTCAAATGGTTCTGAGCACTATGGGACTTAACAGCTGTGGTCATCAGTCCCCTAGAACTTAGAACTACTTAAACCTAACTAACCTAAGGACATCACACACATCCATGCCCGAGGCAGGATTCGAACCTGCGACCGTAGCAGTCGCGCGGTTCCGGACTGCGCGCCTAGAACCGCGAGACCACCGCGGCCGGCGCGGATTCTTCCTGAACAGCTGCAAACCATCCTTGCAATACTTCACACATTTCTTTTTTTGGTCAAGCGTGAGCAATCGTGGAAGCCATCTTGCGGATAGGTTTCCCGTGCCCAAATGTTTATGCAAAATATTAAGTACCCGTTCATTCGAAATGCCCACAGCACTAGCAATCTCACGCACCTTAACTCTTCTGTCATCCATTACCATATCATGGATTTTATCAATGATTTCTGGAGTCATAACCTCCACAGGGCGTCCAGAACGTTTAGCATCACTTGTGCCCATATGGCCACTCCGAAAATTTTGAAACCACTTATAAACCGTTCTAATCGAAGGTGCAGAGTCACCGTAATGTTTATCAAGATTCTCTTTAGCCTCTTGAGGCGTTTTGCCTGTCATAAAGTAATGTTTAATCACCATACGAAGTTCTTTTTCGTCCATTTTTCGACAATCACTCGACTTCCTTGATTCACACGAATGCAAACACAAAGAAATAGACCAATATGGCTGAAACTTGGTGTGCGTTCTTTCCAAAGATGCTACAAACTAAACTTGGCCTCTATACGCGCCGGTGGGGCCATCTCTCGGATTTTGCACGGACTTTTCCAACGCCCCTTGTATAAAAGGGCAGAGACCACTGAAGGACACGGAGATGCCGCTTACTCGTGAGAAACAGCGTTATCAGCATAGGACAGATTTTCAAAGGGACCTTATTGGGGGTTTCCATTTGGGCGACTGGTCGAATTGTGCAATATCCAGATATGTGGAACATTTGGATAAGACATTGGCCTGATGCTGGATTGCATGGGGACGTGAAGGCAGTTTACTCTGCATGAAGGTTCCGATCGCCGGCCGCGGTGGTCTCGCGGTTCTAGGCGCGCAGTCCGGGACCGTGCGACTGCTATGGTCGCCGGTTCGAATCCTGCCTTGGGCATGGATGTGTGTGATGTCCTTAGGTTAGTTAGGTTTAAGTTGTTCTAAGTTCTAGGGGACTGATGACCACAGCAGTTGAGTCTCATAGTGCTCAGAGCCATTTGAACCATTTGAAGGTTCCGATCGTGGCCCTTTCATATTTACACCTCTCATCAAAGAACAAGTAACGTACTCCTTGGACACATTCTGTGTCATCCTGCGCCATTGGTCGAACAGCAGCTGGACTGGGGAATTACTGTCCCATGCGTAGGCTGTTGTTAACATCACAACACAAACGGCTGCGTTTGGAGTGGTGTTCTGACCGGAAAGTATGGACTTCTGATGAATGGAGTCGCACTGTGTTCAGCGATGAATTGCGGTTCTACACTACATCGGATGACCATCGTCGTCGAGTATGACTGCGAGTGGGAAGAGATCCCATTGTTCCAATGTTTTGGGGACGCACAGCGATGTTACTCCTGGCACTGTGTTGTGGGGAACCATCGAGTATGACATCCAAGTCACCGCTGGTAATGATCGACCGAAGTGGGACGGCACAATGGTACGTCACTGACATCTTCATGTGCTACCTCTCATGGGACAAAATCGTGGGGCTAGTTTTCAACAGCACAACTGTCGTCTACACATGGCAAGCGTCTCTATGGACTTGCTGCGTGATGTTGAGGTGCTTCGCGGCCAGCTAGATCCGCCACGACATCCAATCCGTCCCGGTGCCGGTATCCAGTATATCTAGCACCACTTACAACAGTTGATGACTTTGACAACTTTCTCCAACTAATTACTGCTTGCATCCAGACCAGAGGTGGTACAACGTCATACTGGTAAGTGATACCACACTGTCAAGTTCTTTGTAAATTAGACGATCTTGTGAGCACTGATATAACGTCAAATACCCTCTCAAAAGGTGACGTCTAATTTCGTTTCCTCTTCCCATTCTAAGCGCTTCACTTTTTTTGTCAGGCAGTATATTTCTTTATATGGCGCAAACAAACTAAAAATTTTTCTTGTCGTGAGATCCTAAAGTTAACACAGCGTTAACAATTCCATGAACAACCGCAGTATATGGAAGTTATAGCTGGTAGAAGTTGTGAATCTAAAGCACTCACCTAATGACCAAGTGGAGGTCATAGGAAACGATTTCGGTTCTTAAGAATTCTCACAGTATCTCAGTACAGTGTCCAGTTGCATGGCAGGATTTGGTTTCCTTTTTACCTGAAGATTTTATGAACGATGCATGTGTTATTCACAAATCGCTGTACAGTGTATGGCGGTAGGCAACTATAGAACGGTAGCAATTGCCGCTTCACAAATTTTCTCGCAGATATTGCGCGTAGCGGACGTGTGTCGGTATACTTTTTTACGAACCTAAATTCCTCTCACTTCACTACCGTTGTTATTACGTGAAATAAAATAATTCGGACGAAATGCGTTTCTTGACGCGTGTGGAAAATTCGCTCCGGGAAATTTAGAAGCAAACAGTGCCGTGATGTCCAAATTCCTTTTTGTGGCGTCTCACGATGAAATTCGTGGAACAATTCTGTGATGCTCTTTAATTAAGCCCATGGTATAAACTGAAGACAGTACTCAAGAATTGGTGAGACAGGTAGTTTATAAGCTGTCTCTTGGATGAAACGCAATTTCTTACGATTCTTGTAAGAATCTCAGTCTTGGATCTGCTTTCAGAAAGGCAATTCGATTAAATAGATCCAGACGAATTTAAACAATGACAATTATTTGATCTATTTAGGGCTATTATATTACACTGGATTGTCTTAAAGGTCTGACTTGTCACCAGTTACAATTTTTCTGCAGTTCACAACAAATTTGTCCAACTCCCTGTATCCAGCTGCGTTGGATACTTTTGCTTCTGTGTGATAAATTCTTTTCCACACATATTCTGTTTCAGTGCGGAGAAAGCGGAACTTTATCGAGAGCTTTACTGGAAGTAATTAATCCTGCTGATGTATGCACTTCTAAGAGAGTAGGCGGAAAGACAAATGTTTAGCTTCAATGTACAAATTATTTCACTTTTCGAAGCAGGTGGACCTTGTCCAATATTTTCTAACAAATATATTTTATTCCTAAAGTAAGATTATGGAATGTTTGCTGCAAAAGCCTCACTATTTCGCTCAAGACTATTTTGCAGTGTAGACGTGTTGTTAAATATCGGTTCACCCATGAGATCGAAGACATACGTAGTACATTACTGTGTTACCCACCTAAGCTCCCTATCTCGTAACAGGAAATACTGGTCATAAACGTACTCGCAGACAACTTTGCGATACAAGGCCAATGAGATCCAGCCGCCGCGTTTATAGTTGTTTAATGTATGGAGTAAGTTGTTAGGACCTAGTTTCCTCCGCAGTGATAAAACAGCGCACTAAATCAGTTAAATTCTTTTATAACCCGTCTATATTATTTGTTTTTCCGATAAATGAAAGAAACTTCCCAAGCTAAGATCGCTAAAAAGCATTTTATTGGATGACCAGGTTCCACAGAGTTATGCTGTCATCATCTGTTTTTTACAGCACAATGTATATTCACGTAATTCAGACTACATTCTTTCTTCCGGTGCGTCAATCGGATCAGCAATTACATGCGTCGATAGTCGAGTACCAGCTGTACAACTTCTCGATATTTCCATTGAAGATTACAGTGTTATAACGTTTTTTAACAAGATTGTCTTCAAGACAAATATGTCCAAGTTTCGATTCACTCATCCATTTCCTGCTTATGAAAGCGGTATATAAATTTTCTTCAAGTTCAGATGAAACTCTAGCTTTGACGAACTTTCTAAATCTTAAAATTTTATATGTACTATAAAAACAGACTTGATCACGATTTATTTATTAAGGTGACCGGGTGACCGGTATCGACCACTACTGTGGTCATCTTCAGACCTACAAGTCGTATACAAAGCTTTAATTAGAGAGCTACATACATTAAAGAAAATACATAATGTTATAAAGCTATAAAACGTTGATTTACCACCGAGCGAGGTGGCGCAGTGGTTAGCACACTGGACTCGCATTCGGGAGGACGACGGTTCAATCCCGTCTCCAGCCATCCTGATTTAGGTTTTCCGTGATTTCCCTAAATCGTTTCAGACAAATGCCGGGATGGTTCCTTTGAAAGGGCACGGCCGATTTCCTTCCCAATCCTTCCCTAACCCGAGCTTGCGCTCCGTCTCTAATGACCTCGTTGTCGACGGGACGTTACACACACTAACCACCGTTGAATTACCATTGAATAGGAACCTCTTTCTGCTGGAGAATCACTACTGGAGAAACCAGTGCACGTCTTACTATATATAATGGAGGCTCCGCTTACTTCTGACGGCGTGATGTCATTGCTAACCAATGAGTTATAAGTCGAATAACAATGTAAAATTTCTTAGTTAAAAGAACATTGTCAAGAAATAAAAATAAACACACACTAAACTTAGCTTATTAAACAGCTATTGTCGATTACGAAGCGTTAAAAATATTTAAATATGTAGGATAAATGAACTTCGGTTTGGCAGTATATGGGTTGCCCTCTCAAGGCCTGTTAGTGAATCATTTGGAACCACTGGTTGCTTCATCGTGATCAAGACTGTTTTTATAATAAATTTTTGTAACACATTGATCACTGTCACTCCCATAATGTGTTCAAATGTGATTAGAATTTTATGTCGGCACAGGCAGTTTATCCATTTCTCCACGTACAATTCGTAAAATATTATCTCGTCGCCTCTCAAGTTAACTTGGCCTTCTTTCACGCAGAAGATGTATCAGCATAGCATAAAAACGATTAAATTGATATCTTCGCTATCTCTGTGCCAGGTTGAGAGTTCTTCGTTTTTTCATCCAAATCTCAGGCTGATCAATGTCGGGCAGGAAGCGGAGAAAAAGGAATAGCTATCCGTGTTTCAGCTTTGGGTGGGCGCCGCAGAGCGTGTAATGCTTCTGAGACGGGGGAGAGTAAAAACATGTTGAGCTCAAGACTGCTCACTAATAGCGAGAGGTGAAACAAAGACTGCTGTTGTTGCTACGACGGCTGCAGGGTAAGGGGTGTCCGCTGCGCAGGGCTGCCAGCGGCCACTGGACGGCGAGCTGCGCCCCGGAGCGGCGGCGCCTCACGTGCTGGCGAGGTTGTTGCACCCTGGCGAAATTTCGGCAGAGCGGGCGCCGCGCCGTTGCGCAAGGTAGAAATCGCGAGTCGGCGCTGCTCGGCGCGGTGCGCCGTGGCTGGCTGGCTGGCTGGCTGGCTGGCTGGGCCTGCCCAGCAGCAGGACCCACCGCCTGCACACGCCGCGTGCGAGCCGCGCCGAGCAGCGCACCGCCTTGCGTAACGCCGCGCCAGACACGCCACCAGACACACGCGCGCCGCAGCTTTCCACGGCGGAAGACGGCGCTCCTCCGCACTTCCCTTGTCCTATCTCTTCCATTGGAACTACTGACGGCCTTGGGAGAGCCAGTCCTAACAAAACTTTACCATCTCGTGAGCAAGATGTATGAGACAGGCGAAATATCCTCAGACTTCAAGAAGAATATAATAATGCCAATCCCAAAGAAAGCAGGTGTCGACAGATGTGAAAATTACGAACTATCAGTTTAATAAGTCACGGATGCAAAATACTAACGCGTATTCTCTACAGACGAATGGAAAAACTGATAGAAGCCGACATCGGGGAAGATCAGTTTGGATTCCGTAGAAATGCTGGAACAAGTGAGGCAATACTGATCCTACGGCTTATCTTAGAAGTCTGATTAAGAAAAGCCAAACCTACATTTCTAGCATATGTAGACTTAGAGAAAGCTTTTGACAATGTTGATTGGAAAACTCTCTTTCAAATTCTGAAGGTGCCATGGGTAAAATACAGGGAGCGAAAGGCTATTTACGATTTGTACAGAAACCACATGGCAGTTATAAGAGTCGAGGGGCATGAAAGGGATGCAGTGGTTGGGAAGGGAGTAAGACAGGGTTGTAGCCTATCCCCGATGTTATTCAATCTGTATATTGAGCAAGCAGTGAAGGAAACAAAAGAAAAATTCGGAGTAGAAATTAAAATCCATGGAGAAGAAATAAAAACTTTGAGGTTCGCCGATGACATTGTGATTCTGTCAGAAACAGCGAAGGACCTGGAAGAGCAGTTGAACGGAATGGACAGAGTCTTCGAAGGAGGATATAAGATGAACATCAACAAAAGCAAAACGAGGATAATGGAATGTAGTCGAGTTAACTCGGGTGATGCTGAGGGAATTAGATTAGTAAATCAGACACTTAAAGTAGTAAAGGAGTTTTGCTATCTGGGGAGCAACATAACTCACGATGGTCGAAGTAGAGAGGATATAAAATGTAGACTGCCGATGGCAAGGAAAGTGTTTCTGACGAAGAGAAATTTGTTAACATCGAGTATAGACTTAAGTGTCAGGAAGTCATTTCTGAAAGTATTTGTATGCAGTGTAGCCATGTATGGAAGTGAAACTTGGTCGATGAATAGTTTAGACAAAAAGACAATAAAAGGTTTCCAAATGTGTTGTTACAGAAGAATGCTGAAGATTAGATGGGTAGAGCACATAACTAATGAGGAGGTATTGAATAGAACTGAGGAGAAGAGAAATTTGTGGCACAAATTGACTAGAAGAAGATATCGGTTGGTGGGACATATTCTGAGGCATCAAGCGATCACCAATTTAGTGTTGGAGGGCAGAGATTCAGAAGAATGTAGGTTGCAATAGGGACTGGGAGATGATGAAGCTTGCACAGGTGCATCAAACCAGTCTCTGGACTGAAGACCACAACAACAACAACAACAACAACAACAACAGCATTGTATACTGAAGAGCCAGAGAAACTGATACACCTGCCTAATACTGTGTAGAGCCCCCGCGAGCACACAAAAGTGCCGCAACACAACATAGCATGGACTCGACTAATGTCTGAAGTAGTGCTGGAGGAGACTGATAACATGAAACCAGCAGGGCTGTCCATAAATCCGTAAGGGTACGAAGGGGTGGAGACCCCTTCTCAGCCGGCCGCGGTGGTCTAGCGGTGCTAGGAGCGCAGTCCGGAACCGCGCGACTGCTACGGTCGCAGGTTCGAATCCTGCCTCGGGCATGGATGTGTGTGATGTTCTTAGGTTAGTTAGGTTTAAGTAGTTCTAAGTTCTAGGGGACTGATGACCACAGATGTTAAGTCCCACAGTGCTCAGAGCCATTTGAACCATTTTTGAACCCCTTCTCAACAGCACGTTTCAAGGCATCCCAGATATGCTCAATAATGTTCAAGTCTGTGGAGTTTGAGGCCAGCGGAAGTGTTTAAGCTCTGAGGCGTTTTTCTGGAGCCATTCTGTAGCAATTCTGGAACTGTGGGGTGTCGCATTGTCCTGCTGGAATTGTCCAAGTCCGTCTGAGTGCACAATGGACATGAACGGATGCAGGTGATCACACAGGATGCGTACGTATGTGTCACCTGCCAGTCGTACCTAAACGTATCAGGGGTCCCATATCACTCCAACTGCACACGCTCCACACCATTACATATCGTCCACCAGCTTGAACAGCCCTCTGCTGACATATAGTGTCCATGAATTCATGAGGTTGTCTTCACCGTACACGTACATCCGCTCGATAGAATTTGAAAAGAGACCCGTCCGACCAGGTAACATGTTTCCAGTTATCAACAGTCCAATATCGGTGTTGAGGGACTCAGGTGGCGTAAAGCTTTGTGTCGTGCAGTAAACAAACGTACATGAGTGGGCCTTTGGCTCCTAAACCCCATATCGATTATGTTTCGTTGAGTGATTCGCACACTCACAATGATGACCTAGCACTGAAATCCGCAGCAATTTGCGGAAGGGTTGCACTTCTGCCACGCTGAACGATTCTCTTCAGTTGTCGTTGGTCCCGTTCTTGTGTGATCTTTTTCCGGCAGCAGCGATGTCGAAGATTTGATGTCTTACCGGATTCCTGATATTCACGGTACACTCGTGAAGAGGTCGCCGGGAAACTCCCCACTTAATCGCCACCTCGGAGATGCTGTGTCGTACCGCTCGTGCGCCGACTAAATCACTTAAATCGTGGTAACCTACCATTGAAGCAGCAGTAACCGTTCTAACAAATGCGCCCGACACTTCTTGTCTTATATAGGCGTTGACGACCACAGCGAAGTATTATGCCTTTTCACATATCTCTGTATTTGAATACGCATGCCTACACCATTTTCTTTGGCGCTTCACTGTAATTCACAGATAAAATTTCAGGCGTTACCGCTCATAACGGCCAACGCAGTGGCCGTCGGCCTTCACTTAACGACTGAGAGCAGGGTCGTGTGCGTAGTGTTGCCAGTGCTAACAGACACGCAACACTGCGTGAAACAACCGTAGAAATCAACGTGGCACGTACGACGAACGTGTCTGCAAGGACAGTCCGGCGAAATTTGGTGTTAATAGCCTATGACAGCGAACGACCGAAACGAGTGCTTTTGGCAACAGCACAGCATCCACTGCAGCGCCTCTCCTTAGCTCGTGACCATATCGATTGGGTCCTACCACGATTGGAAAACAGTGGTCTGGTCAGGTGAGTCCTGATTTCAGTTGACAGGAGCTGATGGCAGGGTTCATGTTTGGCGCTGACCCCTCGAAGCCATGCACCCAAGTTGTCACCTAGGCACGGTGCAAACTGGTGCTGTGGACTGTACTTACACGGTTTGGACTGGGTCCTCTTGAACCGATCATTCACTGGAAATGAATATGTCCGGCTACTTGGAGGCCATTTGCAGCCATTCATGGATTTCAAGTTCAATTATATCAAGTCACCGGGCCACAACTGTTCGTGGTTGGTTTGAAGAACATTGTGGGCAGTTCGAGAGAATGATCTTGTCACCCACATTGCCTGACAGATATCCCTCAGATACAATCGAGAGGTCAGTTCGTGCACAAAATCCTGCAGTGATAACACTTTAGCAATTATGTGCGGCTATAGAGGGAGTATGTCTCAGTGTTTCTGCAAGGGACTTCCAACGATTTGTCGAGTCGCAAATCATGAGCGTATGTGCGTGTGTGAGTGATTCAGTATGTATCGAAGGTTGGATGAGAGGCAAAAAGAAAAGAAAAATACACACATGATGTACATGTTTAGCTCGTGTTACAGATTTCCTCTTGTGATGCCTAGGGAGAACTCTGATATACTGTTGAGGCCCGTTGCCGCAATTCTTTGTCACGGACTCTTTATTGCAGCCAGAATAGTGGCCACATTAGGTTTGATTCAAGGACGGCTGAAAGTTGAATTATATGCTGCGCTGCTGAAAGGACATCCTGTTTGTAAATGAAGCAAAGTTGCTGAAGTTGGTCAGGTAGTTTTTTGGAAAACGATTTATTCGTAGCATAACAAATAAAACAATGCATATTTTGAATTCGCATGTTTTTTGCTATAGGACTGTTTCAAACGATTGCAGGAAAACTATTGGTTTAAAAAAAATTATTTCAGACTGTAAGTATCACATCAAAGCCTGATAATGTGATGTGTATCTTTTCTTTACTGGCCATATTTATTACGACAACTCAAAATGGAGTAACCTGCTACCGGTTGTTTGAAGAATTTGCAGTGAATTAAAAGTGGGAATAGCAATGCTAGGTTAAAAGGAAAAGTGAAAAAAATTAATCAGCTGAGATTTAATCCCACATAATTATGATTTTCCAACCATGCACTCTACCGTTAGAGCACCACACCAAATGCAAGTACGACCTTGCTTGCTGCGCTCAAAAGCACTGCTGCTCTCTCGACTTGTGGCAGTTGTTTACTAAGTGGCAACGACGTCGTTTCCACGACTCAACTTTAATTCATCACTATTCTGACAATTTGTACGAAATATTTATAATTTAAGTCAAAATGTTTTCCTCGTGAATCGTGAATCATTCTATCATTTAGCCAAAAGAGGATTAAAATCCCTACAGCAGTTCATGAGATTAACCTGCATATACAGACGGACGTGAGCAAGCGACTTCAATTTTTATATTGATACACCTATACCAGAACGTAGGAAGGGAGTGGAAGGCTTCAGAGTAGAAACTCCTGAGTTGCTGACAGATCCACTTTTCCACGGTGACCTCAACTTCCTTGTCACAGGTGAACCTCTGAACTTTCAGTGATAGGACCAAAGATATGCGAATCACGTGGAGAGCTATAGAGGCTGTAAAAAGAATGTTCCAAGGCCGACCATCGAAATTTTTGAAGGAGCTCGAGGGTCTTCTTGCCACATGTGCCTTAGCTTTGTCCTGGAGAAGAACCAACCCATTCGAGAGCTTGCCCTGCACCTGTTCTTTCTTGATGGCCTCTTTGAGCCTTAGCAATGTGCTATAATACTGCTCAGTGTTAACTGTTGCATCCCATGCTAGTCAGTCGATGGGTAAACGTTCTTCTTCGTCGAAAAGTATTCTCCTTTTACGGCCTTCGGGACAGAGTGGACCTTTTTGGACGAAGAGACCCGAAATTCCCCCACTCCATGATCAACCGTTTGAAGGCAAGGTCGAAGTGGTGACACCTCGTTTCATCACGTGGCACAGTCCGAGCAATGAAATACGATCCTTGCTTTGCATATTATCTCAGCGCATGAGTCAAGTAAGCACCCATTCTCGTAGTCTTCTGATTCTCAAAGATGCTTGGGCACCCACTGTGCATAACCTTTTCCGTAATGGAGATTCTCTTAGATTGTGTGTCCGTATTAGCTTCTCCACAGTCAACGTTGTGGTACTGGTGGAGACAGGGTGCGCCTGACCAGGGTGTGACGTGTCCTTGATGTTTACACGTCCCGCCTCGTAACGCAGACACCACCGGAATACTGTGCATCGTGCGAGACGCTGCTCTCCGTGCCCTTATTTCATCATGCAGTAAGTTTGTGAAGAATGCTCCCCGTTTGCACGAAGGAATTGGATAACCGCTCTTTGCGCTTATCGGGGGGAATTCATCACGGAACGAACTGCGGGAACAAGTCTTCAGAAATGGGGAAACTGCTGCGAAGCCGTTAACTCCGCTTGTGCAACTGGGAAGACAAAACGCCATCTCTCAGCAATCGCTTTCAACTAGTGGGATTACATATGTACAACGTCGCTACATCGAAGGTCTCCTTTTCAACTGGGCATACCTTATACGTACGTTACTAAGCGAATAACGTGGAACATTTTTTTGCAGGTTGCCATTAAAAGGCTTCCACGCACAATAAAAATTTGTTTTTTAACATTTCCTACAGTTATTGACCGAATTTAAAAATTTAAAATGCTGTCATAATCTATTTATTTAGAGCTATAGTCTTGTGTTAAAGTTTTAACACAACAAGTCAAGTACTATGTTTAGAAACTGTGTGCATCTTTGAAGGCACCGTAACTCACGGCACGCATATTCACTAGACATTATTCATCCCGTGTCCGAGATGGACGGCACTTAGCAACTTTTATAACCTTTTTCTCGCTTATACGCTTAACGTTAAATGTTTAACGCGTTAACTCGTTTGTAATAAGAGATTTAAAGGTGTTTTATGCATGAGAGCTCGATTCTTTAAAGAAACGGGCGTTTCTGACTCTGTCCTATACCGTCTTCTAGCCGCCAAACTCAGCCATCTCCCTCCAACTCCTTTGTCACTCTTTCCGTCGGGTTATTGGTGTGCCTTGTTAAGAGCTCGTTGACGCATTACAATAATTTAATCCACTCCGAGTGATTTAGTAGCTACATGTGTTCCAATAAAATCACTTAGCCGAGACCAAGATGGTAGTTCAATAGATACCGGCGCCCAGGTTTATGCCTTGTTCCTTGACTTCCGGAAGTTCCGCAGTTTCCAAAAGAATAAAATTAAACCACCTGAATACCAGACCAGTTTTCTGATTGCAAAGATTTAATAGGAAAGGAAAGATAAGTATTATCTTTAGACATAGAACTATCTTCAGGCATTCACAATATGAGTATTAACACGGGTCCGCGGCTCGTGGTCGTGCGGTAGGTTCTCGCTTCCCACGCCCGGGTTCCCGGGTTCCCGGGTTCGATTCCCGGCGGGATCAGGGATTTTCTCTGCCTCGAGATGACTGGGTGTTGTGTGCTGTCCTTAGGATAGTTAGGTTTAAGTAGTTGTAAGTTCTAGTGGACTGATGACCATAGATGTTAAGTCCCATAGTGCTCAGAGCCATTTTTTTTTTATTAACACGGAAATTACTGTTCATAGTATACATGTTATTTCATTTATGTCGGCCAGCCCAAATAACTCTTCCCCCGGAAGCAAAATGCATCAATAAAATTATGTCTTGTTACCGGAAGGTACTTAGCAGCATAACTGCTTTTATTGTAACTTGTCCTCTACGAAGATATGGAAAATAGTGCAACTTTTTTAATTAGTACCCTATATTTTTCATTCAGTAATGCACTTCCTCTCCTTAATATCTGTTGAAAAACATCACAGTATATCAGTCACGTAATCATGACGTTATTAAACAGTAACATGAGATTAACATTAACTCTCTTTTACTACTATACATTGCAGGGTACTCGGGGTAAGGCAAGTCTTCCACTTTCTGGAGCTGACAGTCAGCAAATGAGAACACAAGGGAAAGTAATTTACAGAACTCTTGTTCGACCGTTGCCTGAGTATTGCTCCTCAGGCTGGGAGCACTTCTATATAGAACTGCTAGGAGAAACTGAGAAGATCCATAGACAAACTGCGCACATCGTCATTGGTTCATTAAATAAGTACAAAACCGTCCAACTCCAGGGGAAGACCCTGCAAGAGAGGCGTTGTACACCGTGGAGAAGTTCACGTCAAAATTCCGGGAGTGTGCTTTCCCGGAACAGTTAACCAGCATATTGCTTCTCCTTGCATATATTTAGTGAAAATGCGATGGGGTAAAAAGATATTCGGGCTCATACGCAGGCATACCAACATTAGTTCTTCCTTCGCAGCGTCCTCAAATGTAACCGGAAAGGAACGTGGCAGTGGTACACCTTCCACCACTGCATACCCTAAAGAGGCTTGCAGAGTGTGGATGTAGGTTTAGTCTAGTGGCGAGCACTTTAGTAACAAGACTCGTTGGGACAAAGTCATCTAGCTTAGTTGTTTATGACAAAACGGCTTAGTACATTGTTTTAGTACACGAAAAATAGACAGTCGAGCAACAATGCTCCAGCAAAACAATTTCATAAACGAGGTAGAGTATTTTAGCACGTTTTTATTAGATCGATTTCTTTTCTGTCTTCTCGGTAAACATTTTGCAGTTAATTTTAAGTTAACTTCCCTATGAGCTAGAGACTTGAAATTTGAAAAATAGGTTAAACTGACTGGTACTGCAATATTAGCTCGCTTTCTTGTCGGACTGTTCAGTAAGGGTTGCGATGAAAAACGTTAACACCTGGCATCTCAGCTACCCTGCAGGACCAGCGTGTTGTTTGAGTAGTACCGAAATCCATTACAGGTGGTATGCAAGAGGATGGGGAATGGCTGAGCTGAGAAAGAAGAGGACAGAGAGAGGGGAAGGAGATGTGTGCGTTATATGCGACATACACGTACATGAATGTAAGTGCAGGTTGGGCTGTAAGTTCAGATATTGTGGTCATTAGTAACTTAATATGTACCCACTTAAGTGTATTAGTTGTTTTCTCTCTGCATCTCAGTCTTACTGCAAGCATGTCACATAATTTACTATCCGATATTTTCTGCACAGTTGTAATTGCACTACTACGTGGACTATGCCTGTCAGTATACACTAATCATTTTGCGTCTGTGTGTCCACATTATGACACTTGACCTGCTGCCAACGGGAAAACAAGCATTAACAGCTTGCACATGACAAATACTAATGTAATGTTGTTCAGTACATAGTCCTCAGTCGCCAATAAAAATATCTGTTGTTATACCCCTAAGCATCTTACAAGTATTGTCCTAGGTATTAAAAATTCACGAACACATTTTTTCTGGTCTATCTCCACGGGGCTAGCGGAAATTATTTTATAGTTGACAGTCCAATTTAAAACGTGTTACGTTAAAAATTTATTTATATACCCATAATTATTTTCTGCTTTTTAGTCCTGAGTGTGTGTGATTGTATATATAATCTGATCAAAATGTTTAAAAAAAATTATGACATTTTTAAACTCGACTAACAAATACAAAATAATTCCTCCTAGCCCCATACAGATTTCTGACCCCTTAGAAATAGTCCGGAAAATTTTTGCTTTTATATTTTTAATACCTAGGATAATACTTGTAAGATTTATAATAAAATCGTAGGGTGCCAGCAATAGATAATAGTGACGAGGTTAACTATTCATAAATGAATTATGTATTGAAAAACGGTCGCTGACCACGCAGCCATGTTCAGAGCGTTAGTTATGTATTCCATGCTCCCCACGTTTTTTGTAATAAACATTACAAGTATTGTCATAGCTATCAAAAACTCAGAATCACAAATTTTCCAGGCTATCTGTATGGGGCTAGGAATCTTTATGAGGCTAAGAGAAATTATTTGTACTTTTTAGTCCCATTTAAAGACGTGTTATATTAAAAACGTATTTTTATTCAAATAATAATTTTTTGCTCTGACCATGTTTCATTTAGGTCATCTCCAGAAAAAACTGTCGAGAGCTTTGTTACCACCGCCAGTATCAGTTGGGGTGCATAGTCAAAACTCGCCAGTGGGGCCTCACTCAACAGGTAAGAATACTAGAGAAATTAATTCTTTTGGAAAAGTGAATGGAATTAATGGAGATGAATTCACTGAACCTGTAATGTAGTGAATACCTCGTGAAAAACGAAAATGAATGTCTCTTAATCATCGCTATCAGTCGCCTTTGCAATGAAGACTTTGGAAGGTCTCCAGGTTCGATACAGACAGTAAATTTCTTTTATGTTTTCTGCCCAAAACTTACGAAAGCTGTAACTAGATGTTTTTGCACGAAGTATGGGGAATAATACCACCGGGAAAATATGTCTGATGTGAAGTCTGGACGAGATCACAGACCCATGGACATTGATCTCCATAGGAATATTTTAATCAAAGAAACAAACTAAATCAGTTCACAGATGTACGCTACTGGCCAATAAAACTGTAAGCACCTTGAAGGTGGCGTGCAACAGACGTAAAACTGGCATGAAGTTGTAATCTTACTCTCCCACACATCACTATCAAAATTCTTTCTACAAAAGTTTCGAAAGCTTCAAGAGGTGTAAGATATACAAAAGACCTTTTTACTTATCTTCATTTTTTCTTCTTGTTGGCTCCAGTTATTGTTTCTAGGGGTACATTCTTGCGGCTTAAATTTTGATTTAACGTTGTGAGTTCCTGATGACTAAATAACTGATGAAGTATTTTCTGTTGCTATGACTTTCTCTTGTTTTATCCCATTCTTCTGTATCACACTGACTACACGATCTCCATTTCAGAACACTAATTCACACTGTTGTTGACAAAATTAGAAATATAAATGCGTTTCCATCAGACACATGCCAACCACTCCTACGTTCTGCAGTACTCACAATATGCCAAAGAGTCTACATAGTTTATTGACAAAAGAAGAATATTTACAAAGCCACATAATTATTTTATAAATGAATCAAGAAATAAATTTAATAATTAGCGTTAGATTGTGCAATTAATAATATGAATTTATTATTCATATATGCCAGAATTTCTAATTTTAAATATTTCTAAAATAAGAATAATTTTAACTGTTGGTACATATAGATTGTAACAAATTAAATTATTTTTATGAATTTTAGCCTGAAATATAATACATCGTATACAAAATCAAAAGAAATTCTTTCAATGAAACAGCCGAGAATGCTCACCTATACAAGAACCGGCAGTATACATGGTATCGGTTATTTCTATATTAAAAAAAGGTGATGCTGGATGAGGGCGTCACATTACAAAGTGTACTACACGATTGGGTATGTAAATGATTATCATTTCAGCACAATATCACAAAGTAGGTAACTGAAACTTACAATCTGTATGTATTTTTCACTCATAAATTGCATTTGATAGTGTTAAACCTGTGTAAGGAGAAACGTCTACTTTCACGTGTGCCGGCCGCTGTGACCGAGCGGTTCTAGACGCTTCAGTCCGGAACCGCGCTGCTGCTACGGTCCAAGGTTCGAATCCTGCCACGGGCATGGATGTGCGCGATGTTCTTAGGTTAGTTAGGTTTAAGTAGTTCTAAGTTCTAGGGGACTGATGACCTCAGATGTTAAGTGCTTCGAGCCATTTGAACCATTTTTTTTTTTTTTTTTTTTTTTTTTTTTTTTTTACCTTCACGTGTAAGAATTAGATAGCGGCGTGATCGTGACCTGCTGAGACTGCAGCTTATTTCGTTGGTGGGGTTCTCACGGCTGTCGTGTGAATACGTAATCGTCGTGTTCAAGAGGACCATACTCAGCGCCATGCAGCCCATTGTGACTAGCGTTCGAGAGTACAAACATACTGTTTACTCGATCTTGCAGGATCGTACAGGCACTTCAAGTAGCTTCGGTCAGGAAATGAGCTTGTTTCCAACAAGATAAGTGTCGCCAAAGACAGTGCGACGACGTCTGGAGCATCACGACTGTCAGGAAGGTGACCATAGGTGTGAATTTCCGTACCTTAGCGGCATAGCGCTTTTCTGCCTTCCCTTGACGTGGTAGCAGATAGACAGTTGTTCGCCCGATCACAACACTGGTCACGGGAATAGCACTGTGTCGTCTTTTCGGCTGAGTCCCGGATCTGCGTGAGGTATCACGACAGAAGTATCCGCGTGTAGAGTCTCCGAAGAGAATGAACGCTGTCAGACTACAATCGTCATTGTCATACAGGCGTAGCATTTACGAAAATCGTTTGGATGCCACTGATTACACAACACGATAACTTCTGGTTCGAATAGCAGATTGGACTGTAGCCGTTTTCGCCCTAATATGTTACGGCCGGTGACTGTGTTCTGTCTTCAAGGTCTCAGCGACGTTACATAAGAAGACAAATTGGAGACGTACGGTTTTTAGTTAAAGGATACTAGATCAGTTTTAACGTTAACGTCTGTTTATGGACACTAAATCAAAGCTCATTACTTGACATTCAATGTCAGCCAGTCTTGTTTTTGAAAAGTAACGTGGTCGAGTTGATGTCCATTATTTCGAATGCACGATTCAAGTGCCTTCTCCATCACACGGACCAGTGTCTCTGTAGGGATGACAGCAATGTCTTGCTTGACTGCATTTTTGAACTAGTCTAAATTTTGCTGAGCCGTGCGCGGCTCGTGTTCATGCCGTTTATTGCTTGTCATCTTGTCTTTACGGTACTTCCGCCTCGTTTCTTATTCGATTCACTGGTGTCTCTAAGTTGCTGGTTTAATTGCCTGTGAGTGGAGCGACCGCCAGTGTTTCCGGGTCGTCCTCTGTCGAAGTTCAGTCGGGATGGAGCTACAGTGAGGTCTGCACAGCCAGTACTCGCCCGACCGCTGGCGACACACATACACTGTCCGACGGTGGAGACTTGAGCGGGGACGACCGTTGGTTGGTCGTCTCATCGGGCGACGTGTATTTGGTGTTCCGGTCGCTTCTGGGCCCCTTCAATTTATCATCTTGCGGAACGTTGGTCTGTTCCTTCCTTGTGCAGAGATGTCGGGTGGCCAATGGGCCGGTGTTCCTTCTTCACGGTTGGGTCCGAGCCAGTGTCTCCGTGATGTCGTCCGTCCGAAGGGAGTCGGGACGCAGCGCCGGTGAGATCTGGACAGCCAGTGCTCGCCGACCACTGGCGACACACATGAACTGACAACTGACCGAGGGAGGAGATTGGAGCGGGAATGACCGTCGGTTGGTCTCTCATTGGGCGACGTGTATTTGGTCTTTTGACCGTTTCTGGGCCTCGTCAGTTGGTCATCTTGCACTGTGTCATTCGCAGCAGTGCCTGCGTCTTCACTTACCGTTCTCAGCCTAGTTTGAAAACCAGTGTGTGTGTGGGGGGGGGGGACAGCCGATGTGCGCGCGCTCCAAGGTCTGGAAACAAGGTCTTTGACACAGAAATAATCCCATTGTTATCAAACTTCCGGTTTAAGAGCTGCTAAAAACATTCGGCTCAGCCCTCGTACTTGCTGCCATTTCACATTTTTCAAAACATTGCTGTTATCAACAGGAACTTATATTAACGTCGGATAGCACTCAACATCCGTTTAGTCCCTGAAAACATCAACTTGTTGCAAAAACTGGTAACAATTTCTTGATACAAGTAAATGTTTAATGGTGTACTTCACGACACGTAAACATTCTGAAGTCTGTAAGTACGCCGATAACTAGTGGCGTCATTTATATTAAATTAATATATGTTAGTAACAACACGTAGATTCAGCTGTAAATGCAGAAACTTTCGGATCTTGATTGATCTGTATGCCACTATGGCGCTGCTGTTTGTCTGGGAAAGGGATGGATTACGAAATATTACCGCCTATACCGGAGCACTGCAGAAACGCGTGGGACGAATACCACGTAAAGGCTAATATAGAATGCTAAACATATGCAAAGATAATTAAAGCCCCGTTTGCTTCTCTGAAGTGTGTAACAAATGCTAATATATCTCAACTGTCAGATGTACTAAGAAAGACTGCCTATTTATATTCTCTGAGGAATTAATTAAAAACTCGAAGAACCGGTTCACAGTGAGGAATATTGTGTTCAGTCATCTTTTATTCGTGTCCCCAGAAATCATGAAGATAAAATTAAGTAAGAGCAGCTCTTACTTTTCCCACCCTCGATACGTCAGTGGAATGGAGAAAAAAATCGCTTACGTAATAGCTTAGAAATCAGTGTACAGAGTCTGACAATGACCGACGGTTTGAAAAAATGAAACAGAAAGTAACTAATTGCTGGTAATTCTCTACAGTTTTTAATCTATATTAAATCCGTGAAAGACATTTTAGTTTTTCTTACCTCAGGGGCCAGTCCAGCAATAAGTTTCAGCTGCTCATTGTACAGGTGTGTCCATTCAGTTACACGGACTGCGCACGATGGAAGTTACATCACGCTACTATCTACATGTCAGTTGCTACTTAGATCTCGCATGTCAATGCGAGAGACGAAAATGGAAAATGGTGGGCGCAGTACTTCAAAGATAAGCACCAGTCACTTTTCGTTGCGCCTGATTGTCTTCTGCTCGATATTGAACGATGAAAAACGAATCGTGTTTGTGCTTCAAGCAATGTGACTTAGTTCTGAATTGTAGCACCAAAAAAGTAAAGTCACGTTGGTATCCAATAACGAGTAAACAGGAAAAGGGTGAGGATTAAACAAAAATTTGGGTCATGTTAGCTGGATTGACGATGGAGGGGGCAGGAGGGGGGGGGGCGGGGGGAGGGGGGGGGCAACGCCGAAGTAAGGGCTAAGTACCAATTACTGTAAATACATCACTGGATATATTTCTCTCTTAAAACATGCACGTTACACTTCTTACGGCATACAGCTACAATGGCACGATAGTTTGTTTAAGCATCACAGTTATGTAGTACTTTAACTCATCATAGGTGATATTAATACCGTTTTCTTTGAACTATTAACCAGTTTAGAAATTTAGTTTAAATGTATAAAGCAACGAAAGCACAACTTTACAAATTTCAGAACTTATTTTTTGCATTGTGCATGTTTCGTTATGTATTGACCTCTTACTCTGAGTGGAACTTACGCCTTATATCTCCAATTACTATCCTAAAACTAAATGAAATGAGGCACCAAATGTTATCGATGCCCTGGGATTCATCCATATTACTCCGCCTACCTGGTTCAAATGGTTCAAATGGCTCTGAGCACTATGGGACTCAACTGCTGTGGTCATAAGTCCCCTAGAACTTAGATCTACTTAAACCTAACTAACCTAAGGACATCACACACATCCATGTCCGAGGCAGGATTCGAACCTGCGACCGTAGCGGTCGTGCGGTTCCAGAGTGTCCGCCTACCTGGAATCTTCCGTGATATACAGTTGTTTCTCATGTTTCCATATTAAATATAACATTTTGAATGTCTTCTCAAACAGTGATGTCCGTGCTTTTCTTGTGATAAGCGTATCATCTTTATTTTATCTGAGATCTAACACCTTGAGACATGGCAGTGTGATGAGCACGACGCTGTAGTTTAGTACTATTTTTAATCTGTAACATATGTAAATAAGAGTAATCGCTCATTGGAGAAGCAATTTCGGTCGTTGTCCAAGCAACGAAACAGAACTTACAGCGATTTTAATTAAGAGGCCAGAATCAGAATTTAGTTTGCTTTTGGGCGTGAGGCGAACCGGCGCGGATAGCGTGGGTGGCAGTGCCGAACGATTACGGAGTGAGCCGATTCGGGGGTCGGCGAAGAGCGCTGTGAGGTGCACGAGGAAGGAGGCGAACGAACACGGCCACGGAAGAGGCGGACAAGACATAAAACACAGTCAATAGGCAGACACCTCTCCACGGCGGGTAGGGTGGATCGATCCGACCAGCTCTCTCCGGCAAAGACAAAATAGTTCTGCCGCTAGATAGCTAACTTAAAACAAAAAGCAGTGGCAATAATCACATAAAGCCGTAACTCCATAATTCGAGTGCTAAGGAGCCAGGAAGGACGATTTAAATACAAGCACGTTATTTTCACAAAAAGTCGAGGGTGACATCACAGCGGCATAGTGCGGGGAAGTGAGGCAGGACCGCCATTGTCGGGCACTTGAGTTGTGGAGGCCAACGGGACGGATGGGTGTCAACGTCAATGCAAATCTCGGAAATAAGTGTCGCGCTTTGTTCGGACCCAGTCACAGTGTACGAACTGACAAGTAGGTGTGCAGTCTTATTACTGTGAATTAAAGTTTGATTTGGACTCTGACTATGACAGAGGCCTAGACGAACGTAAATTGACTTATCAATGTTTATTCTGTGCCAATAGCGTCGGACGTGCTAAGTCAGCTGCTCCGCTTTCTCCCGCTACTGTACTTCTAGTTTGTGGGGAAGCAGCGATCTATGATAACCCTGTTGGTTACGGTCGCTGCTTTTTTGGGTTGTGGGACTTTTGGAGATGGACTGCGTAGCTTCGTTTCGTTTCTCTGTAAAAGATCCTGGCTCTGTATAGGGATGGTCTGCGTGGCGAAAAGAGCATTATTCTCGTGTGAGCGCAACTGGGATTAGCCTAACTGTGACAAGATTTATTAAAAATCTTGTACTAGACGGGAGATTGCACAAGTGGAGTAAGCGTCACACGCAGGTGCATAACCATACGTCCAACAGCATAGTGGATTCTGTGCAGTACGGTAGCAGTCGTGTTTGTGAACCTGTGCTGGAAGATTTTTTAGAGGCCAAAACGCCTCAAGAATGTACTCCATCATTGATTCGTTACAATCCTCTTCAATGACACAATGAAGGCTTTCACGATCGAATGTTTCAGCTGCCGAGAATTCCAACGCTACCTTGGACATCTTCATAGGTGCTCCTGGTTGTACTGAGTCTTGCAAGACGAAACGTCAGGGATAGAAGAGTTCCATGGACCACGGCCATACAACCCGGAAGAATTCTCGGCAGCTGAATCCTTCTCAATGATCGTCCGTGATGAGCACTGGGCACTCACTTTCATCTGGGTTGTGAGTTGGCGGACGATGATTTCTTGCTTTCCCTCTGTCCGGTATAAGTCTTAGACAGAATGCCTCTTGAACCAACGAACCCGTCAACTTCATTGGTTATGGAACCACACGCACAACAGGCACCAACAATTCGCTCACTTTCTAATTCACTTATTTGCGACATAATACAGCCAGAACCACGCAGAACACTACTCTGACCACGACTGACATTTGCAACGCACTGAGCACATTGCACAGGTAACGTTCACGGCCAAACACAACGGCGCAATCTGCAGGATTGGCTAGCATCTGCACTTATGTTCAAGCATGCTTCTCTCGCGATTTTTGCACAATTTTGGCCAAGCCTGCAACGCCGCAAATGCATATCCTCCTATTTTCACCAATTGTATTATAATTTTTTTCCTTATTTTGTTACCTGAAGATATGAGATTTCTGTGCCTTTATATATTGTAATTGTTTTACTATTTTATTTACTATGCATTTATGTCGATGTATAATTGGTTTGTGTTGTAAATACTATTTGTATTTTTACGTTGAGTCTTGCCTAGGAAAAACTATGCTATCGAACGAATACATCGATAGGTCGTGTGGAGAACCAGAGTGTTTAGGATCTTTGGTAATGTTAACTCTGCCGCGTGGAGCGCGGGCAGAGCAGAGAGACTCTGGCTGGAGTAGTGCAGTGGAACAGGTGTGTTGTGTGACGCTCCCGCGAGTTGCCGCGCTTTCGGGGTTTGGCAGCATGTAATAGCACTCGACTTGCTATGATAGTTTCTGACACGGTGTCGCGGACGGGAAGCATTAGCTGGCGCACATCAAGAGCCCGTTTCGCCTGGTGACCCTGTCGAGAAGAAGGCTCGCCAACATCCAGCTTCTGCAACAGCGACGGCCGACAATGAGTGATTGTCGTCACCTGCTCGACCGACGACTGCAAACCTTCAATCAACCAACAAGGAAGACTGGAAGCACGTAAAGTTTTATAACTGTACGGCAGACCTCAGCTTTCAAAACTGTTGCATCACAAAAATACAGCAACTTAGCATGAACCTTTGTTGCTCATTGTCCCAATTGCATTACCAAGCAGGGTCCCTTCCTTTTCCGGAATGAACCCGAGTGTCGCTGAAATTCAAACGCCAGCATTAAAGTAATATCATTCCATTTCACTTCTTTAATTTCAAAGTTCAGTTAAAATATTCATAGCTGGCTACAATATTTAGATTACACAAGCACAAATTAAGAGTGCGAGTTTTGTTATCATATTTTAGCTTACCTGTGACTGCAGCTCAGCTTGGTACGTACTAAATTTTACTATTGTTAATTGTTCAGAATCATTTAATTCAAGTTCAAAGTTAAATCTCTTATTCCCAAATTGCGTAAATTCAAGTAGCTTTTGAGATGATTGTTGAGGTAGCCCAAGACTAACCTTATTTCACTGAATTTCGTAGAGCTTCAGAAACAGATCTCACTATTTTTCAGTCACTAAATTAACTTTCAATTTTCCGGTTTTTTGCTAAATTAAGGCAGAGTGTAGCGAAATTTATTACTTCCGACAAACTTTCAGTTTTCACACAACACGTGTCAACCTTCAGTTGCCACGCTTTTAGTGCTAATTATATGTGCAATAACCTTTCTTTTTCAGTTATTATAGTAGTTGTCCATAGGACTGGCGACCGTAATTTTCCCCAAATTTCAAATATCTAATTACCGCTAGTTAATTGTTAACGTAACGGCCGCACATTTACTTTCTTTATTAACTTTAGCCCTTTTCAAAATTAATTTCCACCAGTTTCATTTGCATTTTTCCTGTCATTTAGATGTAACCCTTTCCTCCCTATTTACCGACAGATGAACTTCGGTGACGATTGCTTTTCCCAAATTTCCATTAGGTACATGCGGTTTAATTTTTCACTGTCATTAAGGTCGATAAGTGAGGGGGAGGTTGCAAGCCATCTAACTGACTTCACTAATTTCATATTGGATGAAAAAGAGCATTAACCTGTCCCAGCCATCTTGATACGAAGTATACAAAGTTTTTTTGTATTACGTCTAAATACGAATCTGGTTTAGCACCAGCAATAAGATTACAGGTAAGTTTCCCGTCCGTCCATGACAATCCCAACTTAACAACGCAACTGGACCACATTGACTGACTGGTGCAGTAAGTGATAGCTTTGTAGGAGTGTGTGGCGACTTACCTGTACATTAGCACTTTCTCGACTTGTAAATTACCTTACCTTAATCTCATTTGATCCATTATAAATTGTTTTGAAAGATTGGGACTGTGAAAATAGAATCTTTACAAACAATTCTTCTGCTACTAGTCACGATTTTCTGTATTACATTTCAAACGACACGTTTTGGGAAATAATTCCCATTTCAAGTGCGTTATTTGTGTGGATTATGGCATTTCTATGTGATGTCGATGTGTGCGACTCGACGAAATGAAGCAGACTCGCAGACATCAACATCACATAGAAATGGCATAATGCACACAAAAATCGCACTTGAAAATGGGAATCATTTCCCGAATCGCGTCATATGAAAAGTAAATATAGAAAATCGAGATTGGTAGCAGAAGAATTTTATAAACAAACCTATTATTACATACCCTACCTTCAATGCAGCCACTCGTGCATCGTTTGATCCCTTGTGAATTCTGTCTCTCTACAACAGTGAAAACCTCATGCTTCAAAGAAGTGGAAGAAAGTGACAGAATTCTGGTAAAATGGAGTATATTCTTGAGGCGTTTTGGCCTCTAAAAAATCTTCCAGCACAGGTTCACAAACACGACTGCTACCGTACTGCACAGAATCCACTATGCTGTTGGACGTATGGTTATGCACCTGCGTGTGACGCTTACTCCACTTGTGCAATATCCCGTCTAGTACAGATTTTAATAAATCTTGTCACAGTTAGGCTAATCCCAGTTGCGCTCACACGAGAATAATGCTCTTTTCGCCACGCAGACCATCCCTATACAGAGCCAGGATCTTTTACAGAGGAACGATACGAAGCTACGCAGTACAGCTCCAAAAGTCCCACAACCCAAAAAAGCAGCGACCGTAACCAACAGGTTATCACAGATCTCTGCTTCCCCACAAACGAGAAGTACAGTAGCGGGAGAAAGCGGAGCGGCTGACTTAGCACGTCCGACGCTATTGGCACAGAATAAACTTTGATAAGTCAATTTACGTTCGTCTAGGCCTCTGTCATAGTCAGAGTCCCAATCAAACTTTAATTCACAGTAATAAGATTGCACACCTACGCGTCAGTTACTTCGTACACTGTGGCTGGGTCTGAGCAAAACGCAACACTTATTCCAGATCATCTCATTTAAAAATATTGATGTCATATGCCGTTAAAAGGAAAGGAAGAAAGAGTTCAACATCTCGTCGACGATTTCATTGAGGAAGAAGCAGGGATAGGTCTAAGACGAACACGAAAACTGGTCGTGTGTTTTCAAAGCATTCACCACATGGAATTTGGAGAAAACTGAAATATGTAAGTATTTTTGGGAAACAAAGAAGGGTAAGCTGCGTTTGATGAAGCCAACTGTCCAGTTGTGGCTAACATACAGCCTTTTAATAATATACTTATTGCCTAGACTAGTGTAAGCTTTTCGGCTGGTAGTTTAGTGTGTTCTAGAGCAGCTGGGTTATTGTTTCCAAGTCCAGCCAGCACCAGTAATATTTTATTTAATTATGTACTGAATTTTTCAATCCTGTCATGCGTAACCATGAGTTTATTTGTTAAGATATATACTTTACCTAGCAAGGTTTCATCCGTCTTTTTTTTTTTTTTTTTTTTTTTTTTTTTTTTTTTTTTTTTTTGGTAAGGTTTAAGGGCGCTCAACTGCTGAGGTCATTAGCGCCCAGTCACTGGTGTTAGAGCACATGGAATCTGCTAAAACTCAAGGGGATGGGGGGACACCAGAAGGACCTGACAGAGATGCAGATAAAATAAGTAAAAAGGTTAAATGTCTTTGGACAAGCTAGTTAAAGTTATAAAACGCAGAATACGAGCAGCTGCTCGAGCGCCATCAGCTAAAACATCCGGTAAAGTAGATGGCAGGGACAGGACAACACGAAATTGACTAAAACGGGGACACGACAATAAAACATGGCGCACTGTTAATGCCTGACCACAAGGGCACTGCGGGGCTGGGTCACCGGAGAGCAGGTAGCGGTGGCTAAACCGGCAATGCCCAATCCGCAACCTGGTCAGAAGGACCTCCTCGCGCCGAGATGGTCGGGAGGATGTTGTCCAAGCAGTTGGGAGCGGTTTTACTGCCCGGAGCTTGTTTCCTTGGAGGGAAGACCAAGCATCCCACCACAACGACACAAGCCTCTTACATACATCCCCACGAACGTCAGATGACGGGACACAGTGGGAGGCTGGCCGAGGCAGGAGGACTGCAGTCTTGGCTGCAGCATCGGCAGCCTCATTCCCAGGCACTCCTACATGTCCGGGAACCCACAGAAAGCTGACAGAACCACCATTATCAGCGAAAGAATGGAGGGACTGCTGTATCCGTTGAATCAAGGGATGGACCGGATAGGGAGCTCCAAGGCCCTGAAGAGCACTGAGTGAGTCAGAGCAGAGTACGTACGATGAATGGCGGTGGCGGCGGGCATACTGAACGGCCTGATGGAGAGCAAAAAGCTCGGCCGTAAAGCTCGAACATTGGTCGAGGAGCCGGTATTTAAAGGTGGCGGCCCCGACGACAAAGGCACAGCCAACACCATCGTCAGTTTTGGAGCCATCGGTGTAAATAAAGGTGTGACCGGCAAGGCGAGCACGAAGTTCGACAAACCGTGAGCAATACACTGCAGCCGGAGTACCCTCCTTCGGGAGTGAGCTGAGGTCGAGAGAAACATGAACCGGAGCCTCGAGCCAAGGCGGTGTCGGGTTCTCACCCTCTCTGAACGTGGTAGGGAGGGCAAAATCCAATTGTCGAAGCAGGCGACGGAAGCGGACTCCGGGGGGCAGCAGGGCAGACACATACAACCCGTACTGACGGTCGAGAGAATCGGCGAAGAAGGACTGGTAAGAGGGGTGGTCGGGCATAGACAACAGCCGGCAGGCATACCGACACAGCAGTACGTCGCGCCGGTAGGTCAATGGTAATTCGGCAGCTTCAGCATAAAGACTCTCGACAGGACTAGTGTAGAAGGCTCCGGTCGCAAGATGTATCCCCCGATGGTGGATGGAGTTGAGCCGGCGTAAGAGGGATGGCCGAGCGGACGAGTAGACGAAGCTCCCATAATCCAGCTTCGACCGGACTATGGACCGATACAAGCGAAGCAGGACAGTGCGATCCGCTCCCCAAGATGAACCGCTAAGAACTCTTAGGACATTAAGGGAACGTGTACAACGGGCCGCCAAATAAGAGACATGTGGAGACCAACACAGTTTCTTGTCCAACATGAGCCCTAGAAACTTAGTTGTGTCCACGAATGGGAGAACAACGGGACCGAGATGTAAGGATGGCGGAAGGAACGCTTTATATCGCCAAAAGTTGATACAAACTGTCTTCTCTTCAGAGAACCGGAAGCCATTTGCCACGCTCCATGAGTAGAGGCTGTCTAGACAACGCTGAAGGCAGCGCTCCAGGGGGCATGTTCTCTGGGCACTGCAGTAGATCGCGAAGTCATCGACAAAGAGAGAGCCTGAGACATTAGGTGGAATGCAATCCATAATTGGATTGATCGCGATGGCAAAAAGGGCTACGCTCAAGACGGAGCCCTGAGGCACTCCGTTCTCCTGGAGGAAGACGTCGGACAATACGGAACCCACACGTACCCTAAACTTCCGATCCGTTAAAAAGGAATCAATAAAAAGGGGCAGGCGACCGCGTAGGTCCCACCTGTGCATAGTGCGCAGGATACCTCCTCTCCAACAGGTATCATAAGCCTTCTCCAAGTCGAAGAACACGGCTACCGTTTGGCGCCTTCGCAAAAAGTTGTTCATGATGAATGTCGACAAGGTCACAAGGTGGTCAACAGCGGAGCGGCGGCGACGAAAGCCGCATTGGACATTAGTTTTATCCGTCGTAATGATAACCGTGTCTTAAGATTTTAACATGGGTGCTAACGATCTCTACTTCCTGCGCCCAAATAAACCTGTTACCATATTAATAGATTTTCCTGTCTCTTTCTGGTAGAACAATTTCGTATTCACTGGTGAAAAACAGTTGCGTTTCGTTCGACAAGTATTTATAACTAACAAGTTAATGTGAATGTATGCTTTCCCGGCGTATACAGCTGGCGAAGAGTTCTCGGGCTTCCAGCCGGGTGGCGGTGTCTTCAAACTGCGACGTTTCGACGAGTGACATACTCATCATCTTCTGGCGAAGTGCCAGAAGATGATGAGTATGTCACTCGTCGAAACGTCGAAACGTCTGGCGAAGTGCCAGAAGATGATGAGTATGTCACTCGTCGAAACGTCGCAGTTTGAAGACACCACCACCCGGCTGGAAGCCCGAGAACTCTTCGCCAACTAACAAGTTGTTGGCTTATTAGTCATCGTTAGATAATACAGAGGTTGGACAAAACCATGTAGACACTGAAAACACAACACACAACCATGCCTAATACTCTATAGAAAACCCATTGGCATTTATTGCTTCTCCTGTTGGGATGTCGGTATTAGGTCTTATTTTGTTTTTAGCCACGTAGGAGGAGAGAGGTGTTCTCCATCACAAAAGGCAGTACTTTTTTTCATTTTATTTATTAACTTGAATTAGGCTGTGCGACTTCTTTGAAGTTGTAATCACTCACGATTCTCTCCTAAATGAGACCACAAAGGTTTAATAATATTGAGATCTGGGTACTGTGGTGGCCAGGGCAGATGCGACAATCCATACTCTTGCTCACAAAACCAGTCCTGGATGATGCGAGCTGTGTGAGCAGGGTCCTGTCGTCTGGGAACACTGCAACACGGATGGGGAACATTGGATCACAGGATGGACCTGACCAGCCAAAATGGTCGCATAATCCTTGCAGAATAACTAAGGGGCCAGTGGGATACCACAATATGGCTGTCCAAATCACCGAATCCGCACCGTAAAGTGTGCCAGAATTCGAAAACAGTGTGAAACAAAATACATCCGACCAAATGACTTTCTTCAACGGCTCCATAGTGCAGGTTTTATGGCTTTGGAACCATGTTTTCGTGTTACAGGAATCTGCATAACTGATGAGCAGGTTGGAATTTCAGCTTGCCTTGCAATTCCGTGCTTATGAAGCTCCCTGTGTGTTGTTTTGGTGGTGACAGGGATCACAAGTGCGATATTCACTTCTGTAGTGACTTTTGTAGCTGTCCTCTTATTTTTCGCAATTTGTGTGTTGCAGGATGAATGGTATAAGATCCCATTGAAAACCGTACAGGACCTGCAGTTATCCATTGTGAATCGACTGGAAGCTGTTTTGAATGCCGTCCAACTTATTTTCCGTCGATGACAACTGCGATGTAGGCGAGCGGATAAATGAGTGACTTTTTTGAATAATTCATGTACATAAACAACTTCAAAGAAGATTTAATTAGTTCTAAGTTCTAGGCGACTGATGACCTCAGAAGTTAAGTCGCATAGTGCTCAGAGTCATTTGAGCCATATGGTTCATAAGTTTGGACGAACAGTTGGTAACAGGTGAGTTTTTTAAATAAAAATACAGAACGTAGGTAAGTTTGAAAATTTTATTTCGGTTGTTCCAATGTGATGCATGTACCTTTGTGAAGTTATCATTTCTGAGAACGCATGCTGTTTCAGCGTAATTACCTGTAAATACCACATTAATGCAATAAATGCACAAAATGATGTCCGTCAACCTCAATGCATTTGGCAATACGTGTAACGACGTTCCTCTCAACAGCGAGTAGTTCGCACATGCATTGACAATGCGCTGACGCATGTTGTCAGGCGTTGTCGGTGGATCACGATAGCAAATATCCTTTAACTTTCCCCACACAAAGAAATCCGGGGACGTCAGATCTGGCGAACGTGCGGGCCATGGTATGGTGCTTCGACGACCAATCCATCTGGCATGAAATATGCTATTAGATACCGCTTCAATCGCACGCGAGCTATGTGCCGGACATCCATGATGTCGGAAGTACATCGCCATTCTGTCATGCAGTGAACATCTTGGGTAACATCGGTAGAACATTACGTAGGAAATCAACATACATTGCACCATTTAGATTGCCCTCGATAAAATGGAGGCCAATTATCCTTCCTCCCATAATGCCGCGCCATACATCAACCCGCCGAGGTCGCTGATGTTCCACTTGTCGCAGCCATCGTGGATTTTCCGTTGCCCGACAGTGCATATTATGCCGGTTTACGTTACCGCTGTTGGTCAATGACGCTTCGTCGCTAACTAGAACGTGTTCAAAAAATCTGTCATCATCCCGTAATATCTCTTGTGCCCAGTGGCAGAACTGTACACGACGTTCAAAGTCGTCGCCATGCAATTCCTGGTGCATAGAAATATGGCACGGGTGCAATCGATGTTGATGTAGCATTCTCAACACCGACGTTTTTGAGATTCCCGATTCTCGCGCAATTTGTCTGCTACTGATGTGAGTATTAGCCGCGACAGCAGCTAAAACACCTACTTGGGCATCATCATTGGTTGGCGTTTCACATGTGGCTGAACACTTCCTGTTTCCTTAAATGACGGCGAACGGTCCGGACACTTGGATGATGTCGTCCAGGATACCGAGCAGCATACATAGCACACGCCCGTTGGGCATTTTGATCACAATAGCCGTACATCAACACGATGTCGACCTTTTCCGCAATTGGTAAACGGTCCATTTTAACACAAAGCAAACACCGTCCGCACTGGCGGAATGTTACGTGATACCAAGTACTTATACGTTTCTGCCTATTACACCGCCATGTATCACAAAGCGAAAAAGTGGTCCAACTAAAACATTCATATTTCTTTACGTATTACACGAATATGTAATAAAAATGGGGGTTGCTATTTTAAAAAACGCAGTTGATATCCGTTTGACCTATGGCAGCGCCATCTAGCGGGCCAACCATAGCGCCATCTGGTTTCCCCCTTCAAGCTAAACGAGTTTCGTTCTTTGTAGTTTTTTCGTTTGATGCTTATTTCGTGAGATATTTGGCCCGGTCACTAACAATGGAACACCATGTATAGTGTAAATACTTTTCCTTGTAATGTATATAATTTAAATATTTTCTTTGTAATAGTATAAGACAAATTGTGTTGACGCATTTTATTAAGCTTTCCATTTTATTAAGCATTCGATTTAAGAAAGACTGTCTGTTTGAAGTAACACATAATTTAGCCCACTTGCGTGGACCACTACTATACGGTGTGAACATTAATAAAATCGACAAACTGAACGGACGCATTGCTAACTGGAAACGGAAGAAAAAAAATGACCTATGAACACGTGTCCGGAAATGCATCGTTGCAGGAGTATATGTCACTGACGAATGACTTTCTCTGACCACGGGCCGTGTGTTCCTTGTGTGTTGCAGGCTGTGTGACTGAGGCAATGTACTGTAAGCAGAAGACATTCCGGTATTCATCTCGGGAACACGCCGAGATGGTGTTTGTGTACGCCCAAGCAGGTGGAAACAGTCCAGAAACAGCACGGCTATGTCAAAACAAGTACCCTCACAGACACCAATTGGGCGTTAGTGTGATCGTGGGGCCTTCCAGACGTATGTACGTACGTACAGGAAGGCGCTGTATTGTGCTTACACCAGATTTTAGGACCTGGTTCCACAGGATATTGAGACGAACCGTAGTACAATCTCCTGGCAAGTGGTCCGCTAACATGATGTAAGCCAAAGTACAGTTATGTGTAACCTTCATGACAACTGCTGTTTCACCTGCAATCCCATGGAGGCTACTTTGAACATATGTTGTAACATGAATGCGATGCAGCTCTGTACTATGTTGCGGACCAATTTGCTGTCGTTGCACGCACAGCGTGCATTTCCGGACACATATTCGTAAGACCTTTTCCTCCATTTCCAGTCAGGAATCCGTACCTACAGTCTGTCGATTTTATTAGTGTTCACCCTGTGTAACGTCCGAGTGCTGTGTTCTTGCGCCGCTAGTTTCATCAGATTCTGTAGAAGCAGTTGCAGTCAGTGACCGCTTAGATGTAGGACGACGACGGTTCAATCCCGCGTCCGGCCATCCTGATTTAGGTTTTCCGTGATTTCCCTACATCGATCCAGGCAAATGTCGGGATGGTTCCTTTGAAAGGGCACGGCCGACTTCCTTCTCCGTCCTTCCCTAATCCGATGAGACCGACGACTTCGCTGTTTGGTCTCTTCCCCCAAAAAACGCAACCCCATCTTGTATGATGACTGACACAGACACACAAAAGAAAAAAACTGGACTGATACTGCAAATTCGAGTATGTTCAGAACTTGCGGTCGCCTTCAGAGTAGACTCAATTTAAGTCCAGAAACATCTGCGTGGATTATTTTCATAGCGCATAACGTACCTGCTTGTTGTCTTCCGTAAGACAGAACAGTAGAACCGCTGGTTTTGCCTGCTACTCCAGTCAGTGAAGGAAAAGCAGGGGAAAAATTCGTATAGTCGCAAATATTTGTACAGTGTTTGGTGGGAGTACCATGAATAATATGTTAGAAATCCTGACCTGTGGAGTGTGAGCGTGTGAGCATGAGTGCGTTTAAAGGTCACTTTTTTATGTTGTACTTGATAAACTCGGAAACGAACGTTTCCCAGTACATAATTAAACTGCGTTTTTCTCTAGGTCTAATAGTTTCCACGTTTTAGGGAGTGGAGAGATCGTAGATTATTAAAGATGGTGTTTTAACGGCACAAAATTAACGTTTGTTGTTAAATAACGTGAGTTAAAAGAAGTAATAAATGTGTGTACCGCGTCTTGGTGCAGTGCAGCCGTATTAAGGGATAAATTGCGTTCTGCAGGTGTAACAGGGTGGTGGCAGGAGGGGGAAGGGAAGCGTTTGGAGAGTAGACGCGTGACGAAAGGTCGATCGCCGGATTGTGGTCATGCAGTTCCCTCCTTCGTAGTTCTCCGAACTGAAGAGCGAGCAATCGATTCCCACCTCTCTCTACTCCACTCCGTCCCTAGAAACAACTACAAGATGTTTCACAAACTTATACAGACCCTCCCATAGCGAGCAGTAAGATTCAGAGGCGACGCAGTGCGCAGACATCCATGGGGGTGTTTATTTTCCTCAAAGTGCGTTAACACTAGGTGGAATAAAAATATGAGCTACTAATAATAATGATGCAATGAACTCATACTGATAGAATCTACGTAAATCTCTGCACATTGTTCTACACTGCCAGAGGGGAAACGGATTCTTAGTCATCCTGTATGGCAGCTGTAGATTCCTACCTCGAAAGGCGACTTCCCCCACCACCAGCTCTGCTCGCTTTTTCTTTTCCAGACGAGATATGTCCCTCCCCTCCTCCCTCCCCCCCGGAATTTCCTGTTCAGTTCTCTTATGTGAGTAGGCAAAACGACTTTACTAACATTGTATTTATATATAGGAGTTATTTTCAGTTTATTAACTGAATATTTATTTGCAGTTTTTAAGTGAGATGCTACGTAAAACAAAGCTAAACTGCTGAAGTTGCTAACTATCTACCACATTAAGTCCCTGCCCCAAGAGTAACATGCTGCCAATACACATTCGACAATGTCGGTTTAGTTGCCTCCAATGTCATTGGCTGGAATACTTTTCATAGCCTTAGGAGTATCAAATGCGTCACCCCATCCACAGATTTCCCAACATCTGAAGAGGCGCAGAGGCTTATAATGGCTCCCTGTGCATCAGAAGTAGGTCGCCTAAATGTTACGGAATTTAGGATATTTGAACATAAGTCAAGGAATGTATTACAGCTGATAAGTGTTCTAGATTTGAACATGGTAGATCCCAGTCCCTAAGACATATTAATTCCTTCCTAGCAGGGCATAGCCAGTCGTGAAACTGTGTTAAATGGCTCCACTCAGTGCAGTCGATTCTACAAGTGCTAGCAATTCATGAATGGAAGTGATTTATGCAGTCCACCAGTAACACAATTAATGGTGAGAGAAGTGCAGTAACCATTTTGTCATTCTTTAATTCCCAACCGAGTGTCTACAACATGGTTACACGGCTTTACAGTACGCTGATGACAATAGACAACAGCAAGATGCCACATTTACCACTTCAATCCCTTTTCAACCAACACTACATAGGTTGGTAACAGCATCACATTTACAAAGGAAAGACTTCTCTGCTATTGTTTATACGAACGTATTTTACATAAAAGCTCACTTAACAACTTCAAATAAATACTCACTTAATGAACTGAAAATAACTTCAATACATAAACATGAGCTCACTGAACTCAACAAGTTTGCTTGTGTGGCCATCCTCTTCAGCAAGCATATAAATACTTGTTTTGTAAATAAAACTGTCTTTTCCTGCTGCTAGTAGAACTAGCATCAGGAAAAGGCAGTTTAAAAGTTAGTAGAAGTAGCAGCAGGAAAAGGCAGTTTTATTTACAAAACAAATGTTCACCGAACTTATTTTGTCTGCTCACATAAGAGACCTGGACAGGAAATGCTGGATACGTATAGTCTGTCCGTAACCTGAAAAGCGGCGCTCGTGGTGGGAAAAGTTGCCTTTCCCGGAAACACGCTACAACAGCCATACAGTATGACTAAGAGTTTATTTCCCCCTAGCAGCGTAGAACACTCTACAGAGATTTACGTAGATTCTGTTCATGTAAGTTCTTGCCTTAATATTGTTAGTAACCCTTATCTGCATTCCATGTAGAGTTAACGCACTTCGTGGCAAATAAACACCCTCCTGATTACCTGCATACTGCGTTGCTTGTTAATCATAAGGCACACTACGGAAGAATCGGTATAGCTTTATGTAGTTTCTGATCGACAGTTAGCGGGGTAAAGCTAGGGGAGAATCGCCTGCTCGCTCTTCATTCTTCACCTCTATGAAGGAGCGAACTGCATGACCACAATTCGGAGACCCACAATCCCAAGTGGGTCTACCCTCCATTCTCACCACCCACCCTCTCCTCCACTCAGTTACACCTTCAGAACACAATTTATCCTTATTCGGTTCTACTGCCTTATACGTCGTACACGCATTTCATATTTGCTTTTAATCCCCTTCATTTGACAATAAATATTAATGTTATACCGTTACAATAGCATTTTTAGTAATTGCGTTTTTCTGATCCATCAAACGTCATAACTATTAGCCCTAGAAAAAATCAATAGGATATTTCTTGTAGGAAATTTAGATAGTTCACTTTTTTCTGTACTTTCACGTTATTAAAAAAAACATAAGTGACGTTTAAATGCACCCCCATACTGACGCCCATACACCACAGACCAGGATTTTTTAATATATTGGTCAGTCACTCTCTCCTACCACTGCACAAAAATTTGCGACTACATGAACTTTCTCTCCTGTTAGACATTTGTCTTCGTCGATTAGGTTATGCTTCCAGAGTGAAAAAATAGGTGTGTAGTTAACATCCACTGCCGGTGAGCTGATAGATGATGATGAACACTGTCAGAGTGAGGCCGACCATTGTGGTCGAGCGGTTCTAGGCGCTTCAGTCGGGAACCGAGCTGCTGCTACGGTCGCAGGTTCGAATCCTGCCTCGGGCACGAGTGTGTGTGATGTCCTTAGGTTAGTTAGGTTTAAGTGGTTCTAAGTCTAGGGGACTGATGACCTCAGATGTTAAGTCCCATAGTGTTTAGAGCCATTTGAACCATTTGTCAGAGCTAAAGAACACAATTCAAGACTGAAAAACTTAAACGCCATCACATGTAGTTCCTTAGTAAAAATACCTTATTTTTTCTGAAAACGTATGTATTTTGTCGCCTGCTTAAAATTTAATCTTATTTTCTTTATTTTGTAAGTACGACATTGAAAAGTGGGCACGAAAGTATGTATAGGAGCAGTCAGTATGGGTTTGAGTTCAATTAAGAAAAGAATAAGCCTGCTATTACTTTACTGCCACTAACTGACTTGTCAACTTCTGTCTCCTATATATTTCAATGACTGTTACTTCACTGACGCTGCTGCTGTTATCTTGCAGTTGCCGGCCAGATTTCTGTGTCGTTTCCGGGTTTCACTTCATTAATCTATAATTAGTTTATCTTCAGACTATCTGTCTCATCTTCCCAGTTGTCTCGTTTCGGTAAAATATTAAAAATGCTAACAGTCGAAGCTCCAGACCGTAGAATGTTAACGGAATTCTGCATCTCTAATGGCTCTGAGCACTATGCGACTTAACTGCTGAGGTCATCAGTCGCCTAGAACTTAGAACTAATTAAACCTAACTAACCTAAGGACATCACACACATCCATGCCCGAGGCAGGATTCGAACCTGCGACCGTAGCGGTCACGCGGTTCCAGACTGAAGTGCCTTTAACCGCACGGCCACACCGGCCGGCTTCTGCATCTCTGATAAGTTCTACTGATGCTCACTAATCAGGAAATGTTAGTAAATAATCGATCCTTGTCCAGTGAAGTGTTTGTCACATAACTGCAGACTGTGGACACAGTTTTTATTTTTTCATATAGGGGTTTCTGTTGCTTTCTGCTATCAAGAATACATCTGGCAGAAATACCTACGCCGGCTCTCGGCGAAATACCACGAGGAAAAAAAAAAAAAAGAAACAACCTGCAGTAACTTCTATGTTGCTATGATCTTCAGTCCGGAGACTGATTTTATGCAGTTCTCCATACTAGTCGATCCTGTGCAAATCTTTCCATCTCAGCATCAATACTGCAACTTTCATCAATTTGAACCCGTTACTGTATTGGAGAGACTGTCTCCCTCTGCAGTTCTTAACCACCACATTTCTCTCTCTTACCAAATTAACAGTTCCTTGATGTACCACGGTGCGTCATATTAACCGATCCCTTATTTTTGTCAAGTTGTGCCGTTTTTTTTCTCCCTGTTCCATTCAAAACCTGCCCATCCATTTTTCAGCATTTCAAAGGCCTCTCTTCTCGTATGAACTGCTTATCGTCTATGCTTCACCTCGGAGAAGGCTACATTCCAGAGAAATACCTTTAGAAAAGACATCCAAACACTTAAGTTTATATCCGATACTGACAAATTACTGTTTTTGAGAAATACTTTTCTTGCTCTTTCCGGTGTGCATTTCATATCCCCACTACTTCGCCCTCATTAGTTTCTTTGCTGTCCAAATAACAAAACTCATCTACTATTTTTAGAGTTTCTTTCCTAATATAATCCCCTCAGTATCACTTGAGTTATACAGTTGCGTTAAATTAGCCTCGTTTCACTTTCGTTGAGTTCCCTTACAACCTTTTCTCAAAACAGTAACCATTTCTTTCAACTAATATCCACGTTATTTGCCGTTTCTGACAATTACAATGTCGTCAGGAACTCCCAAGGTTTTTATTTCTTCTCCGTGGACTGTAATTCTGGTTCCAGATGACTCTTTGTTTACCTTTACTGCTTACCTAATGTACAAATCGAAGAAATCGGGGATAGGTTACAACCCTACCTCACTACCTTTTCAATTACTGCTTTCTTTTCATTTTCTCTGACTCTTGTAACTGCAGTACTTTGCAAATATGATTTATTAATCTGAGAGTGCAGTAATATCCACACCTGTCAGCACCTGCCTTCTTTGTAATTGTAATTATTGCATTTTTAGTGACGTCTGATGGGCTTCTCCTGACTCAAAAATCTTGCTTACCTGGTGGATCAGTTTCGTCGTAGTCTCTCCCAAAGTTTGTATACTAGATATGATTCTTCCTATAAGATTTTATGTAACTAATTATGTCAGTCTCTGATGACCAGCGTCCAGAAATCTTGACTGTATTCTTTTAACTATCATCATCGCATACGTGATGCTGGAAATTTACATTATCCGCAAAACTGGGTGATCCGTCCGTTTCCGTTCTATTACGTTTTGAGATAACCGCCATCCACATGTCAAACTGCTGTTGACTTCTTAGGTTCTTCGACCGACGTTTGTTTGACGATTTTTCTGACGTTTCGCCAGCACGAGCATTTTCAAAGCTTCACCCTCCATTGCTGGCCGACGAACCCGAGACAGAAGCCAAAAGGCAGTTTGTCAACAAGCGACAACGAAAGCCTTAACATTTGTGTTCTCATTGTACCACACAATATTAGCAGTGAGCGTCTTTTCATTATATTATGGGTCATTATTTTGACATTCACTTGTGGATTAATGTTAGTCATAAAACAGCACATACATGGAAACCTGTACAGAATACATTTTTCATATGCGAGGGTTGGAACTTTAATAGCGGCAGCTATTCATTTACAGCTCGTCCAAGATAGATACGTGCTTCAAAGTTTTACTGACCTTCAAAGTAGTCACCAGCATTGTGTATAACCCGTTGCCAGTGATGTAGAAGTCGTAGCGTACTCTTACCAGTGCCAATTTTGTTGACAGTTCAAGCGGCGCGATTTATTGCCCGACAAATCTGTAGCAGTTCTGAAGCGAATGCCGTGAAGTGTTTCCTTCAGTTTGGAAATCGAGTTGAACTCACGAGGGCTTCAGTCAGGGGAGTGCAGTAGGTGGTATAGCACTTAGCAGCCCCATCAGTCAAACAAATCAGTAACAGCTTGCACCGTACGTACTTGAGCATTGTCCTGTAATATAATGGTAAGGTCCTGCACAAAGTGTCATCATTTCTGTCTCTATGATGTTCAGTTTTGGAACACAACCTACGATCAGTTTAGAGACAGAAGTGATGACACTTTCTGCAGGACCTGACCATCATTCTACAGGAAAATGCTCAAGCACCTACAGTGCAAGCTGTTACTGATTTGTTTGACTGATGGGGCTGGTAAGTGCTATTCCACCTACTGCACTCCCCTGACGTGCGCCCTCGTTAAGTTCAACTCGATTTCCAAACTGAAGGAAACTTCACGGCATTCGCTTCAGAACTGCTACAAATTCGCCGGGCAATAGAAGGCGCCGCTTGAACTGTCAACACAACTGGCCCTGCTAAGAGTATCCTATGACGTCCACATCGCTGGCAACGGGTTATACACAATGCTGTTGACTACTCTGAAGGGCAGTAAAACTTTGAAACACGTATCTATTTTGTACGCGCTGTAAATAAATAGTTGCCAACCCTCGTATTTGCGAATTCATGATTCTGGAAAGGTAACTATGTTACCCACTCTACGATCAAGGACATTATAACACCAATTAGTTATTTTATTTTCGTAACATTATTTTCAAATGTGCAAGGATGTTAGTCTTACAGTCGATAACGATTAGGTAGTCAGCTGCACTGTTGCAATAAAATATATACTTAATGAATTCATGTAGACTGGGCTGTGAGTAGCAACAGTCCTGCACAGTCAGCACCATTCGGTCACAAGTAAGGAATCGAATTAAAATAATGAGCACACTTACCACATTAAAGCCAAACTGACCATTAGGAAAATCAAGAGTTCAAATGGCTCTGAGCACTATGCGACTCAACTGCTGAGGTCATCAGTCGCCTAGAACTTAGAACTAATTAAACCTAACTAACCTAAGGACAGCACACAACACCCAGCCATCACGAGGCAGAGAAAATCTCTGACCCCGCCGGGAATCGAACCCGGGAACCCGGGCGTGGGAAGCGAGAACGCTACCGCACGACCACGAGATGCGGGCGAAAATCAAGAGTATTCAGAATAATTTTCGAGTGGCGTTCCTAACGGAAGATAAATTGAAACTAGTCATGTGCAATATCGAATTATATCGACTGCAATTATTGGATGTTTCAAGTATGTGTGATCCAGCCTACGTGATCCAGAACCCAATACCGTTAGACCTCCAACACTTCCCAGTTATTACTAAGCCATCTTCGATAAGAGCTTTAGTTTGAACGATGAGTGCTTTACTAAGCGTGGTCTTATTGGAACTGATATGGCGTTGCCTTTCTCTGACCGTTTGAACTAAATTGCTCAGTCGGCTAATGCAGGAACTTAAATGTAATGGAATCCGAAATGCAAATATAGTTTTATCACGCCTCAACATTTTCCGTTGCTGATGACTTCTTAAAATCGCAGATCAGTTAAAACATGCGCAAGTATACGAATGAATATTGGTGAGGATTCAATTAGATCTGTCAGGAACGCTGGGACTGGACCAGAGCATATTAAAATGAGAAATGTAAAACTAATGACGGAATTCTATTACCTTTCATTAATGATGTTACACCAAAGTGTATAATGTAAAAAAATAGCCTTAGGGATTGATTCTTCAATATACTGATGTTATAAAAATTTTCATTACAATAAATTTCATATTGTGAATAGCAGGTGCCCACACTCCAAGCCAGGCCGTAACTGAGCACGACTATCCGTAACAGAGACGCGAGAGCCATCTGTCGGTATCGCTGCGTACCCTGAACGCGGCGTGTCGCAGAAACACGTTCCGCTGCGGCACGTCACTCACAAGCATTTATGCTACAGTGGCCGAATGGAAATCCGAACCGTGAAACCATTACCTGCCTGGCCAGTTGTCTGTGTCTGGCTTGCAGGTTCATTAGCTCGCATGGTATCTCTGTCGGTTGCTCTTTCGTCACTACAATCACTGTTGAAACAGGAAAACTGGAGTGGTAGTGGTTTGCGGAGTAAGGAGCGGAGTGAACTGCTAACTTTCTTCATATCTTTCAAAGTTTTTTTACAGTTTTGATGAAATTTGTGAATTGAGTAATAACTCCTTGTTTTTCAGCATGGCGTCCAAAACTTGATACATTGGATAGTATTTGCGGGATGGTTCTCTCTTTACATCTCAAAGAAAATATGGTAAGTTAACGTCAGTTTGCTACTTCTTGAGTGCCAAGTACTGAGCAAAACACCAAAGAACGGCAAAATTCCTCTAGATTAGTCTTCAGTTTTCTGAATGGTGTTATGCACGCCGCCACGACTTCCTCTGTGGTAATCTCTTCACGAAGTACTCAAATAATTGTTGGATATATTCCAATATTTTCCGGCCCCTACAGTTTTTATCTTCTGTGGCTTCCCGGGAGTAATTCCTTGATGTCCTGATAAATGTCCTGTTGCCCTGTCTATTCGTATTGTCAATGTTTCCCATACTTTTATCCCTAGTCTATTCTACAGCGAACCTCTACATTTGTTATCTTTTAAGTCCACGTAATTGTCAACATTATTAAAATCTCTTCTTTTCTAATTTCCCCACACTGCATTCCTCAAATTAAGGCGTGTGTTTGATTCTAGTGAACCTAGACGTTTTTCAATCAGAAATGCCCTCTTCGACTCTCTAATCTGCTTTTTATGTCATTCTTGCTTCGTCCGTCATACATTATTTTGCTTCCAGGGTAGAATAATACCTTAACTTCATCTACTCCGTGATCCCCGTTTCTGATACAAAGTTTCTCATTAATCTCACTCACTATTACTACGCTTAGCAGATCGATCATTCCATTTAGTATGTCCTGCAGTTCTTACTCATTTTCATTGAGGATAGTAACATCAGCGAATCTAATCGTTGACATTTTTTCACCCTCAGTTTTAAACCCACTCATAAAACTTTATTTCCGGCATAGATACTTCGATGTGCCAAATAAACAATATTGGCAAACACTGTGTTTGGTCTCCCATTCTTAATGTTCCTTCTTGGTCCTTATGCACGATTGTTTGTTATTTGTCCCTCCTCATGCTTTACACCTATTTTTCTGAGAATTTCGACACCTTTCAGAGCTTTACGATGTAGAACGCTTTTCTAGGTCGAAAATCCTATCAAGGTGCTCTGTGTTTTCTTAAATCTTGCTTCTGTTATCAAGCGCAACGTCACAACTGCCTCTCTCCTGCCTCTACCTTACCTAAGGCCGAACTGATCATCAGCTGACAGACCCTCAATTAAGTGCCACAACACAACGTGGCGTGGACTCGACTAATGTCTGAAGTAGTGCTGGACGGAACTGACACCACGAATTCTGCAGAGCTGTCCATAAATCTGTAAGAGTACGACGGGGTAGAGATCCCTCCTGAACAGCACGTTGCAAGGCATCCCAGATATGATGAATAATGTTCGTGTCCGGGAAGTTTGATGGCCAGCGGAAGTGTTTAAACTCAAAAGTGTGTTCCTGGAGCCACTCTGTAGCAATATTGGACTTGTTGCGTAACACATTGTCATGCAGAATTTGCCCAAGTCCGTCGGAATGCACAATGGACCTGAATGGATGCAGGTGATCAGACAGGACGTTTACGTACGTGTCATGCGTCAGAGTCGTGTCTATACGCATCAGCGCTCCCATATCACACCGACTGCACACACCCCACACCGTTACATAGCATCCACCAGCTTAAACAGTCCCCTACTGACATGCAGGGTCCATGGATTCATATCGTTGTCTCCACACCCGTACACGTCCATCCGCTCAATAGAATTTGAAATGAGACTCGTCAGATCAGGCAACATGTTTCCAGTCATCAACAGTCCAATGTCGGAGTTGACTGGCCCAGGCGAGGCGTCAAGCTTTGGGTCGTGCAGTCATCAAGGGTACACGAGTGGGCCTTCGGCTCCGAAGGCCCATATCGATGGTGTTTCATTGAATGGTTCGCACGCAGCATTGAAATCTGCAGCAATTTGTGGAAGGGTTGCAATTCTGTCACGTTGAACGATTCTCTCCAGTCGTCGTCGGTTCTGTTCTTGCAGGATCTTTTTCCGGTCGCAGTGATGTCGGAGATTTGATATTTTACAGGATTCCTGATATTCAAGTTCCATTCGTGAAATGATAGTACGGCAAAATACCCACTTCATCGCTACCTCGGAGGTGCTGTCTCCCATCGCTCGTTCAGATTCACTTAAATCATGATAACCTGCCATTGTAGCAACAGTAAGAGATCTAACAACCCGACACTTGTTGTCTTATGTAGGCGTTGTTGACCGTAGCGCGGTATTCTGCCAGTTTACATATATCTGTATTGGAATACACATACGTATGGCAGTTTCTTTAGCGCTTCAGTGTAGTATTCTTGTCAGTAACACGTATAAATGAGGTATTAGGCTGATTGTGCAATTCTCTTATTTATCTCGCCTTTCTGTCTTCTGTGGCATGGAAAGTCGGGTGGAATTTCTCCAGTTTCGTACAATGTACGCATCCACTTGAATAGCCACTTGGTCGCCATTTCCTTCAATGACTTCAAAAATTCCGAAGAAATGTTGTCTCTTCCGTCTTCCATATCTGAACGCAAGTCTTAGAGGACTCTATTTAACACTAATGCTGAATCCCCTACATCGGGAACTTCACAGCAAACAAACATAGCCAAAGCCTTGCAGACAAACAAAAATTACGCGAAGCGAAATGTAGTGTGAGGAGGGCTATGCGAGAGGCGTTCAATGAATTCGAAAGTAAAGTTCTATGTACTGACTTGGCAGAAAATCCTAAGAAATTTTGGTCTTATGTCAAAGCGGTAGGTGGATCAAAACAAAATGTCCAGACACGCTGTGACCAAAATGGTACTGAAACAGAGGATGACAGACTAAAGGCCGAAATACTAAATGTCTTTTTCCAAAGCTGTTTCACAGAGGAAGACTGCACTGTAGTTCCTTCTCTAGATTGTCGCACAGATGACAAAATGGTAGATATCGAAATAGACGACAGAGGGATAGAGAAACAATTAAAATCGCTCAAAAGAGGAAAGGCCGCTGGACCTGATGGGATACCAGTTCGATTTTACACACAGTACGCGAAGGGACTTGCCCCCTTTCTTGCAGCGGTGTACCGTAGGTCTCTAGAAGAGCGTAGCGTTCCAAAGGATTGGAAAAGGGCACAGGTCATCCCCGTTTCCAAGAAGGGACGTCGAACAGATGTGCAGAACTATAGACCTATATCTCTAACGTCTATCAGTTGTAGAATTTTGGAACACGTATTATGTTCGAGTATAATGACTTTTCTGGAGACTAGAAATCTACTCTGTAGGAATCAGCATGGGTTTCGAAAAAGACGGTCGTGTGAAACACAGCTCGCGCTATTCGTCCACGAGACTCAGAGGGCCACAGACACGGGTTCACAGGTGGATGCCGTGTTTCTTGACTTCCGCAAGGCGTTCGATACAGTTCCCCACAGTCGTTTAATGAACAAAGTAAGAGCATATAGACTATCAGACCAATTGTGTGATTCGATTGAAGAGTTCCTAGGTAACAGAACGCAGCATGTCATTCTCAATGGAGAGAAGTCTTCCGAAGTAAGAGAGATTTCAGATGTGCCGCAGGGGAGTGTCATAGGACCGTTTCTATTCACAATATACATAAATGACCTCGTGGATGACATCGGAAGTTCACTGAGGCTTTTTGCAGATGATGCTGTGGTGTATCGAGAGGTTGTAACAATGGAAAATTGTACTGAAATGCAGGAGGATCTGCAGCGAATTGACGCATGTTGCAGGGAATGGCAATTGAATCTCAATGTAGACAAGTGTAATGTGCTGCGAATACATAGAAAGATAGATCCCTTATCATTTACCTACAAAATAGCAGGTCAGCAACTGGAAGCAGTTAATTCGATAAATTATCTGGAAGTACGCTTTAGGAGTGATTTAAAATGGAATGATCATATAAAGTTGATCGTCGGTAAAGCAAATGCCAGACAGATTCATTTGAAGAATCCTAAGGAAATGCAATCCGAAAACAAAGGAAGTAGGTTACAGTACGCTTGTTCGCCCACTGCTTGAATACTGCTCAGCAGTGTGGGATCCGTACCAGATAGGGTTGATAGAAGAGAGAGAGAGAAGATCCAACGGAGAGCAGCGCGCTTCGTTATAGGATCATTTAGTAATCGCGAAAGCGTTACGGAGATGATAGATAAACTCCAGTGGAAGACTCTGCAGGAGAGACGCTCGGTACGGGGTTTTGATAAAGTTTCGAGAACCTATCTTCACCGAAGAGTCAGGCAGTAAATTGCTCCCTCCTACGTATATCTCGCGAAGAGACCATGAGGATAAAATCAGAGAGATTAGAACCCACACAGAAGCATACCGACAATCCTTCTTTCCACGAACAATACGAGACTGGAATAGAAGGGAGAACCGATAGAGGTACTCAGGGTACCCTCCGCCACACACCGTCAGGTGGAGGAGGAGGAGATTAGTGTTTAACGTCCCGTCGATAACGAGGTCATTAGAGACGGAGCGCAAGCTCGGGAGAGGGAAGGATGTGGAAGGAAATCGGCCGTGCCCTTTCAAAGGAACCATCCCGGCATTTGCCTGAAGCGATTTAGGGAAATCACTGAAAACCTAAATCAGGATGGCCGGAAACGGGATTGAACCGTCGTCCTCCCGAATGCGAGTCCAGTGTACTAACCACTGCGCCACCTCGCTCGGTTCGTCAGGTAGCTCGCGGAGTATGGATATGGATGTAGATGTAGATCTTGCGCATCGACTGTCATTTGTCGGTCAATCACGTCATCAGACATCTCCTCCTCCTCACTGAGACCTCCAGTGAACTCTCTCTCCAACCACCTATCCTCTCTCTTCACCGCTTAACAGAGAAATTTCCATTGCACTATTAATGTTGACGCCTTCGCATTTCACCGGTCTTATCCATATGTTAATACAGTCCTTCCGATCATGTCTTTATCGATTTCTTCACATTTTCCTGCAACCATTTCGACTGTGCTTCCATGCAGTTCTTATTTATTTCGTTCCTAAGTCACTTACGTCGCTGTACTTCTACATTTTCCTGAATATTGGGCCGGCCGCGAAGGTCTAGCGGTTCTGGCGCTGCAGTCCGGAACCGCGGGACTGCTACGGTCGCAGGTTCGAATCCTGCCTCGGGCATGGGTGTGTGTGATGTCCTTAGGTTAGTTAGGTTTAAGTAGTTCTAAGTTCTAGAGGACTTATGACCTAAGATGTTGAGTCCCATAGTGCTCAGAGCCATTTGAACCATTTGAACCTGAATATTTTTGTGCGTCATTCTTTCGTCGATCAGTTGAAGCACGTTTTCGCAATTATCTTCCTTGTACGTAAGTGTGTCTTCCTTTATTAGAGACGTCCATTGCTCTTCAACTGAACTGCCTCGTGTGATATTTACTATCGCAGTGTATACACAATGCCTCATCATTTTACAGTCTTCAGTACTCCATTTCTTTCCACATCGATTCATATGGACGATTCTTTTAGACTTCAACCTACTCTTCGTCATTATTAAATTGTAGTCTGGGTCTATATCTGCTGCTGGGTGCATTTTACAATCCAATACTTGTTTTCGGAACCTCTGCCTGACCATGATGTCTCCAGGCCTCTTCCAAGTATACCTCCTGCTCTTGTGAATTATGCATAAGATACCCGCAATTACCAGCCGACTTTTACTGCATGCAGAGCTCCGCCAATCTTTCTGCTCTCTCATTCCCACTACCAACTCCATATTTTCCGGTAACTCCGTCTTCAATGCCTTCTCTTACCACAATGTTCCAATGCGCCGTTTATTCAAGAATGAATTTTCTCCGTGCACTCATCTGAAATTGTCTGACAGGTTAAAACTGTATGCCAGATTGGGACTCGAACGTGGAACCTCTGCCACGCAACAGAACTCTGCGAGTTTGAAAAGTAGGAGATGAGGTACCGATGGAAGGAAGGCTGTGAGGTCGTGGGTCATACTTGAAGAGCTTAATCAGAAGATCACTTGCCCGCAAAAGGCAGAGGTCCATGTTCAAAAATCAGTCCAGCACACAGGGGCCTACATAGACATCGTGCATCTGCTAGATGCCCACGAAATACGAAATTTTGTTTTGAAGCTGACAGACAATTAGAAAATAGGTGCAAAAATACTATTGGTCAGTTTTCAAGCAGTAATGGCGAACAGCATCAGCTGGTAATATACGTAATTTTATGGTAGCTAATATTACTGCACAAAAAATAAAATATGTACTCCCTCCAAAAGAAGTTACACACAAACATTAAAATAAAATTATGATGAGCAGCAAAATGTCTGAGAATAATTTTGAAAGAAGATTATTAATTGAACTTTAATTTGGCGGGTTTTCAACACTGTCAACAAGACGAAATAATGGAAAGGATATTTATTGAAACCAAACAAAACTGAACCTTGAAATTGTGACAGTATTTTTAAAATCGATAATTTAACTGTAATTGTCTTTAATTTTGAAATGAGAGAGTGCGTAATAATTTACTTTTAATGTCTTAACTGCTGCTGCTGGCAGTGCGATGACGTCGGCGGTGGTCGGTGCGGACGATGTGTGAAGGTAATCCTGGTTCGTGGCGTGAAGATAATTATGGATCCTCCTGTTTCATTACTATTACAGTTACGGCGGTGGTCCACGTCTCCGTTGTAGTCGAATCAGCTGGCAGCACTGGCGCGATAATAATAGTTCCAGTGTGTGCGTTGTCGTTACGTGCGCGAAGTCTTATTACTAAAAGTTTATTAATCACGCGGTGCGGGTAGGTCGGAATTATGCAACGTCTTTAGTATTTACGATATATAGCCGGTTAATGCCAATACTTCGCACAGTTCTTTCACCATGTTGCCACAGGACAACAATCACATGTGTATCACTGTAACAGTCCGTTAAACATCAGATCAATTTACGTCGTCGTCTTTAAGACAGTTTGGATGATATAATATATGTTTCTTGATCAAATCACAGTACTGTTCTTTTACTTAACATTTTGCTTTGTTCCACTTTCACGCAATTTTAACAGTTAGTGTCCCCATACGACAACGGTGTCTGGTTCACGGCTAATTGTCACAAGTTCACACAGTATGTAAAATCGCCACCGCAAACACTCGATATACTTTTCAGGTTTTACTGTTCACTTAATAATGCACGATCTCATATTAACACCACGGACGCACTGTAATTGATTGTTCCTCCGCGTATCACCGTCTGTCACGCCGAACTTTGCAACGTTTCTCCACCCGCGAACTGGCCACGAAACGACAAAAACTCGCACGCTCCCTATCGATAGTCGTTCGCTCTCTCTCTCTCTCTCTGACACAGTACTTCTCCTAGCCTAACCAAAGATTTACAAAGCATATAAAACCAGAACATTCATATTCGTACTATATAAAATATAAAACAGCAGCAAAATGAATGAAGAAACAATGTGACGTATTAAGAAATAAAGAATAGTTGAAATAAACGATACATACATTCTATGACAAAGTAATGCATAAAAGACAAAAAAATTATCGACTTTCGGAAAAAGCAATGTCTTCCCCGACTTACCCGTTCATTGCCGTCATATACTACTCTTCGTCTTCCTTGACGGTCCCCTCCGGAAATCCGAATGGCAGACTAATTCGAAGTCTTTTACCAATGAAGAGGTAAATTTTTTCCAATCATACACCACTCGTTCTTTGCTTATACAAAATGTGTATTGAATGCAGTGATTTCTGTTGCCTTGTGCACCCCTATGCTGTTGATAATTACTGATTCTTGCATTTTTAGGGGCATTATCTCACCGCAAGAGCAATAAGATGCCCTGAACCTCCGTCCATACTTCAATCTCTTTGTCATGGGCGTTGACGGAACACGAGTGACTCCTTGTCCCAGAAGTTTTCGGCCTTCTTTGCTGATAATGTTTGTTCAAAATGATAGTATTGGCTGGGTTCGAATCCGAGACCGTGGAAGTTCTGATTATCACTGAAGCTCGCTACCCTCCGCCCCCCCCCCCCCACCCTCCCCCTTTTAACAATAAATGCTTGACTGTGTTACAGGACAGAAGCAAAACCAAATTTCGATGAATGGTTGAGGAACGAAAAGAAACTGGAATAAAAAATGAAGGATGGAGGATAATTTTAAGGTACTCCAGCTGGCACTTCACATTTCCTTTAGAAATATTATTAATTGTAGACCGTAATGAGAAGACTATTAGTTAAATAATTCGAATTCCAAATGAACGAAATAAGGGACAGCGTCTTATGGAGCAACAGAATCACTTATATCGTACAAATACGGCGAGGGGAAAAACACAGCAAACGTTGGGTGTAAAAGTTGTGTAATATGATTATACTTTATGGTCGTGAGTAAGAATCTTTCTCACATCATTTTTGCACAACACAGACAACTGAAAATTCATAAAGCGGGCTGCTGGAACCCTCTGAGAGATAGAAGGGCAAATTACGGAATGAAGTGGTCCCACGGTGTGCATGAGAAAAGTGTCTGTGAGAAAAATTTATGACAATAACAGTGAAAGGCATCTGCAGAATTACGGCAATTGTTAGTGAAGGAATCAGCGAAGTATAAAAGTGACTATTAAATACATTTACCAGCAGACATGAACAATCCCATAATTTTGAAAATTCTGATACCTGGAAATTGAAGTTGACATAGGAAAATAGCTTATCAAACAATGGAAACTAAAGACAGTTAGGAATATCAACGATGTAGGCAAAGACAATTTACTAATTAGCGTAAAGAAGAGACGTAAAGTTGCAGACAGGCACAATTATAAAACCCTTACATAAAGCTTGATTATCACTCAAACTCGCCAGCTCTCGACCACAACCTAAGATCAGTGCACCCACAGAAAAAGGTAAATAATTTAGTATGCCTTTACTTCCACAAAATAGGAAAGTAGTACTATGCCATGTTTTTAATAATTCAAAGAACAATGAAAAATACTTGACTGTGTTATACAACAAACGCAAATTTCGATGAATAGTTGAGGAACTAAAAGAAACTGAAATAAAAAAATGAAAGACAGAGGATCAGCATCTCGGCCGCCGCGGGATGCTGGAGTTGGCGCTCGTGTGTGCGTGAGATGTGACTGCTTGTATGTGTGATTTGTCTTTCTTCACTATGGCTGGGTGTTGTGTGATGTCCTTAGGTTAGTTAGGTTTAAGTAGTTCTAAGTTCTAGGGGAATGATGACCATAGATGTTAAGTTCCATAGTGCTCAGAGCCATTTGAACCTCTGGAATCTGCCAAATCTGAACTAAACAACCAGATGTCCCAAATCTAGAGAACTGAAATGAACTAACTCACAGCTTCTGAGATTCTATTAATTTAATACTTTTCCTCGTAAGAAACTGAAAATTTGGTACTTACAACATTCTTTGGTTACAGAATGTGTGCCAACCTCAGCAATACATTTTCCTCTCAAAAACATGTATTCACAATATTCACCGTTACTATACTATCGGTCAAGGAGTAAACAATGGCAAGTCCAAGTCAAAGAATAAAAGATGAGACAAATAATAAAAGATGATAATCCAAAGAATAGAAGATGGCAAGCCAAAGTTACATAACCAAACGCATTCTAGTGATGCTATGACCACCGGTTGGCACTGGCTGTTCTGGCAGTGAGAAACATGGAAGGCCCTTCACCAATTTATACAACGGTTTCTGTTGCAAAAAATACTTCCGCGTTTATAAAATGACGTTGGTTTCTCCGGAAGCCACGATGCGTCGTTTGCACTGAACACACTTTCGTTGTTCTTACATATAAAACTTGGTATATTACCTAGCGGATTACGTAACATATTGCAAATTCATGAAAAACTGAGATTGGTCGTTCTTGCATTTATCCGTAGGTGTAATGGCTACTTCAAAGCTACTTGCTATCGGTTTTGTTACTCAGGGAATACTCAACTCAACTTGTTAACATAAATAAGTAAATAGGAAGGACTTTTAGAGTGTGTCTACGACGAGGTCAAGAGAGGTTGATGACACACTCTTATTGCGAAAGAAAATCGACTGGGACCGTTTCAGTGGACCCGACCCTGGTACTCCCACCCGGGTTTCCCATTTGTATAGTCCGTGGTCTCCTTAACCACTTCGGCTGTCCGAGCATATTTCTGGGACTGACCCATCGCTCGCAACTTTGATCTTATTGAGGCTTGTAATACTTAAACAATGTCTAAATAGACAGACACTGGAATCTAAGTGAAGTTGCGGGCAGTGTCTTCGTAGACAGTATGACATATGGAGACTTGGGTCGGTCCTAGAAGCGTGGTCGGATAGCCAGATTGGTTAAGGACACCATTTACAACAAGGGGGAAATCCAGGTTCGAGTCCTGTTCTGACAAGTTTTCGTGTATCGTCAGTAATTAATATCTTCATACCTAATGCAGCTAATCTCAGAAAGATTTCGCAAATGAGAATAAATTTCGAAATGTATGTTTCTTTGGACACTGTTAAAAATAAATTCCTAAGGATGTTCAGTAAAAACATGTGAGTGCATATTGCGTACGATCGCGTTGGTACTGCGTTAGAACGCATTCAGATTCTTTTAATTTTAGGTTGTACACTCCTGGAAATTGAAATAAGAACACCGTGAATTCATTGTCCCAGGAAGGGGAAACTTTATTGACACATTCCTGGGGTCAGATACATCACATGATCACACTGACAGAACCACAGGCACATAGACACAGGCAACAGAGCATGCACAATGTCGGCACTAGTACAGTGTATATCCACCTTTCGCAGCAATGCAGGCTGCTATTCTCCCATGGAGACGATCGTAGAGATGCTGGATGTAGTCCTGGGGAACGGCTTGCCATGCCATTTCCACCTGGCTCCTCAGTTGGACCAGCGTTCGTGCTGGACGTGCAGACCGCGTGAGACGACGCTTCATCCAGTCCCAAACATGCTCAATGGGGGACAGATCCGGAGATCTTGCTGGCCAGGGTAGTTGACTTACACCTTCTAGAGCACGTTGGGTGGCACGGGATACATGCGGACGTGCATTGTCCTGTTGGAACAGCAAGTTCCCTTGCCGGTCTAGGAATGGTAGAACGATGGGTTCGATGACGGTTTGGATGTACCGTGCACTATTCAGTGTCCCCTCGACGATCACCAGTGGTGTACGGCCAGTGTAGGAGATCGCTCCCCACACCATGATGCCGGGTGTTGGCCCTGTGTGCCTCGGTCGTATGCAGTCCTGATTGTGGCGCTCACCTGCATGGCGCCAAACACGCATACGACCATCATTGGCACCAAGGCAGAAGCGACTCTCATCGCTGAAGACGACACGTCTCCATTCGTCCCTCCATTCACGCCTGTCGCGACACCACTGGAGGCGGGCTGCACGATGTTGGGGCGTGAGCGGAAGACGGCCTAACGGTGTGCGGGACCGTAGCCCAGCTTCATGGAGACGGTTGCGAATGGTCCTCGCCGATACCCCAGGAGCAACAGTGTCCCTAATTTGCTGGGAAGTGGCGGTGCGGTCCCCTACGGCACTGCGTAGGATCCTACGGTCTTGGCGTGCATCCGTGCGTCGCTGCGGTCCGGTCCCAGGTCGACGGGCACGTGCACCTTCCGCCGACCACTGGCGACAACATCGATGTACTGTGGAGACCTCACGCCCCACGTGTTGAGCAATTCGGCGGTACGTCCACCCGGCCTCCCACATGCCCACTATACGCCCTCGCTCAAAGTCCGTCAACTGCACATACGGTTCACGTCCACGCTGTCGCGGCATGCTACCAGTGTTAAAGACTGCGATGGAGCTCCGTATGCCACGGCAAACTGGCTGACACTGACGGCGGCGGTGCACAAATGCTGCGCAGCTAGCGCCATTCGACGGCCAACACCGCGGTTCCTGGTGTGTCCGCTGTGCCTTGCGTGTGATCATTGCTTGTACAGCCCTCTCGCAGTGTCCAGAGCAAGTATGGTGGGTCTGACACACCGGTGTCAATGTGTTCTTTTTTCCATTTCCAGGAGTGTATTTTGCTGTTTCGTGATTCCAGCATGTGTATAGCGAAATTTGTTTCATTTACTTATTGAAATGTCTAGCCGAAGGGACGTGAATTCATTCTAGTGCATTCACAGTTTTACTAATGTCTTACAGAGTCGTACATAATTTTATTTTAGCTTGACTAATATTATACAAGGTGTTTCATGTGCGACTGACACTTTTCAGTTGTGTGTCCGCCGTTGAAGGGAACCAGTGCTGGGGAGGCAGGCTGCTCACTGGCACTTTCCTCAGACTCAGTTTCAGCCAATCTAGACGAGGAACGAGCGGCCTCGAAAAGGGTATGTTGTTCCTTCATGTAGTACTGTCCAAATTAAAACTGAACGAGCTTATTAAAGCTATCCTCGTAACACTGTCGCAGATGCATTCGTGGTCCACGTTCTTGAAATGTCCAGTATCTAGCCGCAGGTGTTTCGTTATATGTTGATCCTCTGAAGAAAGGTACACTATCTGATCAAAAGTATACGCACAACCTGTGTAATGCGGCACTGAACACTTGATGTGACACAAGGCAGACCAACCACTATAAAAGTAGACGGGAAGTATTGTGTTGTCAGTTGAGAAGCAGTAACAGTAGAAGCAATCAGTCAGCAGAGTTCAGTGATTTAAAATGTGGACTAGGTAGTAGATGCCACCTGAGTAACAAGTCAGTTAGGGATGGTCAACCCTTCTAAAGCTGTCCACAAGTTGATTGTTGTGTTGCCAGGAGAGCTTCTGTGAAGTTTAGAAGGTAGTAGAGACGTACTGGCGAAGGTGAAGCTGTGGCGGCGAGTCGTGAGTCGTACTTCGATAGCTTAGTCGGTTGAGCATTTGCCCACGAAAGGCAATGATCCGAGGTCCAGCTCCGGTGGGCAAATAATTTTACTCTGCCAGGAAATTTCAATTTTATCCGTTCACACTGAAGGCGCAAGTGACAATCATTAAAATTTAAGCATTTCGAAAAACTTCGAAGTTACTTAATTCAATAAACGAGGCATTCAAAATAAACAGTATGCAGAAAAGTGTGACGCTTTAGTGTCTGTTCACAATGTTTCTGAAAAACGATATACACTGTAGCACCGAAGAAACTCTTCTAGGCATGCGTATTCAAGTACAGAGATACACTATGTGATCAAAAGTATCCGGGCACCCCAAAAACATACGTTTTTCGTATTAGGTGCATTGTGCCGCCACCTATTGCCAGGTAATCCATATCAGCCACCTCAGTAGTTATTAGATATCGTGAGAGAGCAGAATGGGGCGCACCGCGGAACTCCCGTACTTTGAACGTAGCCAGGTGGTTGGGTTTCACTTGTGTCATACGTCTGTACACAAGATTTACACACTCCTAAACATCCATAGGTCTCCGTTTGCGATGTGATAGTGCAGCGGAAACGTGAAGAGACACGTACAGCAGAAAAGCGTACAGGCCGACAGTTGAAGAGGGTCGTAATGTGCAATAGGCAGACATCTGTCCAGACCATCACACAGGAATTCCAAATTGCATCAGGATACACTGCAAGTACTATGACAGTTAGTCGTGTTTTTCATGGAGGGGGCTTGCACCCCTTGTTGTTTAGCGTTGGCACTATCACAGCACAGACCTACTTTGATGTTTTAAGCACCTTCTTGTTTTCCACTGTTGAAGAGCAATTCGGGGATGGCGATTGCATCTTTCAACACGATCGAGCACCTGTTCATAATGCGCGACCTGTGGCGGAGTGGTTAAACGACAATAACATCCATGTAACGGACTGGCCTGCGCAGAATCCTGACCTGAATCCTATAGAACACCTTTGGGATGTTCTGCAACGCCCTCTTTGTGCCAGGCCTCACCGGTCGACATCGATACCTCTCCTCAGTGCAGCACTCCTTGAAGAATGGACTGCAGTTCCACCAAGAAACCTGATTGAATGTATGCCTGCGAGAGTGGAAGCTGTCATCAAGGCTAAGGGTGGACCAACCCCATACTGAATTCCAGCATTACCGATGGAGAGCACCACGAGCTTTTAAGTCATTTTCAGCCAGGTGTCCGGATACTTTTGCTCACATAGTGTATGTTAACAGGCAGAATATGGCGCTGCGGTCGGCAACGCCTGTATAAGACAACAAGTGTCTGGAGTAGTTGTTAGATCGCTTATTGCTGCTCTAGAATGCCAGGTTATCACGATTTAAGTGAATTTGAACGTGGTATGTGTTATAGCCGGCACACGAGCGATAGGACACAGCATCTCCGCCGTAGCGATGAAGTGGGGATTTTCCCGTACGACCATTTCACGAGTGTACCGTGAATATCAGGAATCTGGTAAAATATCAAACCTGCGACATCGTTGCGGCCGGAAAAAGATAATGCAAGAACGGTACCAACAACGACCGAAGAGAATGGGTCAACGTGTACAAGTGCAAGCCTTCCGCAAATTGCTGCAGATTACAATGCTGGACCATCAACAAGTGTCAACGTGCGAACTATTCAACGAAACATCATCGGTATGCGCTTCCTTAGCCGAAGGCCTACTCGTGTGCCCATGATGACTGCACGACACAAAGCTTTACGCCTCGTCTGGGCACGTCAAAACGGCCATTGGACTATTGATGACTGGAAACATATTGCATGATTGGACGAGTCTCGTTTCAAATTGTATCGAGTGAATGGACGTGTACGGGTATGGAGACAACCTCATGAATCCATGGACCCTGTATATCAGCAGGGGTCTCTTCAAGCTGGTGGAGGCTCTTTAATGGTGTGGGGCGTGAGCATCTGGAGTAATATGGGACACTGATACGTCTAGATACGACTCTGACACGTGACACGTCCGTAAGCATCCTGTCTGATCACCTGCATTTATTCGTGTCTGTTGTGCATTCCGACGGACGCGGGTAATTCTAGCAGGGCAATGCGACACCGCACACGTCCAGAATGGCTATAGAGTGGCTCCAGGAATATTTCCGCTGCCCACCAAGCTCCTCATACATGAAAATTATTGAGCGTGGCCACGTGCTGTTGAGAAGGAATCTCCACCCTCTCGTACTCTCATGGCTTTATGGATAGCCCTGCAGGATTCGTGGTGTCAATTTCGTGCAGTTCTACTTCAGACGTTAGTCAAGTCCATGCCATGTCGCGTTGCGGTACTTCTGCGTGTTCGCAGTTGTACCAATTTCTTTGGCTCTTCAGTTTATTACATAGTGAAGACAGATGATCATTTTTCATCTACATATCATAGTAAATTCACAGAGAACAAGACCTGGCAGCGAACTCCACGCAGCATGCTGTCAGTAATAACTATCTTAGTAGGCATCGGATTCCTTTTATTGCAAGCATAAACTGGTCTGCTTATGGCAAATCTAATGTTTCTCCCTTATGCTGGGTGGTCAGAAACAGTTGGAAAAGCTTGTAAGTGTACAAAGTAGGGTGTGCTGAGAAATAATTAGTAAGAGAAAAATTCGATACCTTGCACCATTTGTGAGTTAATTAGGACAGATGTTAGCCAATCAGGCAGTTGCGCGCGCAAATTTGAGCGGTTCGCCAGACACGGTGTCTCCGGACGTATTCTCCTTTTGGCTTTGTAAAACCGAACAGGACAGCGACACAAAAGTTGTACATAGGTCGGTATGAAGGATCGAACCCGAGCTAGAGACTGAGCAGTCTCGTGTGCTATCATTTACGCTATGAGGACAACCGACACTAACTGTATCTGGCGGGCCGCTTTAATTCTCGCGCGCAACGGCTTAATTGGCTAACTTCAATACCAGTTATCTGTGAAACAGCGCGACGTCTCCTTTTTTCTTAACAATTGATTATCCCACAACCTACATCCTTACGCGCTTTTAAGACTGTTTTGAGTACCCTATATAACGGCCTTGGCATCCCTACCGAGAATGGGTTATAAGAAAGTGCCAACCGTCGGTGTCAACTGAAATAATTAATTTCCTCCAGAAAAGGACTGGGTGCATTTGGCGTGGAGCTGTGCTGTGTTTATGTTGCATTTACAAAACCCACAGATTTCAGAAGTCTTCATTAAAACTAACGCGAACTGGGTATTTTTGCTATTACAAGTTGCGTAAAGATATAATGCAGTACCAAACAGTCAATGCGACTGCTTAATGTAGGCTGATTTGCCTGGTCACAGTAGAGACGGCGGTGCTGTGCCTTTGTGTTTGTCGTTTCTCTTCAGTCTTAATCACTTACTGATGGAAAGGTTTTAATCACCGATTGCCGTAACAGCGGCCTTCACATTCTTTGTGGGCGTTCTTTCAATGT